>NC_136693.1:17602169-17934669 GCF_947650265.1 Symphodus melops | reverse complement strand
TTTTTTTTTTGTACCTGTAGTTGTTTCTGAGGTAGTTACAAGTGATGAATTATACAGAGAAGTATACTTCACTTATATAAAAATGATTGACCAATTAAAAATGGTAAATACACCAACGTCAGCAGCTCCATCAAAAAAAATCAAGGTCGATCAAACACTAAAGCATAAACAAGTGAGAAAATATGTCCAAAAAATATTCTTCATAAAGAAATTATGTTATTAAAAAAATTGATGTAAACCCCCCCCCCCCATACAAAATAGTTTTGTAAGCCTAATGCAGGTACTAAACTAGCCTATAGATAAATTAGGAGGAACAAACAATACCACCAGATGAGCAGTATTCTGCATTGGTGTTACCTCGGGGCTAGCTGACATCTTCCTCTACTGCCATGAGATCCTCCTCTGGACTGTTCTGGATGACGGCTAGTGTCGTAGGGCCCTTCATCCTGGTAGTCGGCATAAGAGTGAGAATTAGAGTGAAAATGTTGCCGTCCTCTGTACCCTCCTCCTCTGTGCCCTCCTCGTTGGCCTCCTGTCGTCTCCCCTCGCTCCCTCCATCCTCCTCCGTGTCGTTGGCCTCCTGTCGTCTCCCCTCGCTCCCTCCATCCTCCTCCGTGTCGTTGGCCTCCTGTTAGGTAAGTAAAGTGTAAAGTGAGAGTGTGATAAAACGTGTGATGTCAGACGATAAAAAGTGGTCATGGCAAAGCTAATTAAAGATGATATTGGTTATCCCCCCCCCTTAACTTTCCCTTTAATTTGTTGTCATGGAAATTAAACAACAGGAGCCACAGGTTGGATCAAATACTCGCCACTCGTTTTGTGGACTACATCCTGTGTACACGAGGAGCGCGAACTACCCACTTCGGCCACCGTGGCTCTTTTACACAGGTACTTGAGGAGCTCTGACAGATGTAAAGTTACTTATAGAGTAGATGAATTACCAAAGTATACGTTTAGACCCTTCACAAAGGGTGCTGTTCCTGCTCGACTTGATAGACCTCTGTTCAATGATAAATCCATTCAGGGAGAATGTGGAACATGAACGCGTGCCATGTGTCAATCAGGCCAACAGCACCAAACTGTTACTGTTACTATTTGTGTCTGTTTGGCTTCTGGAAAAGTTTGAGTTTCTCAATTTGCGATTCAACGTAGAACTCATCCAATCAGAGATTAAAGTATGTTACTGTTCTGTCATATACAGAGGCTTTAGTCCTCGAAGCAGGCTCTCTCTCAATTAAGCAATGAAAAGCCCTAAAATAAACCTTCAACAAACAAACCAGCAAAGTTTGAGCAGCAAAGCCATGAACTGAAATATATTAGCAGTTTACCTTTTAAATATTAAGTGAAGAAAGTGCGTGACTCTCATGTGTTCAGACTCATCAATCAAAATGTTTTAATAACAAATATATTCCTGTGCTCAATATTTTTTTTTTTTTTAAAAACTGAAGATTGTGGTTGTAAAAATTTCAGCCATTAGTTCTGAAGAAGAGGAACATCCACATTCTTTAACAGAGTAAAATGTACGTTACTCCACATCGACTGTGACCCAATCTGAAAGTGAAGTTGTTTTCAAATGATCTGTGACAGAAAGAAAGTGAAGAGACGTGGGAGCAGCTACACTGGATCCACTGTTGAATGTAATTGTAAAGGGCAGGCGGCCAGAGGAGATATTTGCTGAGGAGACTAAACATCAGGCCTGATTCCAAACAAAAACCAAACCAGGCCTTCGACTGTACCACATAGCGCCACCACCACTCTCACGCACACACGCACTCTCTCTCTCTTTCACACACACTCCACATCCCCACAGTTCTGTAGTAATGATTGGTGTCTGCGTCTGGCAGAAATGAAACACTGAGGTAGAAAGACTGAACAGCCTTCCATCTATAAAACCAGAAACATCCTCATGAGACCCACAAGGGCAAAAAGCAGACAGTTCGGCGCAATTTCAGAGCGTCTGCGCCAAAATGGCACGCAGAGAAACAATCCCAAAAGGTTTATAAGTCATAGGGTTGAGCAGAAACTACGGGTTCACATTTCATGAGCTGCGACTGAGGCACGACTGTGAACTGTAGAGACACGTCCTGTATCAACAGGGAGCTCGTTTTTGCCTTTAAGTCTGCAGAATACAGTGAACAGCATCATATTACGACTGTGACATCCATGCGCAACAAACCAATATGTGTCTGAAAGGGGAGAATATATGTGAGTATGTGTGAATAATAAAAGGCGCGGGAGGTGACAGGGCAGATCTAAATGCAGCAGATGAGTAGTAAGAAATAAGAAAAGAGAGACAGAGAGGATGAAGAAAATAGAAGGATAAAGACTTATTGAGAGGGAAAAGATTGAGGGGAAGGGGAGCAGAGGGGGCACAAAAGAGAAGTCTGTAATCAGCTCGTTTTGTTGTCTGTCTTAAAATAGAGCTCTCCCAGCCTATAAACAGAAACCTACTATTACTGGTGCACTGACAAAGCAAGTCTCCGACCCGTGCACGTGTGCCTGCGTGTGCGCACACACACACACACACACAGCTGTATTTGTTACCGCTGCAGCACACATGGAGCTTGTTACAGCACGGCCCTCTGGGTAATGTGGTTCTGTGAGGGGCACCAGAGAACTACAACCACAGACGAATCGTCAGATTATAATGATGTATTTCAGAGCTGCCGAGTGTTTTTGCCTTTGAGATCACTGGAGGCCTTCTGCGTTTTCTGTTTTCATGCCGTGATTAGAAACAAAGGCAGGCTCCAAAACATTATCACAGCATTCTAGCCTCCAAAAGAATACAATGTTCCTTCATTTTCTCTCTGTATAATGTCATTTGAAAGTTGACAGTATGGATAAAGAGAGGAAAAAAGAGAAAGCGATTTGATGCATGACTGTGGTAGCATGGTATGAATCTTAACCACTATGCCGCAAGGGTGCCATAGAAACAACAAAACATTTTTTGAATCAGGTCAAAATGTTTTTCTCTCTCTAACTTCATTTAACCAGAATGGTGAAAACGTATTTTACTGGAGATTCTTGAACCAAACAGAGCATATTTATAGGACACGTCATTGTAACTACATGGACAGAAAGCAAGGCTGATGGCTCTGCTTGATGATCTGCACACAGTATGTTTACATGGTATTAGAGAAAAGGTTTATTTACTCTTGCATGTTTACAACTTAACTGGCCCGGAGATGGCCGAGGTGTTCTGCGCATGCTCGGCTCCTGAGTCGGAAACAAAAACGAGACAAGTGAGAACCAAGCTTTTTAAGAGAGACAAGGACACACAGTCTATGTGGCTTCAGATGAAGCTATAACACATACTGAGGTACATGGGTAGAAGGAAAATGGAGAATGGTGAATTGGTACAGTATATGACTTAATAGGTAAACCAGAAAGAAGGTCCACTCCTAGAACTAATTAATAGTGGACAGTGAGCATACCGCCACCTACTGTAATGGAGACAGTCGGGATGTAACGATTTACTCAACTGCTGATACGATTCTTTCACGATTTATTTCACAAAATGAGACTGAAGAAAAATTCACCGGCCAAACATGTTTTATACCAGCCGAAATAACAAATAGTGTTTTTGTGTCACATACACATCTGATACTATACATTTAATTGAGAAAGCATTATGTTCTGTTGAATCAATCACAGATTTAAGTCACAGATTCAATCATTTTATCAGAGCAGGAAATTGACAATACATATTTGCTGGCCTATATTTTTAAATAGGTAGTTCCCAGACCCCTCTGCTCTCTGAAGCCCCGCTTTAGAGAATAATATATTATTATTACAAAAAACAAGTTCTCTCTTGATTTATCTTTGACAACATTATTCACTTCATATAATCAGCCACTGCACTACTCCACTTTATTCTGTTAAGTATGCTTATTTATGGTCTTCATGCACTATTCCACTTTATTCTGTCTGATATCAGGTCTTATATCGTATCCGTCAAAGCACTACGGTCACTTTATTCTTCAGTATTCATCTTTGGTTATACAGAGCTAATACATATTTAGTCTGTTGTTCTATTATCTGCCATGCACCACTATCACTTTATTATTTAGTATCTGCATATAGCTTTATAGTTATATATTCTATTTATATTCTCATTACTGCACTATAGTTCTGTTAGGTCTGTTCATTACTTCATTAAGTTACATTACATATATGCATTATGTCTGATTACATCTTAGTCCAATCACTGTCCACTTATATCTTCTCTGGCACTACATAGTTTACAACAGTCTACTGCATGTCTGTTTACATCATATACGTCTGTTCACGTCTGCTTTCATCTGTTTACATGCATGTCCTTTTACTGTCCTCTGAATCTAACACTGTGACTTGTGTTTTTTAACTTGTACTAACATCTAGACACTTTACTCTCTGCTGTTCCATGTATCTAACTTTAACTTTGTACTAACACTCTTGACACTTATTCTTCTTTGACACTTTATTCTTTGTTGATTGGTTAAATGTTGTAGCACAGTTGCTGCTCTGTGTGCCCTTGAATTGCCCCCCGGGGACAATTACAGTTTTTTGAATTGAATTGAGTTCAATATTATATCTGTACATACAATATGTGTATATGTGTATATCTCTGACTGCTCCTGCTGTGGAGATGTTCACAGACTGAGACTACGGCGACTGAGAGATGACGTTGCTATCGTTAAGTTGGCTGCAGAGAGACAGAACGGAGAAAAGCCGTCCGTGATCTCAGCAGGATCACTTGTGGATCACGGATGAATTGTGTGCTGATGCACTTAAAGTTAAAAGGGGGCATACCACATGCAAGTGTCTGTGTGTGTATGTGTGTGCGTTAGCGATTAAGTATCTGTCATGCTCAACGTGTCATGACAGCAGAGAGTGGAGCAGACAGTGGCAGCTACATAAAACACGCTTAATACAATAGCATAGTTTTGACTTTATGGTTAAACATTTACCTGCTCTGTGGCACATAGCTCTCTGAAATGTACTCACCAAACGGAAAATCTACCTGCATTTGGTGCTTGGCTGGTGTTGATTTCGGACCCTGTTACTGCGATTCATTTTTTAAAGTATCGATGTGAACCGTGAAAACTTTCAATCAATTTTTAACTGCCTCACGATTAATCTTTACATCCCTAGGAGTCAGACACGCTTCCATCAATAAATCGACTCTCCCCTTGTGCTTTCATACTGGGACAGTAGTTCAATAAAACTGTTCTATATAACCCGAGCTCGACTGAAAGTGCATGTAAACGTACTTACACTCAGCTTCAGCCACGGGTTGAAAGGAAGTGTTCACTTGTACTAAAAAGCCGCTCAAGTTAGAAATTGGTGTTGTTGTTAAAAAGGGTTTCTGCTTGTCAGGACTCACCTGTGCGTCTCTCTCTGTATCTGGGTCCTGATGTGGTTTGAAGACTTTGCTCTGGTGGTTTGGGTCTGGACTTCAGGACTTTGCCTTGTTTCATGCATGTTTCTGTGAGTTTTTCTCTCAAGCGGAGAAACAAAGACAAACTGGTGTACTGCAGAGAGAGAAAATTCAACAAGTGGTTGAAACAAAATTTGTTTGTTTTTCCTTCCTCCAACTCGTTCCCCACACACGTGCAGATTCCCCCCGTTGTTTCCCTTCACTCACATCGTTCTCTAGCAGCACAGTGTTGTCTGCAGAGCTATGTGCCAGAAGGTACTTTGAGTGGAACAGACGTCCATCGAAGCATTGCCAAGGCATCAGGGCAGCGCTGGGCAGCGGGCAGCCGCTGGCATAGTTAGCACTCAGCAGGTGGCCCAGTCCCCGGACGAACAGAGATCCCAGCTGCAAAGCACGGCTGCAGAGGACAGGCAGCTAAGAACAGAGGAAGAAAAAGGGATTCATGTTTGGCTGATGGTGAATTACAATCATGAGATGATGCTTGAATGATTCATTCTCTGTCACAACACGTGTGGTTCAAATCTTCAACTTGCCCTCACGACATGGGACAACAGACTCAGGGTGACAACTGGTCACTCCATCATACATGGAAGGAAACATACTGTAGCTGTTTACGTACTAAAGGTATTCTTCTTCTTGTATTAGTCACGATTATTATACTTCCTGCTGGCTTTTTCGTAGTTCAAACCCAAACCCCAATACTTACAGCGTTACTCACTACTTATCTGTGCTCAGTATCAGATACCTGAACTGAAGAAGTCTTTTTGTGATGAGAGTGCAAGCATCCTCAAGAACTCCAACCATGTCTTGCTTTTTGGGTCAAACTTTGAATTAAACAACACAGCTGAGCACTCACGATTGTTTGAATTTGTCTTGGGCGGTGGAGTGAAATGTGCCAAAGGTCTTATCTTTTTAAATACACAAAATGATGTTCCTCCGAAGAGTCAATAAAGGCCCCGTTTTATTCATTGTTTTTACTTATGTTATTGTTTGTGTAGAAATGTTTCTGACCAACAAGTTGAATTTTTATGCTGATGATATGCTTATATATACTTCTCTGAGTCACAGGGTCACTTTAAGCTTGAACGTTAAATGAGTTTGGAATAGTTTAATATCAGGAAGAAGGATCATTGGAGCAGTGTACACAGGTTTCATTGTTGAACGCTGCTTGCTTTATAGCCTGATGTTGTTGTTGGTGTGATGTTTTGTTCTCTGTGTGAATTCTTGTGCTGCTGACTTGACCAGGACTCTCTTTTAAAATAGATTTTTGTATCTCAATTCCTTTTTAAATAGAAATGTTTTTTATTCAATTCACCACCATCACCAAGTTTCCAGGCTGTACACGCTGCTTTATTTCACCAAGCCTCACATTTTGTGGCAACAAAATGTCAAAGGGTTCAATTCACAATTCATTTCCTGCAAAGTTATCAGGACTGATGAAATAAAATCCACAGTTTGATAAATGATTCTATAAAAACATGGTTTAAGATGAATACAGTCTTATTTATATTACAGGCTTCACAGTGCAGGTAAACATCCTGTTTTTTTAAATGGTTCAAGTTACAAAATTTGAGCGAAGCGATTATGGGCGAACAGGTGGAAGATTCTGTTTGCTGACAAAGACGACACAAGTCTGAATAAAAACAAGAAGCAACAAAGAACAGGAGTAGAAGGGAAAAGAAAAGAAGGAGAAGTGAAGAAGCAGAGTGTAAGCTAACGGTAACAACAGCAGGCAGATGTGTGTTTGTGTGAGTGTGTGTCGAGCTCTCACCTGTCCCTTGGCAGATAGTACTGATAACAGTGATTACACACACATGCACACACTAACGCACACATGCACACACACACACACACCTGGCCCTGCCTGCCACCTGCTTCCAGGCAAACACAGCTTCACCTTCTGAAGACAATAAACTACTGGACTGAGCTACAAAAGCCTGAAGGCGTACAAACACACACACGCAGTGTACCACACAAGCATGGATGCGACCCCGCTCAGAGGGAGGGTGTTGAACAACCAGCAGCAAAGGACACCAGAGAAGAGATAAAGAGCAACAAGACAAAAGAGGCAGGAAAAGAGAAAGTGGCCCAGTATGAAAGAAGAAGAACATGAGAACGCAGAGAGTGTGACAGAGACAAAGGCAGTAACGTGTGTGTGTGTGTGTGTCCAGCGGGGCGGAGGGTACTTGGTGTAAATAGCTCCATGTGGTGAGCGTCAGCCAGGAAAGGAAGCCAGAAAGGCGGCTGTCGCCAGCACACTCTCTGTTTCACAAACACACACACGCCACAATCACAGTCCCTTGAGGAGCAATGTTGCAAAAAAAACCCTACCCACGACCACTTTACCCTAAACACACACACACACACACACGCACGCACACACACACGCACTCATTTTCAGTGGAAAGTAATACATTTTTCCCACAAATGATTTATATATTATCGGTTCAGTTATTCAATAAAAATCTTAGTTTGTACGGGTGAGATGTGGCTTAATGTACTGCTGTGTGTGTATGTGCAGGCTGCACACACATCTGACCTCAGGTGATGTTGATCACCGGGTGTAAAAGATTCAACATTCATCTGTTCAGTTAGCGTTTGAGTTAATTCACATACCAGTCTCTCTCTCTGTGAACTTTCCCTTCAACTGGGAACCTCTCTCAGTCAGTATTCAAATCAAGGCACAGCCATAATTATATTGCAGGAAACAGATGAGCAGCAGAAATACAAATTACTAGACACAAGTATTGTAATTAAGCACTTAAAATAAATGGGGCTACATGCGACAAGGCAGTAAAAAGACTCTCCCACCCTCTGATCTGTGAGAGCTCTTGAGTCATATCAACCAAGCTAAATGAAGACTGTGTGAGAAGACAGCAGTAACAATGCTCGCTGTGTTGTCACTGTAGCTGGCAGCACAATGGTGCTTCCAGTGTTGCCACTTCCTTTGGTTTTACTTTCACACAGCCGCAGTAATCCTTTAAAAAGGCTTTGGTGTGTCAAGGTGATCAAAACAAAGTTTTTCCTACAAGTTTGGCTTTGATTTAAATGATTATGAACTCCAGCAGATAAAAACAGCTTTATTGCTTAACTTCAGCTGTGAAAATGATGTGATATGTTTTTCTTATTTTAATATTCAAAATTACATTTTTTTTTTTGTCCAACATCTGCAGTTTTCCCACAACTGTTTTTTTTAATGGTTTTGTGGTTTGTTTGATTGTTTTTCCTGGAGACTCCACCAGCTGCTTGTTTACATTTCTCTTTCATTTTTCTCCTCACTCTCTATTACTGGAAACATTCACTGACTTTGTTTTTTGTAAACTACACGAACAATGTCTGCTTGCAACAGGAAACAACAACTGTATGTTTCAGATTTTTTTTTTTTGGGGGGGGGGGGGACTAAAATGAACAATAATGATTACATACTATTTTCTATATGAGTGTGCGTGTGTGTCTGTGTGTGTACGTGTTTGAAACTGACCTTGATGTTTTTCAGCTCCTGAGAGGATATTAAGGTCAGACACACAGCCTGACTCAGGTAAGCATCTACGTCCTCTTGAGACAAGGTTTGTACCTGAAAACATTCAGACACCAGCACACACACACACACACACACACACACGCGCGCGCGCGCACGCACACGCACACGCACACGCACACACAGACACACACACAGGTTTTTATAGCTGACCAATTCAATCACATCCCAGAGTGTCGTGTGTGGGGGTCGTTTTGTTTTGTCTGCTTTCTTTGCAACAACTAAACAGACAAAGAAACAATGCAGAATGCAGGAACAAGGCTGCCCAGTTGCGTGTACAAAACAAACAAACTCTGAAGCTGTTTAAATAGAAGAGTGAAGAGGGAACGTGAATGCCGCAGCGATCAGACAACAACAGCTACTGTTGTCTGTCTGCAAGTCTGGCTGATTTGATTGTCTGCCCCTCTAACAGTCTGTCTGCTCATACTTCATCCATTTCAATGACTGCCTCTAAATGTCTGTCTATCGCTCCACCAGAAACCAGCCCCTCTCATCAATCGCACTTTTATATAGAATTAAGATTCAATGCGATCTAACCTTCTGAGGTGAAGAGTTAACATCCTCTGAACTGTTCAGTAGAAGCTCCACTTATTGTAAATTTGACTCTGTTACACAGCGTGAACTGTGATAACACCATCCCTTCATAAACACTCTTCAGAGGTCCAGCTGTCCCGCTCCAAGACATTTACTCTTCAGTTAACATGTTGATTTCAAGATCAGACTGAAGAATCAGTAAACCATTTAAAGCTTTTTCTTTTATGCCAAAAAGGGAAGTCTTTAAAAGAAAGGGTTAAAATTAGACAAGAGTTCGAAATTACTTGGGCATGATAGAATGATGTAAGATTAACAACCTCAAGTGAATTGCATTGTGGCTAATGCTGGCATAAAGGTTTTGACGTGGACAACGATCTTGTGGTTTAAAGAAAGGAGAACATCTTGGATCCTGGAGAATTGATTTTAACACTCAAGAGTCAATTCCATGTCACTTTGATCATACTCGGAATGAAATGCTGTTCTCAAATGAGGAACACACTGGAATTAAAAAAAAAACAAAAACATACATGTTCTTAAAAGAACAAAGCGCACGATAGTTTAAAATGGGACACGGGAAAATAAAACAGCAGTTAAGCGGATCTTCTGACAACATGTGATTTAAAGTGTAACATCCCTTGTTGATGGTCTGTTCTGGGTTGTTTTGATTTGGCTTGGTGTCAGCTTCTTCACCCACTGAGTGCCCAGGGGAACCGGGGCATAACAATGTTTAGATTGAAGCATTAACTCTGAAATATGCAACAAAACATTTGGGATTAACGTCTTAGAACAGAAACATAAGAACGGTTTGTTGTGGCAAAAGTCTATCTAGAATAATTTCTGTTTAACTTGTGCAAAATGACGCACGTACCTTCGTCCTTGTGATGGAATGAATTAATCTCTGCTATTTTAAAGCTCAATCAATTGACGTAAAACCCCAGAGACAAACCATGAGCACAAATCTTTTGCTTCTTCGGACACTTTGAACAGCGATCACAGAGTTGGAGTTTTTCAAAACAAGGCTTTACAACAAGATCACAAACAGCAGAAAGGTTTATCGTTTCACATTTGCTACCAAAACAAAGAAACAATAGCTGTATGGTGAATTAAGAAATGGCTCTTAAGATATTCAAGCCCGTGGATGGTTATCTGAGCAGTTGTTGACGTAAGAGCTCGAGCTCCGAAGAGCCGCGTCTGTGCTTCACCTGGCCACTCAGTGGGTGAAGAAGCTGACATCAAGCCATAACAAAACAACACAGAACAGACCGTCAACAAGGGATGTTTCACTTTTAATCCCAAGTTGACAAAAGGGCAGAATGACTGTTGTATATGTTACAGGTGTAAATCTCCAATCAAAAGCTGTCTTGTGTGTTTAAGTAGTCACTCAAAACATTTGGTCTTTTACTTTTTGTTTACACAAATCAGCAGGAGTAGCTTTAATGACCAAACACCACATTATCTTGACTGAGATGCCTCAATAAACCGATCACATTGTGCTCGATTCATTTCATTCAGAGATGCAGCCCAGCCGAAGGAGATTAAAAGATGTCTCAGTGGAACGACCAACAGGACAGAAGAGAAGGGCGTCATTGATGTACCACTAGTCTTACATCAGAGAAAATCTATTTACACATTTTATGATATAATAGAGTAAAAAAGTCCATGATAGACTCTATGGACTGCAAGTTCAAATTGTTGATTTGTGTTTTCTGTTTTTCTGTCAGAGTAGAACACAGACTGTTAGGTTTTTTTAATGCTCTCTGTGCATTGATTTGAGTTTGGCCTATGACCTCAGTTTTCTTTCTTGTGTCTGTGCTTTCAATACCAAATCAAGAGATAAATGTTATTATATATATATACTAAAGAAAGAGAAAGGTGACTTTACCTGGAGGGCAATGTAAGTGACAAGGCACAGAGCAGCCAGGAGAGAGTCTTCGATCACTCCATGCAACTCTGAAAAGTCCTGACAGTCAAAAATTGAGAGGAAGGACATCAAGCGGAGTGCAGACACGTCGGGGCCAGTGCCGAACCAAAGTAAGTCCAGACTGGGCTGATCACCTTCACAAATGCACAGGGAAGAAGAACTGTTCACACTGGGAATGTCATAAGCCTTTAATAAAGCAGCCTGTTGGGTCTGGTTGATTAAAAATGCATAAAAAATAAAAAGAACATTTCCCAATCTCTGATCTCTTATCTCTTATGTATTGGCCTAAATCGGACCCAAACTGGCCACGCCATTCTGCACATGCTCCACAGTGTCGAGGATATCTCCATACGTTAGAGGGACTGTGGCGACTGGCAAGTGTATGAAATGTACTGAAGTGTAAAGGCTGAATCCAGCTTTAATAGTAGCTGGACTTAACTGTGCGTTGAAATGTACTTGTTGAAATCGTTTTTCTTAATTGTGAGCTAAGGAAAACACAGAGCATTAAACAGAAACAAGCAGGAGCAGTACCTGGGAGACTGATAGGGACAGGATGGACCACGTCAGGTTCCTTCAGAGGGTTTCCAGGGTATACAAACCATTCCCTGATCGCTGGAGAGTCATCACCGCAGCCTGAACAAATGAATAGCCACAGTTACAGTTTTGATTTTGTTCATAGCACTGAACGTATTCTTTGCTTTATAACCTCATGTCCTGAAAGGTTGGGATTTGTGTAAAATGTAGATAAATACAGGATGTGATGTGAGACATTGACACTCCACATTTCATTGAAAATGACACAAAGACAAGATAACAAATGTTGAAACTAAAACTGAACTGGTAAAAAGAAATGTTTGCAAAATAAAAAATAGCCATTTTGAATTTGATGCAACATTTGTAAACATTTTGGAGAGGTGACCAATTCTTGTCATTTTGAAACTGGAATGTTTTAGCCTCCTTGTTAAATATAGGATCTCAGCTGTTCAACAGTAAACAGTCTCCTTTGTCTTGTGTTATGCTTCATAATGCTCCAGTGTGACTAGTCAGTACTGTACGGAGGCAAGTTTCAGATTTTCTGTCTACCGAGCCAAGCTGTTTAATATTTCAAGAATGTAGTTTGGCATCATCCTGCTGAAACAAGCTAATTAGCAGCATATGTTCCAAAACCTGTATCTATGGTTCAGCATCAACTGAGCCTTTACAAATGTGCACTAATGCACTAGCATAGCATCACAGACGCTGGACTTTGAAATGTGCGCTCTCCTCTTAAGCCCTGAGAAGAAAGCGTCAAGGATTTCCAAACAGAAAGTTACATTTAGACATTTGTTTTTGGTTTAAATGAGTCCAGACCCATAAAATACATTTCTTAAAAGGTTTATTATCAGTTTCCTCTTTGTGTGTTAAGCGTTTCAGCTTGCATTTGTCTATGTAGAAATGAACTGTGCTCAAAGAGACTGGTTTTGGAAGTGTTCCTGAGCCCATGCAGTGACTGAGAGTAGTTTGTGTTAATGCATTGCCATCTTAGAGCTGGTCGTTTTTTGTCCTTGTCCCCTGACCCCTGCATACAGAGATTTCTTCAGATTCTTTTCATGATATTATAAACTGTAGACAACAACATTTAAGAGTTTATTTGCAAGATTTGTTCAGCACCAACTCGACTGCCTAACATGAACTTTACCTTTACACATGCATTCTTATTTTCTGGCATGTTACTTTTCTGCCAGGCTAAGCTTTCTGACTATCTGCATGGTTTTAACAGAGTGCATGTGTGTGTGTGTGTGTCTGTGTCTGTGTCTGTGTGTGTGTGTGTGTGTGTGTGTGTGTGTGTGTGTGTCTTTAAGTCCTACCATCATGGCCGTGCAGCAGCACCAGCCCATAGATGCGTTGTCTGCAGGGCTTGTAGACGAGCGCCTGAGGCAACAGTTCAGTGTCCTCTGCATCCTCTAGAGAGTTGCTACATTCAATGACGCCTTCACACACAATATTATAAACCATGAAACCCTCTGCTGCCACATGCTTCTCCCTACAGGCCTTAGGAAAATCAGAAAGAAAAAGAAAATGCAAACTCTGTGGCTTTGTTGCTGTCAAATCATCAGAAAGGGGAATGAAAAACAGAGCATACCTTTAATATTTCTGGACTAACGTGTTTCTCAAATGCAGAGGCAGAGGATAGTGCAGAGTCACCCTGCAGAAGAGCTTCCTGTCCAGGGAGTATATATGAGCTAATTCCCCTCTGCAACAGTTTACTGAGAGGAGCTGACAGGTTCAGGGAATGAAGAATAAGCTCAACATCTCCCCGCTCTCTCCTCCACAACGAGCTCACAAAGTGGGATACAGCGAGTACCATCTGCCCCTGAGGAGCACCAGAGTGTGATGCAGGGTTGTTAATCCTAGGAAACAATTACATTATATAGATGGATGTATCCAGTGTTCTTGGTCAATAACATTTATCTTGAAGAGGATATGAAAGACATGTTCACTAAATATTTCTACATTAAAACGTTTTTTAAAAAAAAAGGCAAAACACCTGTAAGTTGAAATTGCATTGTTCCTGATGTGCTGCATCTGCTCCACAGACACCACATCGTTACCGAGGAGACAGGCCAGCAGTGGTAGCTGGTTAACATCCAATCCAATGGTCTGACAGAGCCTCTGTCGGTTGTACAGGACTGTAGTAAGGCTGTGAATTTTCAGCTTTGCCACAGATAAGTAGGGGGCACTTCAGAAGATACAAACACATGTTCACTCAGTCAGCTTACACATGTTTCCATGACTTTCAAATGTATTATTAACTTGGTTGTGTCCAAAAGTATACAAACATGATGCTGATTCAAGAACACCTGTCATATATGATGAAGTCTGTGTCCTGTCCCAGGATGCCCATACTTTTATGTTGTTGAGCAAAGCTTGCAATCTCATAGTCAGCCTCCCGCACTGAGCAAAACACCTCCTGACCCAATAACCTGTAAAAAAAACGCCAAATTTACATTAGAAAACCAACTACTGAGTCTCCATCAGATATTAGATAAAACCTCATATCATGTTTGATCCCTCACCATTACATTTTAGAATGCAGTGTAACAGTTATGTACATTGGGGCTCATGCAATCAATACACCTTGTAGATGCTGACCTGAGAGCAAAGCGAGTGAAAGATGCCAGACCAGAAGGAAGACAGAAGAGTTCTCGCCCAGGCTGCTCACCGTGGGTCTTCACGTGAAGAAATAGTTTAGAAATCTCTTCATTCACTCTGAGTCTCCTTTTCACCTGCAGACACAAGAGTGTGAAGTGTACAGAGACAGGATTATCATCCTCTATATTTAAGTTAAAAAAGTGCTTGACAATAAACTGTTACTACAAAAAAGACGAATGTTAAGTGGAAACATTTTTCGACAACCATGTGTGTTCTAAAATACAGTAAAAATGATTCTCTTCCTCACCCACTCTTTTCTTTTCTGCTCTTCCACCACCCCATCAAAAAAGAAGACCAGTCTTATTCCTGCTGAGGTGAAAGCTTCCACCCAGCTCCTGAGCACCTCCATGTACTCCTTCCACTGGCCTCCACACACCCAGTCCTTACACGAGTACCAGTGGCGAAGGCATGCCATCCCATCCACGACAAGTGTTGGGCCTAAATGAGAGCGAGAATACACATGTAAAAAATAAAGTCTGTATGCTATAAAACATCATTCACATCAAACATCTTAAAATGTACTCTTATTTTATTAATCTCAATGAGGTTTTTTTCTTCCTGGTTAAAAAATGTTAAATTTAAAAATAAATATGCACAAAATATGTCCACTTCACTTTTCCCAAGGTTTAAGCTTGAAGAGCATCCTGTTTTTCACTACATCCTACCAAAATACTCCTTCAAACAATTAGCCTTGACTGTCATTCATTTTACTTTATGTTCCTACATTCCTTCACTTATCTTAGTCTCAGCACTGACTCTATGGCTATATAAATGCTGTAAAGACCAGCAAAATGCATAGTGTTACTTATACCACCAGGTTCTATAAGAGAAACTGAATCACTTCCTTGATATCCCTACACTGCGCTTATCAAAACAATGTTTTTACTACATCCAGATGTTCAATATTTTGGAATTAAAGTGTACAGTTAAAGTTCTTCTCATTAATTGTAAAAGACCTGTGTGCTTTCACACTGGTTGCATTGTCTAAATATAGGATTTTAAAAAATCTTAATAGGCAGAGCAGGTGAGCAACTTACTTACTTTTTCACAGTATGTGCCTTTAATGATAGGTGAGCGAAATAACATAATAACGACATACTGTGACTTGAAATAAGCAGTGGACAGGTGTTATCTGTACTGGTGGATACAAATGTGAGTTATCTATTATTGTCAGTGTTTGCTGTATTTAACAGTGTTTAGTTTGAGGTTCACCTGTAAAGACAGGTGGTTGGTAACTGGTTTAACATCAGTATTAATAACTCTTCTTCCCTCGGTGAACTAGTGGAGTTATTCTGTGATTTATAAACTCAACTGTGGCTGTTAGCTGGGACTGTGAAGCCCTGCTGTGTTTTGTCAACATGTTTTCTGGCCATTTCTTTGAGGTTCACCGTGACGCAGGCATCCTGACAGCTGTTCTCCATAAACGACTGAAGACCTCTCACACCCATCTCTGCAAGGAAGCAGAAACACAATGTATTCATAGTGAACTGTGTTTCAATGTGAGCTAACGAGGTCTGTAACTAGCAGATCATTTACTATTATATGCATTTGGACCTAATTTCAATTGTAAAATATTTCACATATTTTGGAGATGGAAAGAGCCTGTGTATAGGTTATACATGAACTCAATCTCAGTCTCTTGCAGACCTGGATGCTCACAGTTAGCTTAGCTTCTAGCCAAAACAGTCTTTATTCAGGCGCTTCCGCGTTATCAACTCGTCTTGCAACAATTTCTATCTGTACATATGCTTGCCCCTGGCATAGCTTTCACATAGCACAAACTTACTTTAAACTCTTGGTGTACGCAAGCAGCATGTGTTCAGGTTTTGTTTATATGCGTCCAATCCAATTTACTTCCTGTGTGATCCGGGTGAGGCGTCATGACGTTGCAAAACAAGGCACACGTGCTGGGCGCGAGCACGGGCGCAAGGACTGAGGCGTCAGTAAAAAAAGTGGTGATTTAGTTGTTAAATTTTCCGTGTGGTGATTAATCCTGAAATAATAGACGCAATTGGAATCACTCCGTCACGTATTTGGCTTTTTATTTATATGATCACAGTTTTGCAAAAAAAATAAAAAAAACTCTTGATTTTGCATGATGGAGAATAGACCATTGAGGTTTTGTGGGCTCAGTCCTCTCATAATAACTCCCCAGGCCAGGATCAGAGGCAGGCTAATTGCTCTCCTGGAGAATAGGGGGTCTATTCTAGAGTCAGAAGATATTAGGTCTACCTTCTAAACACAAGGCCCCCCTTCCTCTCCACTCTATTGTGCGAGTAGAGCAAGACTAAAAAAGGGACATATGCTGGATGTCAGTCCAGCTGTCAGCATCTGTCGTTCCTCAGCCAGATGCTCTGTGGGCTGTAAGGACAATCCACCCCTCCCAGTCAACTGATCTTCAAGTAAGGAGGGGCTGTGTTGTAAATCTGCCCCCCCACCTCAACCCCCCTGAATGTAGTTTTGACCACTGGACTCATGGAGACCACATGATTCTGACATCAAGTTGACCAGTGTTTGTGTCTCAGTACCCCCCAAAACATATAGCTTTTATGATCAAGTTTCCATTTGAGATGTACAGCATCACTGGGGAGAGTAGCTCTATACCTGTGCAGGTGTTGAATCTGCTGCTTTATGTCTTATTATCATGGTCCTCCTGAAGTTAAGTTTACATGTTAACCATTGAGCTTAAGGCCAGCAGGGATTTTCTTCAGTTTAGATCCAAGTTGGTAGCTAGGGTATTTGAATTGCTTCTTTTATTTGCTAAAATAAAGAACACCTTACAATGTACCACACATAATCAATACAAACCAAACAAAGCCCAAACATTGGGAAAAAGACAATATATTTTAACATATGAGAATAATGCCAAGACAATATAATTTAGCTTTATCTTTTCAACTGACCCACTAATAATATACCATTAATTCCATCCATATACATTTACTCTGTTGTGTTTTTCTCTGAATAACGGAACAAAATCCTATTGATCAGCAAGAGTGAATCTACGGAGCCGGAATAATAACCAGTCAGCTCAATATGCTTTCCAATAATGAGGACCCTAGGAAAAATAGCTCCGCTAATGGGGATCCAAACTAACAAACAAACTAGAAGTGAAAAAATTAACCAAAAAAAAGTAACAAGACTAATGCCATAATAAAAAGATTAAAAGTAAGATACAACTTTTTAAACCAATTGCAGTCCCACAGCAACGTAATGCTCTTATCAAAATTAAATGACCTTATTATCAATTATAAAGAAGATAATATGGTATCTGATCTAGCTCACAAGGTATATAAACCTGCTCTTTCTCAGGACCAGACATAATAGTTTCTGACTGTTTTTAAAGAAAAAATAGTATTTCCACAACCTTAACACGTTTGTCTCATCCTTGAAACTATAAATACCACAAAGTACAGAAATACTGAATTAATTAACCTGCACGTTTTTTTTGGGGGGGGGGGGTTGTTCAATTCTGATACACTTTATTAATCCCTGAGGGAAATTCTCGTTTCAGAAACATGCTTCTCACACATGCACAAAAAGGACTGAACGTGCGTTAGTGGAGAGATGTCAGAGTGGGGCTGCTACACACTGCTACGCTGGGAGCACATCAGAGTAGTTGGTAATCTGGTGCCTTGCTCAAGGGCACCTCTGCAGTACTCATAAAGTGCTCTGGCAACTCTCCAGCCACCAGACCAACTTCCATATTATGGTCCGCATTGGGACTTGATCTGGCGACCCTCTGGTTCCCAATACCAAGTCCCTATACGGACAACATCTACATGTGAACACAAAGGCAATAAATAAAAAGAGAATATAATAATTCTCACCCAGTCAGTGTGTTTTAGTTTGCTGTCTTTTCATCTTTTCAACTTGCTTCTCCTCTTCAGTCTCCTCCCATTTAGGGATCCTCCCCCCTGTTGCATCCCTCCTCCCTTCACCCCACTCCTGACCAAAGCTTGACTCAGGAGAAACAGAGGCAGATGTTCCAGGAGCACACGACTGCCCTCAGCCCTGCCCCCCCAACACCTCCCATTTGTACTGGATCAGCAGTTAACCCCTGGAAAGAATTGACCATACAAGCAGGCACACACACACACACACACACACACACAAACAAACACGCACACACACACACACACACACACACACACACACACACACACACATACACACACACACACACACACACACAAAGAACACCGCTGCACAAATCTGTACAGGCTCAACAGTTGTCCAACTGAATGAACTGCATACACACACACACACACACACACACACACACACACACACACACACATTTCTACACACCAAATGCTGACCAAATCCTCTCAGTGTCCCTGATAGTAGCCACCCTGGGGTCAGGCCTGGTGTCAGCGTCCAGGGCCTGGGGTCTCTGTGGGCAGCTGGCCTAGCTAATCCTGCTGCTGGAGGCCACTGGTTCTCAAACTAAAGGCCAAGGACCCCTGGGGAACCACAGGCCAGGATCTCATGGAGCAGGGAGAGTGTGATTTGTTTGTTTAAAGTTCATTAAAGATTACATTTAGAATGTAATGGTGAGCAATACTTTAATGGTGACAATTTAACAATTTATGAGAATAAAATACAAAGTACTATACCAAAATACTACATAATGGTTGATGATAGGAGCGCACTTTTAAAAGAGAGACAAATCATGACTCTCACGGTGTAGGCAATAAAAAATACTGTTTTTTCAAAAACAATATTATTCATATATACATTAAATCAAAGCAATAGAAAAAGCAGATGAGTAAAAAATAAATTCGCTGTAGTGTTGAAATAAAGATTTTAACTCTAGAATTTGAGATAGCTGCTAAAATATTGATACTACACATGGATTTTCACTTCTTTAAAATATCATCATAGCCCAGACAGTATAAAGATGCAGCATTTGTCTAAAACAATATCAAACACGGGTTGTCCTTGAGATCTTCTTCAGTTGCTTATTCCGACATCCAACACACAGCGGAAGACTATTCTTCCGCTGTGGGAAATGGCCGACAAACATCCATCCATCCATCCATCCATCCATCTATCTATCTATCTATCTATCTATCTATCTATCTATCTATCTATCTATCTATCTATCTATCTATCTATCTATCTATCTATCTATCTATCTATCTATCTATCTATCTATCTATCTTGCATAGGACACCCTTGACGACCTATAACTGACCACTAAAAATGCTGCAATGCTATGTGCAACGGTGTGTGTGTATCCATGTGTGTTCATGTGTGTGGGTAGTCGGTGTGATGGCAATATTGTGGAGGTTCCCACGATGGCAATCCATCCATTTCTTGGCACACACGCACACAAACACAGCCTCACAAACACACAGGCCATATGGTCACCCCATACCCCTTGGATGCCTTCACTGTGATTTGCCCCATCAAGCAACCAGAAGCTTCACCTACAAAGGCTTTTGAAATTGAAAATAGCTGTATGGGAAGACAAAAAAAGAGAAGATGAGGAAGGACAGACAGATGTGAGAAACAAATATCTACAGTGTGAAGGATTGACAATTTTATGTAAAAGAGAAACTAAGAAACTTTGTTGGGAGATTGAGATGGGGAAGCCATTTGGTAGTTGGTTTGTGTTGTGGTGTTTGGTGAGCAGATGGCCGGGTCTCGCGGAGGGGCGTGTCTTGTCCTCGCGACCCTTCACAAATCACACGGTTTCTCCCCTGAGGGGCTCGCGACTCGGCGTTCAATAAGAATCAATGGGAATTACCTCGGGAGAGAAAGGGATGAATGGGCGGCGGGGCGCAAGACCTCATCCTTTGTTGTCCCCCCTGCGTGTCACACACGCACACACACGCGCGCGCGCACACGCAGTTACACGTACACACATTAACAAGAGGAAAGCACTTCAGTTAAACAGTCGACCTCAAGTTAAACAATTTTTCAACCTCACGCCCGCACGTGCGCGCGCGCACACACAAACACACACACACACACACGCAATTGGATCAGGTGGGAGGAGTTTCTACTTTATGCTGTTTCCTGAAGACACAATTAGAGAATCTCCTGGCATAAATTAGGCAATGTTTTGGAGGAAAAAAAGAACAAGTGAGAGACAGAAATTAAAAAAAAGTCGTGGGGGTAGGGCGGAGGGTCACTTTCTATCCCAACATGCCTTTCAGTCACGCTTTGCTGGCGTAATCGCAAAATGTGTGCCACGTCATGGTGATGAATGACTGATGGTATATTGGCCTAATACAAGGGGGAGAGAAAAAGCACCAGGGACCTCTGTAAGTCGGGAAGAGAGTGTAAATAAAAGGCTTCGACAGAGGGATTTTACGCCACGCCACATAGGAGCATTGTATGCTATTGAGGAGGGGGCTGAAATCAACTGGTTAAATTAAATGAGCAGCGTCCTATAGCTAAACACACACAAGCTACGGGTATCTGGAAGGACTGTGGCAGGCAAGGATAATAGTTTTAAAGCTTAAGGTTAAAGGCCTTTCAATCAGCCTCGAGGGGTGTAAAGAGCACATCATGGACACGCAGCAACATAGACATAGGAGACAGGGGCTTCTCATTTATCTGCAAGCTGACCCAAAGGGAGTTACAGCCCCTCGGGGTCATCAAACTTGTGCAATGATGCAATAACAATAGCAGCTCCAAATGCAGAGGTGCGTCATCATTGATAGTGTGGACAGTTGTGGAGAGTGAATTAAGAAAAGATCAGACCAATACATAAATGTTAAAAGGAGGGAGGACTGCTTCAATTAGGCCTATGTTGTCAATTTATTAACATCACCCCTCCTACCAACACACACACACACACACACACACACACACACACACACACACACACACACACATCTACACACCACCTGTTGATTTGAGGTCCATCACAGCTGTTTAAGCATATACCTTTAAAGCTAAACTAAAAACCTATTTCTCTCAAGCATATGACTAGGCCAAGTAGGCCTATAATTTCATTTCTGTATCATATTCATGATTGTTGAGATAGCTTATCTCTTGTATTCCTAGTTTTCCTATTTTTTTTAAATTGCCAATCACTAACCTATACACAGCAGTAGCAGCTACCTTTTGGCTGTATAGCTGACTCTACCAATCACTACTCAGACTGGTTCTACAGCTCTCTCTCTCCTCCAAGTTTACTCCGGGCTCAGAAAGTGAAAGTTTCCGGAGGTCATGATAATAAGTGTCAAAATAAATAATCTAATGAAGCATGCAATGATTTTCTTGCAAAAAGGATTGATCTGCTACTGCCCCACTATAATGCACAAACAGGTGGCTCAAGAGAGGCGATGCTGCCAGATAGAAAACAGGAGGAGTAGGTGTGTGTCAGGGAAGCTGAGGTATAGGCCTTGGCCTAGCTATATAGTATTTAAATATAAGGGACTTAGATCCTCTTGTCAAGAGTGACTCGGATCTGTAGAGTATGACATTGTAACCATTATTAGACTGAATGTTCTCTTAATAAAGATGAATGAAAAAGCAGTTTGAGGTCAAATATGTTTGCAACATATTGTATTGTTTTGTGGGTACTATGTATGTTTGAAGTGTTTTTTTTGTGACTGCCACACTGTGGAAGTGATAAGTATAGCCTCTCATACCCCACCATGACGTTGAAAGTAAGCCTATACTCTATTTAAAAAAACATGTATATACAAGTAATACAAGTATACATACATACATACATACAAGTATCATGTAAGTTGAAAGGTTTAATTTACTTATTTTTGATTTTACTTATGCTAATATCAAAGCTGCATTGATGCATTGTTTTTTTCAGATGTATGACATGATGGTTTTACATGTATTTATGAGTTTGGAAAAACTTTTAATCCTAACAAGTACAGTAGAACTACTGACCTCTGCTATGTATAGAGATAACAAAACAAACAAATTTAAAATCAAGAGAAGCTAAATTAAATTGGATACTGGAGATAACGTTTTTTACATTGAACATTATTCATAAATGTTTTTACATGCCTTTAATTTATATATATTTCATAGTAGGCCTAATTGCTTACTTTTGACTTGTCACAATGAGTAAGAATATCCTCTGTCTTGTCACCTCCAACCACAAGAGAATCAGTCAAAATAGGATGAACACAATGTTTCTACTGTCTTGCATTAGCAAACGTTTACCAACAATGGGTGCTACCTATACTTCACAGCCACAGATGAGGTCATGACGAAATCCTGCCAACAAGTGCGAATTCTTCCCCACATTTTTCTGCAGATAAACACAGATATGCAAATGAGATCGTATGAGTAGAGCCAGAGTATGTTCTCATGCAGCTTATAAAGAGGATGCTTTCATATTAACACACTATAACTACTCTTGCCCCCCCCCCCCCCCCCCCCCATTATATGCAGTTAATTTGATATCCAATCAAACACTACAGTTTTTCTTATTAACTATAAAAACAACATGCGCTCTCTCTCTCTCTCTCTCTCTCTCTCTCTCTCTCTCTCTCTCTGGTGTTGCATTATTGTGGGAGAGCAGGTGCTTCTGCCCCAATTACCATACAGCTGAAAGCACAAAGAAAAAAAACTTTACTCCCTCAGTGCCTCCCCTTCTCCTCGTCCTCCACCCCTCCTTCTTCTTCCCTCAAAGTCCCTTAATGACAGCCACGCGAGTGACACACCACCTTTTTTTACTGCCTCTACCAGTGAGGGAAATAAAGAGACATGCGCTGTAAAAGGTTTAAGTGTTGATGAGTGCAGTGCGTCTTTGCATGCTTTATTTTAATATATCGTTTTACCTACAAGCAAATTTTTGAAATTTTTGAAATAAAGTGTTTCAGCATGTTGTCTATTCGGAAGAACATTTAAAAAAGGGACGTTTTCACCTTAAACGGACATGAATGCGCATTGGAGCCATGTTTTTGACTTTGGTGTATTGTGAAGTGAAACAACACGAGTTAATGGATCAAATCATGCCATCCATTTTCAATTCAAATGAATCAAAACTTTACACAGGCATCATTGAACACGCGCCAATATATTTTCTAAGGGAAGTGTTAATGATGTAAGACATGAGCTACAATTAAAAAAGAAATCAATGGCAATAAATCGACTCGTTTGTGCACATGTGAACACCACAGCAAGGGTAATACCATAGGAATGTGGAGGAGCAGATGGTCGTTGAGCGCTGTTTGGGACGTCTGGCTACAGGACATGCAGCCAGAGATCGGGCCAGCCAAGTCTTCACTAAAAAAAAATGAGAGGACACTGAAGGACTAGCTGCTGTTTTTTGAAACCACTTGATGTTGCTGTGTTGAGGATTTCTTGCGGTGGTTAAATAATTTGTCGGAATGCAAATGGGCCCTGTGTGCTGTGGTGTGTTATGGAGGAGGGAGGCATCAGGGGAAGCGAAGGTTGTTGCACATTTAACAGTTCAGTAGCCATTTGGTCTGTCCCTTTGAGAGAAGAGGGCAGGGGTGTGTGGAGGGAGGAGGGGACGGGTTTGGAAAAGTTGTATGCACCCCCCCCCCCTCCCCCCCCTTCTCCTCTGTCTTTGTGATGGACCCGGGGCGGACTTGTGGTGGTGGAGGAGGGAGGGAAAGAAGAGGAGCAGAGGGGCTCATTTGCATCTTATTACCCTTCGCCTACTGGCCTGGTATAAAACCCTGAGCAGGGCAGTCGTCCATCAGACACACGCACTGTTGAACCGAGAGACACTGAAAGAAAACGGAGACTATAAGAATCAGAATATCATTATTAATGAGGTGGGAAATAAACAACATCATCACGAGCTGCTTCAACCACTGATTGGAACTACCCCTTTTATTTTCCACCCGGATTTCAGTTTCGCTTCTCCAGGAGGAACCTTCTTCTGAGGATTACTTTTACACTGTAAAACTTGTTTGTTTATATCAGTAAGTTGTGCCTCGTATGGGAAAGTAGAGAGGCAGAAAGAAAGTTTATCTTCCCTCCTCGTGCGCCTCAGCTGTTCACCTTGACTGTGACATAACGGAACGCTTTTCAAACTTTCTCCATGAGTGTTTGAGCTGGGCTGCACTGACGTGTGGAGCTTTCACTGCTTGTTGAAGGGTTGTCAACACAATGGGACACTTATGTCTGTTTCTGGTTGCCAGCCTCTCCCTGCTCACCTGCCAGGTAGGTCCAATGAAAACGCAGAGAACTATTAAATGTAATATTAAAAAAAACAGGCAGTGCGATTTTATCAACATTTATTGTCGTACAGCTTAAAAGTTAAATTAAGTATTCTGTTTTTTTTCCAGTTCACCTGTTTAGAACTTACTCGGCTTATTGTGTGCATGTGTTTGTGTGTTACAGGTTTTGTGCTCCGGAATGTTTGAGCTGAAGCTTCAAGAGTTTCTCAATAAGAAAGGGGTACCTGGGAACGCAAACTGCTGCCCCGGGGGCTCCGCTTATCCGCAGGGCCAAAACCAGCAGTGCGAGTGCAAAACTTTTTTTCGGGTGTGTCTGAAACACTACCAGGCCAACGTCTCACCCGAGCCTCCCTGCACCTACGGCGGGGCCGTTACGCCCGTCCTCGGCTCCAACTCCTTCCAGGTGCCGGAGACAAATGCAGACAGCTTTACTAACCCTATCCGCTTCCCATTTGGTTTCACGTGGCCGGTAAGTGTTTAGTGCAATATATAAGTAGCCTTTATTAATGCCATAAGACAGAGTACAGACAAACGTTTCCTATAAGATTAAAGTTGGGTTTAAAATCCGCATGCTTTTACTTTATAACTACTAGTGCAAGGACATATTTTTTGTGACCTATTTTAGGATCAATTGTGGTATTGATCCTATATGTGATTATTTAAGTGGTATTCAAACACATAAATCCATGGATAACCTGTCTTAATACATTGAGACATATTGGGTTTGAAGAGTGCAAAGCGCAACAGATGCTCACACAAACTACACGTTTGTGGGGGTCTTTGTCAGTGGTGTGTGAGAGAGGCTATTGTAGTATTTCTCTTCTCTTTGGTGGGATAAAACGGGGAGGGGAAGAGGGAGTGTGGACGTGGAGGGAGGGGGGGGGGGGGGTGGCAGTGTTTTCACCAAACGTTCCTCTCCTCCGACCAGCCGTGGTGGGAAATTTAACATCCTCAGAGTTGGCACATCATTGGCAGCGCAGCGTGAAATTCCGTCTCGTTTGGTTTTATGGCGGTGTTAGAGTGTGATAGTAGCAGGGGTGTGAAAAGGGAGCAGGTAGTAGCCCTTATTAGGCCCCTAATCAACACGCGGATTAGGCTGTGAAGTTTATTGGGAGGCCTCCTAATGGTCCACTGCTGCTGTGCAGAGGGAGGGAGGCTGCAGGCCGAGCAGCTGTTGACTCTCTGTTTCTCTCCTCAGGGGACGTTTTCACTGATCATTGAAGCCCTGCACACTGACTCCCTGGACGACCTGACAACAGGTGGGTGACAGCTAGGCAGCAGTGCAACTCAGGCCAGAAGACTAGCAGCCTCAAAGTAACATGTTTTTCACTAAGTTAGGCCAACTGTTATGTCAATAGAGCCAAAAGGAAAACAAAAAAAATGTGTATGAGTAAGATTATTCTCCTTTGCTTTATAAGATTCTCTTCAAAGTAGTGTGATCCTGTATGTTATCACACTACACTGATAGATCACGTTATTATGTAGAAGATATAAGACACAAACCTTGTTGATTAAACTTCTAGATAAAAAAACGTGCACAGCAGTGGGGTTTATTTAAGACCACTTAAGGACCACTTTAAGTTAAATGGGATATTTGCTGTTATCTTCATGACCTGCTCTTATCAGTGAATGAACTAATGGTGACTAACTGACCACAGCACAGGAGTGTCGGTGTCTGTGTTTAAGATAATAAAATACACCTGGCAGTCACCAGGTGCAACATGTGCGTTTTGTCTACAAGGAGAGTGCAAAATGTAATTTTTAAATCTTCAAATTAGTCTTAATATAAACATCACCATTCACCTCTTAACTGTCTTTTTGAGATAAAGTCACCCCCACAAAAACAAATTGGTCATAAATCCATTGATTTATTGCATTATAAACACAAAATATTATGAAATCTTCAGCATAAAAAGCCAAGACCAGAAATCAAGCAAGCAAATCTAAGCTTTTTTTTTTTTACAATAACATGACATCTCTTAAAGCCCCTTACCTTAACCTGGAGATCATCCTTAAGATTTTTTTTTTGCATTCAATCAAAACTCTAACATTAACAACAGTCTTTGATTTTTGCAGAAAACCCTGAGCGTCTGATCAGCAGAATCACCACTCAACGTCACCTCACTGTAGGAGAAGAGTGGTCCAAGGACATGCAAACGGGCGGCAGGACTGAGCTGCATTATGCTTACCGCTTCCTGTGTGACGAGCATTACTATGGCGACGGCTGCTCTGTCTTCTGTCGGCCCCGAGACGACGCTTTTGGGCACTTCACCTGTGGCGAGCGTGGGGAGATCATATGCAACTCTGGCTGGAAGGGACAGTACTGCACTGAACGTAAGAGTGTTTGCTTATTACTACTTAGTATCCCCGTCTTTTGGAACATAAATATCGGGTCATTTAAATCAACCACATTTGTTTGTTGGATAGATAAAGTAGGATCACTAAAGTCATTAGAAGTAGGTGCTTACATTTACAAAGAATCTGATACCAAAATACTATTTCAGTACGTGATTAATAGTAGTACATGATAAGGCTTTACATTTCTGTAAGCTTAGAGAGGGATCACTTTTAACCCCATAAAAATTATGGAAACAGTAAAACAGTAACTTAGAAAAGGTTCTGAAAAGTTCATAGATTATTTTTTTTATAGTTTATCACTTGCCTATCTTAGTTTTTTGGGGACTGTTTTTTTACCTCCTAATGCGAAGCCCGTGTGCAACAGGCGTCAGTTAGTTATCCCATAGCACCAGAGGCTTTCATTCTGATGAGCAGCGGTGGCTCCTCAGTAATTCACACGCCGCGTGCCTTCCATTAGACCACTGGGGCCTCCTCGCCCCCGAACCTCCTCCCCGATTGGCCAAGTGGGGGTCCTGTATTGTTGTGGCCCAGGTCGGTGATTGGCTAAGCGGGGTTGTGTATTGTTGCGGAGGGGGCAGCTGCTTGGTGAGAGGAGACAATAGAGCAGCTGTCTGGTGGTTAGCTCCACACAGACCAGCTGGCCCTAGGGGGAGGAGGAGGAGGGTAGTGAGGAGAAAGAGAGACAGGAGGAGCGGAGGAGGGAAAAGGGGAAAATGTGAAAGAGAGGAGAGGAAGAACTGAGGAGGAAGAGAAAAGAGGGCATAGGGTAATAAAAAAGAAGGGAAGGATCAGAAAAAGGTGGGGAGATCAGAAGTAGGTTGGGAGATGGGGGAGAGGGACCAAGGGTGAGAAAAAAGACTTTTGACCCACAGTCAAGTGGAGAAAGGAGGCTTTGTGTGGGATACTTTTTTGTTTGAGATCAACCATGTAAAAGAGAGGGTTTGTTGGCTGGTTCCCTTTTTAGTTGACTTCCTTTGGGCTGTCAAAGCTTTAAGATGACATTTTCAGTAACTTTTGTGGAATTGAAGCGTCAGATTTTCAGCTAGTGGTCAGGAATGACCTGATAACCTGGATTACTCCAAATTCAACTTTTCTAACATTTGACAGCTGACTTTAGGCCAGGCTGTCTCTGACCATCAACATAGAGCGATAGGCATCTTTCTAGTTTAACAGCTTCAATGACAAAGAATAGGGAGGGATAATAAAGCAGACTGTTGATAGACAGGTGGGCAGGTTAAGAACTTGGAAAGCATGACAGACAAGCAGACAGACTGAAAGCCAGGCAAACAGATAAGTAGGTTCGGGCGCCAACCAGACAAGCAGACAGCAGTTTGAAAAGGTCCTCTGTGAATGGGAGACTGATGGAGGGCAAACACATGTTTCCAACTCTAGATTTCAAATGTCTCACCTGTCTTTATTTGCTCCCTGCAGCGATCTGTCTTCCTGGCTGTGATGAAGAGCATGGCTTCTGTGATAAACCTGGAGAGTGCAAGTAAGATATTGAGATGATTAAAAGTCATGTTTAGGTCATTGTTTCTGTGTTTCTGTTATGAATAGTGTTTAATATATGTTGTGTTCAAAGGTGTCGTGTGGGCTTCAGTGGACGTTATTGTGATGACTGTATACGTTACCCCGGCTGCCTCCATGGCACCTGCCAGCAGCCCTGGCAATGCAACTGCCAGGAGGGATGGGGTGGGCTCTTCTGCAACCAGGGTGAGTTCACTGAGAGATTAAATGCTACTTCTGCACAAAATTAGCCCCCGTTGTTTCATATTATATTTAAACTGTAGAGTTTCTAACTGTTGCTCCATGTTGATGTCTCCAGATCTGAACTACTGTACGCACCATAAGCCCTGTCTTAATGGAGCCACCTGCACCAACACTGGCCAGGGCAGCTACACATGCTCTTGTCTGCCTGGGTACACAGGAGCCAGCTGTGAGATCCAGGTCAACGAGTGCTCTGGAAACCCATGTCGTAATGGAGGCAGCTGCACTGTGAGTATCACTCAACACTTGTTACGTGTTGATTAAAACAAGTATAGTCACACGATCTGAGTTAAACTACTTTTTTTTCTCGATACAGGACAATGATGATGGCTATAAGTGCACTTGCCCACCTGGTTTCTATGGCAACAATTGTGAGTTAAGTGCCAATACCTGCGCAGATGGGCCGTGCTTCAATGAGGGGCGTTGCGCTGACAACCCTGAGGGTGGATACTTTTGTCAGTGCCCGATGGGATATGCTGGCTTCAACTGTGAGAAGAAAATTGACCACTGCTCTTCTAACCCCTGTTTGAATGGTATGTTGTGCTCTGTGTTTATAAGTTTATCTACATATGCATTATCCAAACCTACAATAAAAGACTAGAAACTAATCCCCTATCCTTTTCTAAATACCTTTCTATAGGTGCAGAATGCGTGGATCTGGTGAACTCCTACCTTTGCCAGTGTCCTGAGGGATTTTTAGGACAAAACTGTGAGGATAGTGTCAGCATCTCTGGGTACTGTCTGACCTTCCCTTGTCAGAATGGTGGCACTTGTCAGGAAGAAATTAATGGATACAAATGTACTTGCCCTCCAGGTATGGCAGCACTTAATCAATTTGGCTTTGTTTTCTGTAGTTTGCATGAGATGTTTTCTAGACCCTAAATCTCTGCTTCTTCTGCAGGTTACACTGGTGAAAATTGCAGTTTTCCCATCTCTCGCTGCCATCACAACCCCTGTCACAATGGAGCCACCTGCCATGAGCGTGGCGGTCGCTATGTGTGTGCCTGTGTGCCTGGTTACGGCGGTCACAACTGTCAGTTCCTCTTACCTGATGTTCCCTTAGGTCAGCCGGTGGTTGATGGACCAGATCGAAGATATTCCCTTGATGGTGAAATTGGTGAAGAGGATGACGATGGCAACAGTGATTTCCCCTGGACTGCTGTATGTGCTGGGGTTTTCCTTGTTCTTGTGATGCTGATAGGCTGCTCTGTCCTTGTGGTCTACATTCGGGTCAAACTACAGGAGCGGCACAATCACCACAGTGACAGTGTCCATAGCGACAGCCATGAGACAATGAACAACCTGACTACCACTAATAACTGTCTGCGAAGTGACAAGGAACTTGGCTCACTGATGTCAACATCTATTAAAAACACCAACAAAAAGGCAGAATACCATTCAGATCTTACTGGGTCACTGGGTGGTATGAGTGGAATCAGTGGACTTAACGGGCCAGAGAAGAACGGCTTTAAGACTCGCTATCCCAGTGTGGAGTACAACCTGGTCCATGAGCTGCGGCCCGAGGAGGTTTTGCTGTGTAAAGATGAAGGCCATGAAGAGCCAGAGGTTAAATGTGAGATCCTGGTTGACTCTGACTCAGAGGAAGGATTCAGGAAAAGACAAAACAGGTAAACAGCTGTCAAAAACACTTCTCATTTTATATCCTGCATACCTTAAACTTAGCTACATTTTATGATAGACAGCCGTTCTTATCCTGTTTGTTCTTCTTGATCCCACAGTGACGCATCAGAAAAGAAACAAGCAGAAGAGTCACCAAGCTGCAGTGAAGCAAAATATCAGTCATCTACTGACTTGAACTATCGCGCAGCAAGTGATCTCAAATACGCATCAAGCTGTGATATAAAATACCATCCAACAAGTGATGTTGACTACCACAGTCCCAGTGACAGCAGGCACCCTGGTACCACAGACACCAAATACCAGTCTGTCTACGTCATGTCAGACCAAAAAGATGAATGTATCATTGCAACAGAGGTGAGTACAGCAGGATAGAACTTTTTTGCATTAGAAAATATAAAGTTAAATCCTCATTTCCTCATAGCGTTCATTAAAAATAATGACAAATTTGTGTGTCTGTTTTACAGGTATGATACAAGTCTAGACCAGACCAGATTCCTCTGGTTGATGGCGGTCCGCAAAAACCAGCCCTGAGCAGTAGAGCTCAGCTTGTCTCCAGGAGGTTTTACTCCTGCTGTTTGCTGCTGTTCCCTGGGATTTACCAGAGGACTCGAGCCAAGATGCTACTGAGCCAGTGCAGAGTCAGTTCCCACTTGGCAAGGACTTAGTACTATAGTAGTACTATGGGTGAATACTGGACATTTGTGACCCTCAATGGATTTTGGTCTTTTGCTGACTCTACTACAGATGAAGTACCAAAAGACAGTGCTGAATGAATACTGAGGTCCAAAGGTGGCTTCTGGACGACGGTTGCATAAGTGAGGAGTATTCCGCTCAAACCAGGATGAAATCTTCTCTCCTGATTTGGATGTTGACCGATGGTATTGTAGTACCTTGGAGTACTGATTGAATGAACAGTGTAGTACCTTTGATGTACTGAGAACCTTTGAAGTACTGTTGTAGTACTATTATGTGTTGTGGTTTTACAATGCAGGTAAAAGCTATCGTAGATAAAGGACAGTTCAAGTTCTGTGCAGTGCTGCAGAGTAAAAGATAAATTACAAGTGACAGAAAAAGGACTGTAACATCATTAGTACTATAGATGAGGCAGTAATAAGTGTATTAATTGAATCAATCTCAATTGGAGCTTTCTAGTCAAAAAAATAAATACAGTGGCCAACAGTTGAACTACTGAAAAGCTGTACATCTTTTGCTCTGCAGCATTGACAGTGACAGTGTTGGCTGAGCTGGTTCTCAGCAGGTTACAGAGAACTGAAGACTCCGGTAGTGACTGCAGATCGATCCAACATGGATCCTGTTGGGCCATACTGGCCCCTGACCCTGATCTGAAAGTTGTGATACACGGGGTAATGTTTTGGGCAGAACATCTTAGAAACACAGCAGTCAAAATGAGGGAACAAATAAAGAGACAAGAGACTTGACAACAAATCAAAAAAAGTACAAATTTTTGACCATCTCTTTTTAAACAAAATACCTTAAAAAGTAAAAAATTCTCCTTAGCTCTGATGATGCTGTTGTGTTTCCAAGGAGGCATAGCTATTAAGGACTAGTCTTAACTGCCAAGACCTCATTGCACTATGGAGATGTGTGTGTTTATTTGTGTATGAGTGTGTGTGTGTGTACAGAAGAGTTGATGCCTGTGTGTGGTGTCATCATGTATGCACTGCCAACTCCCATACCTATCACTCCAAGTCTTCCACTATTAGCCAATTGAAAGACACCATCACCCTGCCCGTTGTTTGTTAGGATCATTTATTTTATTTGTTATCTAAAGAAAGATGTATTCTTTTAATTAAATTATGTAATTATTTCTGTTACAGTCTGTTGTGATGTTTTTGATAAACCTGTTATAATTTATGTTGGATGTTTTATTGGAACATAATGTATGTATGTATGTATGTATATGTATGTATGCATGTATGTGTTAGGCACTTGAGACCCCTGTGACTGTGTTGTATTTAAGAGAAAAGTCTTACCTACAGAGCCTGTCATTTTATTACTGGAAAACAGCGCAATATTTTTCCAAAATAAAAGAAATGAAATAATTAACATCTTCTGTTATGTTTTTTACGGAGTTCACTTTTAACTGTTATATAATTTAAAATATTGGGACAAACTTCTGAAGTATACAAAACTAATCCTTCAGCTATGCACAGTGGGAGCTTGGCATGATTACAAAAGAAGAAGAACATTAGCAAAAAACTGCTGTTATACAGAGACATTTTAAGTTTACTGTTGCCTTAAGGGTAAATCACTCAAATCCAAGCAGAGGGATTTGTTGAAACTAAGTTATGGTGTTTTGGTATCTGCTTATATGTGTGTGTGTGTGTGTGTGTGTGTGTGTGTGTGTGTGTGTGTGTGTGTGTGTATGTGTGTGTCCGTGTTCGTCTGACGCAGCAGAAGACTGTCTCCTTGTGGAACCACTAAATGAGACAAAGACACACCCCATAATCATAGACCGCTTAGCTGGCCTCCTCTGAGGCCCGATCCATCTCTTTGTGTGTGAGTACTTGTGTGTGTGTATGTGTGTGTGTGTGTGTGTGTGTCTGTCTGTGTGTGTGTGTGTGTGTGTGTGTGTGTGTGTATAGTGTGTGTATGTTTCTATGTGTATATATGAGCAACATAAAGAGTGTGTTTCCTCAAATGTCACTAATGGAACATATGTTTCTCAGTGATTCTTGATGTGTAAATGTCTTTTTCTATGTGACTACCAACATTAGTATCAGTGTGTATCTGTGTTTTTTGTGTGTGTGTGTGTGTGTGTGTGTGTGTGTGTGTGAGAGTATAATCTTGTTTTAAGCAGAGGGATATTTATAGCTGGAGAGAGAAACCACCAGTTTGGATATAGTCCCAATTGCCCCTGCCTGACTACTGTGAGACTGTGAGTGTGTGTGCGTGTGTGTGTGTGTGTGTGTGTGTGTGTGTGTTAGCGACCACTGGTAGAGTAGAAGTAGTCATCAAAGAAGATTATCTGGTTGGTATTTTCATATAAACACACATGAACACAAGACTGTGAAATTAGTTGACAGATGACCACAAGTTTAAAAGTATGTTAAATGTCTACATGCACCATATAAGCACATACACGTCTAATCACACACTCTCACAAACACATGCAAACACAGATAGTGCCACTGATGAATAAAACAAGGGCCTTTTGATTAATAAAATAAGCTGGACTACTTAAGAGAAATGCATCAATTCAAATATGGACTTGCAGTGTATTTGAGTGTTGTTTCCAGCATATCTTAGATGACTTTTAGACCCACATATTGTAGCAGTGACCCGCCGGCTGACTGTATAGACAGAGACTGTTGCCCCTCCAAAGACTGTTACTATGACTGCTCAAAAAGTATTTGCTTGTATTACACAAGCGGCAGGCAGTTGTTGCACATACCATGCTAAGCTTTTTAACTTTACTTTTTTTTGGTGGCACAATAGCTTTTCGCTGAGTTGGAAAATCACAGGAGACAGGCCTAAAGCTGGTCTTTTGTTGTTGTTAGGCTGTCCTCTGCTCCTGAACAGTCACACACTCACATCCTCCCCTAGCTGTATCTCTCTGGTGTCAATAGTCAGACAAAGAGCACTGGCTGCCATATGCTGCCCTTCTGCACAAAGGGAACAGCACTCTTTTAACTTCTGAGAGAGTAATCAAAAGTACTTCATGGTGAAATATACTTTTTGTAGAAGCCCAAGTTAGACAGTTAGACATACATACATACATACATGCATACATACATACATACATATATACATACATACATACATACATACATACATTGTGTACACAATCAAGCAGGAAAATATTTTATGTGAACTTCCATCCAAATTCAAACTGCACTTATTTCTCTTTCTTATTATACCCACATATGGAAGAGGATTAGGGACAGATATGAGAAACAAATAATTTACGTTTTTTTTTTAAGTGTAAAATCACAAAAATCTTCCTCTAATTATTCATTTGTCATGTCAGGCCCTACTTTATTGAAGCTGATAATTAACCCATTGAGATCAAGTTTTATTTTAATGAAGGCAGCACAATTGTCTTATGTGTCAAATAACCTTCTGTTATAATGTCATACTGCTGTTTTCCAGTTTGCAAGTCATATAAATAAATAAAACCTGGCAAGTCACCATCACTTTATTTGTCCCAGAGCAATCAACAGCTAAAATACAATAAAGAAGGAAAGTCATAAGGAAAATTGGGCAAAAACAGATAGCAACCAGTTAGTTACCATTACACAACAGAGAATGTAAGAATTCATCCACATATATGTCAAAATGTGTGAGGGAGCTGATGATAATGGTGATTTGCCTTTTAGTGTTACATAATAATTGAGAAAATTATTAAAAGACTTGACTCTGTAGAAACAACTAATTTGACAGCCCATAGCTGTAATGAAAAAAAGGCTAATGTTGACATTCAGTCACCTCATAAACAAGATTTAAAAAAACAACAACAACACAGACAGATATAACGCGCCACGAAAGGTAAAGAAAAACATAGCCTATCTGAAACCTATTCTCTACTTTCAGAAATCTGAACTGAGCCCCCTTCTAGGGAATAGGGAATTAATGCAACCTCGTGAAATGTTGAAGCTATCTTGTGTTTTCAATCCCTAAACCAGGAACTGAAATATTTTCTAACACATAGTGCATTCAAACCTGCAGAAACATCCTGACAAACTCCCAATATTTTCAGGAGGAGCTGCATGTGTGAACAGTCCGATCTTTAACTCTGACATTACCTGGAGTCTCCTGCTAGCCCCGTATAGAAGACTCTGTTTCTTGGTCCGTCATTTCTGCGTTGGTTGTCTCAGGAGAACCCTTCAGCAGCCCTCCTGAAATTCTCCAAACATTCTCAGGAGTGCATATGTGAAAACAACTAAAGAGCACAGCAAATATCATAACTTAATGTGACTTTAGCCACTTCCTGGCTAACTGGGAAGCTGGTAAATGCTAACAGGATTTGTTCTCTAATGGAAACCAAAAGGTTTTCAATAAATGTGTTTCAACTTGAAATAGATTGCACAAAGTCGCTTTTAATTTTCAAGTTTGTTTCAGTTATTCTATCAGCAAGTTCTAATTACTAAATGATAAAATGAAAGGAGCTTCCCACATAGAAAAGAGCTGCTGTACACAAATGGCGAGTGATTAACGTTGCAGTATTTCAAACTTCCCAAATTTAGTTTACATACAAATTTGGTTTAGCGCCAAGTAAAAAACATTTGGACCGAAAAAATAAATATCCAAAATATTTGAAGTCTACACATAAATTGGATAATATATGCTGGCCCTTGATCTCTCTCTATGCACACTCTCTCCCACACACTTTTTCTTCTGACAGGGAGTAGGCAGGACCATAGCTAATCCAGAGAACAGGCAGTTTAAGTGTGTCTCTGCTATAATCTCATTAATCTGTCCATTCATACCCTCTCCTCTCCTCACAAATCTGTTTGAATGTTTATGTGTGTGTATGTGTGTGTGTGTGTGTGTGTGTGTGTGTGTGTGTGTGTGTGTGTGTGTGTGTGTGTGCGTGTGTGCGTGTGTGTGTGTGTGTGTGCCTGTGTATGAGTGTGTGAGAGAGAGTTTGCTTGGAAGAGGGTGACAAGGCGAGAATAAAAGAGCCTCTGACCCTCTTTTTGTCCACACACTGGTCACCTGTCACACACTCTCATGCAAATTCACACATATGCTGCACCATTCTAAACGCTGTTGAAACTAGGACACCTTTTTCATGTCCAATAACAGAATATGTCTCAGACTGATTCACAGCTTCACAGATCTAAGTCTTGCGATGGACGTTTGTTGAACATGGCTCACAGTTTCTACCACTATCATTTCCTGTCATTTTTCTGAGAAAGGTACAAAAGGCATTAGTTGTTGTTGTTGTTTTTTTTTTAAATATTTTATTGAATTTCGAATAACAGAACAAAATAAGGAACCAGTCAACACAAGATCCATCCAATCAAATATACAGATTGCAATAAAAGAGACAAAAACAACAATCAGCGCACATGGTCATCACATACCAACACATGGGTTACATTATTATCTATACTTTTTCCATTTCCTTCCCTGGTAACAAGATACAAATCAAGCATCAGTATCATTACATAGCTTATCGTTTACTTGTAAAAACAAAGGAAGAGCACCCCTTTTGTAGCAGACCAAGAAGGTCATCAGAAAGATAACTAAGAAATGGTTGCCAAATTTGATAAAAAAAAACCTTATCATTCCCCTTCAAGGAGACATTGAGGTGTTCCATGGGGAAAACTTGGAAAGTCTCTTTGTACCATTGAGTAACCGAGGGAGGCTTCTCCTTTATCCACTGTAAAAGAACACAGCGCCTTGCTAAGAGCAGAAATTTTTCCAGTAAGGTCAGCTGTGCAGCGGTCAAAGGTAACTGCCTCATAGGGATATTCAAAAGGAATAGGCCCGGATCTGTCTTTATTGTTTTGAGTAGTATTGAACTAAGTTCTTTTGCAACATTCGACAAGAATCTAGATATTAAAGGACACAACCAAAAACAATGATAGTAAGTTCCCACCTCTTTTTTACATTTGATGCATATGGCAGAGACCCGGGGATTAATCTTGTTCAAGAGGTAAGGGGTGCACTGAAGTCTATGTAATATCCTATACTGATTTTCTCTCAATCTGTTACACAAAAATAATTTCTTTGCAGATTCAAAAGCGTCACACCAACTCGATCCCGAGATCTTTTTCCCACAGTTCTTTAGCTCTGGTGACTCTGACACTGTCACAAGAGAATAATTTACCATAAAAAAGAGAAATAAACTTTTTGTTAAGTGCACATAAGCTAAAATCTAATAGAAAGCTTTCAATCGGATGTTTAATTGGTCGATCCAGTGGGAGTGAGCATAAGGACTTCACAAAATGCCTGGCCTGAAGAAAACCAAAAAATTGGGAGTGTGGGATCCTGTATTTAATTTGAAGTTGTGAGAATGACATGACATTCCCATTGTAAAATAAGTCAGCATTAGTTGTTGTTTATTCAGGAACAATCCATCCTCAGTGTGGATGCCAGGAAAGAGAGATTTTTTTCTGTTTGTATTTTAATGAATTACTCGCCCAATTCAATTCATGCAATATAAACATCCCTGTGACATTTTGGCTTTAATCTGAATGTCCCAGGGGCGTAATGGAGTGACCAAGTGCTCCCGTGAAGTACTGTCTTCAGAGGTATAACTGAAGCGTTACATGGGCAAGTCGGGATCAGCAGAGCCAGCAAGAGAGCACAGTGCGTGCATGTCTGACTGTGCGTCTGTGTGGAGCGCCTGCTGTGCCATCTTTTCTCCTTCCACATCGCCATAAGGCAGTGTAAATAATGAACTATACACCAATACAGATTTTGTGGCCCTTTTCAGACTGCAATTCCAGTACAGAGCTGTAAAAGAGCTCCACTGCCATTACATATTAAAACATTCCTATTAAAAACGTTGAATAGAAAGGTGTTTGGACATGCACTGGAATGATTCTTGTGTTTATTAATCCTGGTGGCACCAATGTGGACATCAACAGAGTGAGTGTAACGGTTATCTGCTGCTGTGATTCCTCATTTCCTCTGTTTTTCTCTATAATACAAATTGTTGTTTGGTTCCGATAATAATGTTATTTTTATTATTTAAACTCTTTACAATTGTTTTGTTTATGTGTTAGATGCTGGTTTCTAAAGTTTTCTTTCTTTCTAAAAAAACATGAATTGGGTTAGCTACTAAAGTAATTATGTTTTGCATTATTGACATCCCATAATTAGAATTACACAGTAATGATAAGGAGTTATCTCAAACTACGACTGTTCATTTGCACTATATAACAATCAGTACAAAACACAACTGTGTCACAAATTAAAAAGTTAAAAAGTTAGGAAATTGAAGATTCAAAGGGGTCTTGCAGAAGTCTTAAAGTCTTGAAGAGTATTACATTTATCTTAAGACATTCTGCAAATTCCCTGTTTTACTGAGGTCTGACACTGTCGTTTAAATTCTACTTCTTTCTATTCTACTAACTCTAAATTCAAGCAAAAAATGTGTCGCGAATCATTTCTTAAGGTTAATTGATTTCTTAAAAACTAACTCTTGGTATTTTCACACATGCACAAAACTTCCTTATTTTATTTTTTAAATGAGTTGCATGTTTGAACACGTGTAGCATTATTTAGCAAAATTGGTTGGGGTAAACAACAACATGCACGTAGTGAAACTACTTCTTTATAATGTTTTAATGTCCTTTGCCAATGTGTATAGCATTGTGGGCAAAAGGGAAACATGTTCATCAAAGAATAAGATTCTTTTGCTTTATCCAATATTTTTATGTCATGTTCTGCCTATCAAGACCACTACTCTCTGTCTGACAGCGAAAGTCTCCAGACTGCAAGGTGTATTTGTGAATTGAGGGGTAGCCTGCATGTACATTTGTAAGATATTTTCAAGAATTTATGCTTTTGTCATCACCTACTTAATGATTTGTAATTGTAGTTACCACACAAAAGAACTCACTAACTTCACTGCTAGCTCCGCTCTGCATTACTTCTCTCTTGTACTTGTGTTTCATTTTGTCACCAGGTTATATCCCCACACAGCATCACTGACTAGTGTATTTTGGGGGCTCAATCTTGTGGGAAAACAGAGATTTCTCTCCCATCCATGCTCTATTGTTGAATTTGAACAAACAAAGTGACCACAGCAGCCCGAGTCAGACAATGACAGACAGCTTATTCAGCTACTTCATCTGTCGCAGCTCCCCGGGGACCATGCTCTGATCTTTCCCAGAGCTCCATTTCTCTCTTTCTCCCCCTTTTTTCCTCTTTTCCTGATTGTCTCTACCTCCGGACTCAGTTAATATCTGCAAAACCTGAGTCTATTAAATCAATCTTTGCTTTTCATGTTTGTGTTTTGTTGGAATGAAATCAGACTTTTTTGGATGTAGCTGAAAGTCAACATTTAAAGTAGAATCAATTCCTCAGTTCTCAGCTGAGTATTAGTTAGAGCATTGTTTTTGTTTTTATTTTTGCTTTTTGTCATTGGTCCCTGGGGGGGACAAAGTCATTCCTTCAGATACACCAGCTCCCATCAGTGCCTTCTGGTCATTACTAGTGCATCGTGGGAACAGCTTGGAGAGGACAATGATTGGCTAGAACAATAAAGCTGGGGGGCAACATAAAGGACACGCCCACTGGATGATGGGAAAGATCAGCGGACGAAGCAGATGTTGCCACAGAGGACACAGGAGAGAGAGAGAGAGAGAGAGAGAGAGAGAGAGAGAGAGAGAGAGAGAGAGAGAGAGAGAGAGAGCATGTGTCTTTCTGTCTTCTTCTGATTTGTCATGTAGTGTTTCGTTTCTGTGTCTACTCTGCACTTTTTGAAGCCTTTGTTTGTGTATGATTTGAAATATGTCTGCGATTAAAGATTAAAACATTTGGTCCATTCATAATTTGTCTTTTTACATCAGTTCTTGTGTGCTGGAATGATGGTTCTTCGAGTCATCTTAAAACTTAAAGCAATTTTATTCTACATGTGAAAAATGTACATGATCACACATTCCTTCACTGCTGGCAGCCTACTATTATAGAAAGTGTCAAGCTGGCCATCAGAAACTAATCTAATTACTAACACACATCCACACATCAAGTTCTTTGCCTTAGGAAGTAATTTGGGGAATCCGTTGGCTGGGTATCAACCCACCTATTTGGTTAGAATATGGTCCAAGCAACCTAATAGGACGTTTCACAACTTCCAAAACAGTTTACTTACACACTGTATCTATATATTTTGGGCAGAAGAGAAGAGTAGCAATATGACATGAGATTGAGATGAGATCAAAAATTAACTCTACAAGAGCCTCTGCTCCTATTTGTACATTATACTACATGTTTCTTGTTAAAAAGGACTTAAATCTGAAATCTAACACAAGCATCTAAAGAGTTTATCATGGCTCTTATCCGTCATCTGTAGAATAGCGAGTGTGCTGCCTTCCTTTCTGTTTTCAGATTTGGATCTTTCCTTTTTTATTTTTATTTTTTTAAGATTTATTTTTGGCCATTATTATAGAGAGGAAAGTGGATAGAGGCGGAAATCAGGGAGAGAGATGTGGGAAATGAGCCACAGGCCGGACACGAACCCGGGCCGCCCGCACGAGGAATGAGCCTCAATACATGGGCCGCGCGCTACCGCTGTGCCACCAGCGCGCCCTAGATTTTACCTTTAATTGAACAACATCTTGTGTTCTGAACTTTTCTGTGTCCAACTACTTGTTGTGTTGTTTCCATCTCTGGCTGTAGCTGTAACAATGACCTGCTCACTAGATTTTACCTTCACATACTATTTCTGTACTGTGGCTGCAGTTATTGCAGCCACAGTACAGATTAAATGCATTAAAGAAGAATGGTTGTAGCTATAGAAGTCATAACAGAGTAAAGAGCAGAAAACATAAAGAGTTGATAGTGAAACAAGTTAAGAAAACTGATCAGAAAATACCCACTGAAAATATCTGGAATTTGTGCAGAAAAACCCGAACTTGAAACTGAAAATGATTTGCATAACATAGATCTCCAATGTCCTCTTTTGTTTATCGTTTTACCAATAAAATATGTCACAACGCACCTCAAAGAGAAGCTCAGATGGTGAGACATGATGCTTCAATTAACATAACTTGCGAGCCCAAATTCAGAGCCAATTTGAAACTCAAAATTTGGATGAAAGCTCACACCTAAAGAAGGGTTTCTGGGTTTCCTCTATGACTCAACAGGTAGTCTGTTCATAAGCATACACTGTTCTTTCAAATGTGTGCATTCATGGTGGCTTTACAAATAAGACAACACATTCACAAAACAGCTCAAGTTCATTCATCCCATGGAGATAAAAAGAGGGGGGAAGCTAATGAGAACAAGTCTCCTTGTGTTTGCTGGTGATGTCACGAAGGAACAGCCCTCACTTTAAATAAATCCAAATTGAGACATCACTGGGTTGCCATATTTTAGCAGACAAAACTCTGGGTCGCTAGGTCTGATCCTCTGAGATGGGAGGTGTGGTTAAGATCTACTAAAGTGTGCTCTGGGATGTTTCTCTGATTAGGGCCTGTGTGTGTGTGTGTGTGTGTGTGTGTGTGTGTATGCTCTTTGTATTCATCTGTGTGGTGTGTATGTGTGGGAATGGACCCTGGTCTGACTTGTTGATTAATGGCCAGTGTGTGTATGTGTGAAAACGCTCCCGGTCCTGTTTCCATGCTAATGAGGAGCAGCAGATGGGTGAGAGGAAGTCTCACCAACAATGACCAAACACACCAGTGGTTGTACAACTTAGACAAAAACACACACACACACACACACACACACACACACACACACACACACACACACACACACACACACACACACACACACACACACACACACACACACACACACACACACACACAGAGAGAGAGAGAGAGAGAGAGAGAGACACACACCTGTTGGGCATGTTTACTTTCACCCAAATCCCCTCAGGTTATGACTGCTCTTTTTGTTAGATGTATCTTGTGTTTGACAATAACATTTTTTTTTTGTATTTGTGTGCCTTAAACTGTGTGTGTGTGTGTGTGTGTGTGTGTGTGTGTGTGTGTGTGTGTGTGTGTGTGTGTGTGTGTGTGTGTGTGTGTGCATGTGTGTTACATCCAGCCCTGCTTGGTGGTCCAACCTACTAGACAAATATAAACACTTCCCCCTGTAAGGACCGATAATGCTGCTGCCACTGATTAGAAACAAGTCAAGTGTGTATGTGTGAACATTACAGGAAACCAGACCTGTTTCCTGCCAAGAATCAGTTTATTTGTCAGTCTTTATTTATTTTGTTATTCTTAATCATTTCACTTTTTTTTTGTCATTCTAAGTCTTTCTTCCAAGAAACCAAAATCTGGCTAAAAAACTTTGTGCTATAAACAATCTGTCCAGCCCAGTTACCTGTGCAACATCAGGCAAGGTTGATAATAATGAAAGCAAAATCTGCCCACCTTAAATCCCAGCCAGTTTGGAATTATCCCTGTTTTAATCTTCACACAGAGAAAGCAAAGTATTGTTAAGACTGATAGTGTATGTATACTAAAAAACAGTAATGGTCCGTTGTCAAGGGGGAAACACACACAAACACACACAAAGTCTGCAGTACAGTCATTAAATACATATACACGCCTTTTGTGTTCGTGAATGTGTGCCTGATAGAGACTCCTGAGGAATGCTCTTAGTGATGTTGTATTAGCTGCGAACAGGAAATGAATTCCCAGAGGCAGGAAGTAAGTTTGTGGAGAGAGGAAGTGTTTGCCAGCATCCGCCCTCTGTCTGCTGATGGGGAAGGAAGGGGAAGAGTGAGTAGGGGAGTAACGGGTTGGGGGGTGAAGAATAACTGGATGGAGAATAGGAAGAAGAGAAAGAAAAAGCAATTGAAAGTGTTAGTAGGCATAAGGTTGAGCCAGATCAATTTAAATACATAAAATAAATAATTTGCAGATCACTCTAGTTAACCAACTTGTACCATTAGTTCTGTGTTTTGATATATAATCTGCACAGCCTGCAACATGTGCCATCTTGTCTTGAATTGCCCCCAGGGGATAAATAAAGTTGTTTGAATTTGAATCTTTAGAGACCTTATACTCAGGAAAAATCTGTCTAAAATCACATTCAACAGGGTGAAATGGCAGAAACCCATATAAATGCATCAAAGGTATAAGAGACGTGAAAATGATACAGCAGCACATTGAAGTTAAATAAATGAGATGCAATTAGCCTATTGAGGTGTCCATACACTTTTGGACGTGTTTTGTAGTTTTTGACACACTATTTGGTTGTCAGCTCAGTGCTAAAGAGGAGTTTGCTGCTTGTCTGGAGGTTTTGACCGTGTCAAACCAGCGCTGCAAGAGCCTCACACTTTTCAAAACTCCCAAGAGAGAGATTGTTTGAGTTGAAAGGTCAGTGGGCAGCATGTGTGTGTGTGAGCAGTCACAGTAAGTGGCTGAAATGTTTAGACCGGGAGCAACATACCCCCAACACGCACGCACGCATGCACGCACGCACACACACACACACACACACACACACACACACACACACACACACACACACACACACGCACACACACACTATGGCCACTCTTTGTCACCTTGTCTCTGTTATGTCACCATCACGGCCTCTTTGGACAAGAAAAGTTGGACTCTGACAGGATGGTGATGTTGTGTTTTACTGTAATCTCTGAAACAAAACTGTAAAAGATGATGAAAACTAAGGAATAAAACAGATGCTGAGTCATTTGGGTAAGCGGAAGAAAGTTTAATGTAGCGTGTGTGAGTGTGTGTTGAGATGGCACTCGATGGACAGATGGTCTTTTGTGACTCCTGACACCTGCCAGCTGCTGCTCGGCTCCTCTTCACCTCTTTCTCCTCCTGCCCTCACCTCCCCATCTCTTTTCTCGTCTTCTCTTCCTTGTTTCTGCTCTGTTGGTGCTGCCTCTCTTTTCATTTTGTCCCCAACTTTTATCTCCAAAAGAAGTACTTAAGATCAAAGAGTTGAACCAGGAGAAGGGAGGTGTGCTGTATATAGGACATCTGGGGCTCAGTAAGGGGTTGGCTGTATTTAGGTGTTCCAGACACATTTGTTTTCACAAGTACTAGTTTACAAATGATTTGTTTGACTGACAAAATATGAAAAATGTGTCCAATCCCAGAACAGCTATTTCCAAACGAATGTGGCTAAATCTTCAATGTTAAAAACTGTTTTTATGTCCTCATTAAGATGGTGTTTGTGTCAGCTGGAAATAGATGTTTCTATTGCTTCAAAGTGGAGCAACTTTGAAATGTTGGGCTGTTGCCGTTTTGTGGTGAGGAAAAGGGTTTTTGAAAAATGCTGAGGTTTGATCTATTTTTGGGCATCATGACTCACTGACAGTTTGTTTTTTCAAATTTCCTCTGTCAATAACAACAATGCCACCAAAACAGTGAAAGGGCAAGCAGGCTGACAATGCTTAAAGCTTCTGCCTGTCCTTCACTCACGCTTGCAGAGACATGAGTGTTTATGTTGCAGTCATGGCTTCACTTTATAAAGGTTAATTATTAGGGATATAAAGGTGAATCATTAGGAAAAAATAGATTCAAATGTCTCAAGGTTCGAATCCATGCTCTGAAAAATGAATTGCATATCATGAGGGTCAGCAGCTGCAGAGCAGAGGAGTTTGGTTGTAATACGCAGGCCGTGGAAGCATTTTTGCAAGAGGTGAGAAGATGACAGACAAGACAAAAACTGTGTGCATATATTGCAGGAAGACAGGGAATTACACAAATAGCACAACCAACATGATGCAGCATTTAATGGAAAATTGTGAGAGAATCGTATTGTGAATCGTATCGTGAGTTGAATGAATTCTTACATCCCTAGTCACTATTGGAGGTAACTAATAATTGCTAATAGTGTAGATAATACTCTATCTGCAACATACTCACATAGAAATCAATAATATCTCATTAAAGGTGTGTGGCTTACCTAAGGCCCAATTTCAGAAAAGATCCCCCCTAAAAGACAAGCATAATAGACAATCGATGGATGAATGGATTTAAATTGACAAAACAATCTGAATTATTGACTACATGTCATTAATCTTCCTGCACAATAACATTGGTGGATTTTTTTAACCAACAGTACCAGAGGCAGACTAATTTTGAGTGTACGTGTTTAGTGGTTGTATCAAATTTTAAAAAAAAAGGAACAAATCAGAACAAACATCTGAAAATAGCAAAAGTACAAGATGTTTTAAACTCAGAGTTTAAAAAGTGCTTAATGCGCTTGGACAGAAAAAGTGCCACAATGGTTTGGGGACACACTTTGGTGAGAGAAATCACTTAAACATTTCAGTGACAGAAAAGGAATACTTTTTTGTTTCAGTTTATTGCCAGTCAATTCACATGATTTCCTACAGTTGTTTAAAGCAATGGGATTTTCTTTCCTCCTACATCACAACATCTCACTGATCTGCAGTTGAAAAAAAAAATGCTTTAAATGTAAAGAGAGCCGCTACTTCTGTTGTGTGATTGTTTCCCTACTGGGTGACACGTGGGTTCAAAAAAGTCTTGAGTGACTTCCAGACTCGCTCACAGAGCCTGAGAAAACAATCCTGTCTGCCTGACCGTCACTCTCTCCTCTACATCTCTGTGTGGGATGTTCGGTCACAAAGGACAGCTGGCCGGCTTAGCATGGATGTATATCTGCCTCTGTGAAGGTATCTGAGGTTTGTGTGTGTGATCCTGAGGGGTCAGAGGTCAAGCTGTGGTTCACAGAGATCAATGCTGTTCTTCTCCCTACAGGAAGGGAGGGCACTGTCCATATGCTGTCTTCACTCACAGACAAGTACAGATTCACACGCTCACACGTCATACACACTGGTACAGTTGCAGAGTGCAGCAGTTAGAAATACTTTACAAGCTCTCACAAAACACACACACACACACACACTGGTGGTATGGTGAACTGTAAAAACATAGACAACTTTACAGCTCTGTATATTTCATGTACACTTTACTCTTTACTTTTAGAACAAATAAAAAGTGTGACTGAAAGCAGATGACAACACAACATCTGTGCACATGCATTTTGACTTCCGGGTCAAAGCCCGGCGTGGAAACTGGCGGAGTATGTGCATAACGCCTGGGTCAGAGTGGGTCCAAATGAGGTGGCTGTGCAGTAATAATATTGTCTAGTTGTGTTTGTCTGACTTCGACTAAATTCAACTAAGCACAATTTCAGTTTGATACTGTCTGACACAGATTCAATTCTACTAATTCTCACACATGCAATCCCACTGATAACAATACATTTTAAATGTGAACAACACATGCACAGATGCCAGGTCACAACAAAAATGTGGCCTTCAGTGCACATTAAGTCTGCCTATATTGCATTACAAAACTGAGCTTTAAAGCTGCCCTGTGGTGCATCTGACCACTAGGAGTGCTGTGCATCATGTTTATAAGTAGGTTTGTTACGATGCCCTCATATCTCTTTATATTGCAGAGGAAAAGAATTCCTTGAAGCTTGACTTTGACTAATGAGACTTTATTTTGATAAGATGAAGTTTAAATGAAAGTTTATTTTGTGGAAAACATATTACAGAACACCAGATGAAGTGCAAAGACCTTTAATATTAAATCAAAATATTAGCAACTCTTGTAACCTCAACATGGATAAAAAATGTTCTTGTCTTAATTGAGATAGGACAGTGAGTGGCAGAAACTGGGGAGTTAGGAATTATATGAGTGAAATGAGCCACGACTTGAACCCGAGCCACGCACGTTATATACAACACATGGGGCCTGCAAACTAACTGCTAGGATCGCGTCCCATCTGAACCTGATTATATTTCTATTGTAGCCAATAAAACGGCACAGACTGTATTATACCAGTCATAGTCTTTTGTAAAGACGTCTTAGTAAAACAACAATTGTATATCAGGAATCCCTGCTTGTTTGTCAATGTATTCCCCTCCCTAAAGACACAATTAATTAAGTGAGTTCATGAAGAAAACAAGTGATACCATGGGGCAGATCTGATTATTTGACAATTTTCTTTAGTCAATCTATGCATTTCAGAGTGATAATGACACAACACGTGCATGTTTTTTTATGTTTCAATTGCTTCAACTCTGACAGGCCTGTTTAGGACAACAGTGTGGACGTGAGGACCTGCTGTGAAATGAAGACATCTCGCTTCAACCTTCTGTCTCTCTTTTGTCTCCCTTCCCCACAAATACAAACACTTTCTCTCTTAAAACACACTGACGGACACAAGTCTGGGCTTCCCTTTTGCTTTTTTTCTCCAGATTATTTTTTTCTCTGACTGATGGAACAAGTATGCACTAAGTCTGCATGAGCAGTGGACATGCAGCTGTGCCCTCAGTGTTGGACAACAACTTTTAAAATCTTTAGAAGTACATGTAGACACACACAGACAAACATTAACATTTATTGTTCCTTCACACACATAGTAAAACTATAGACAGCTGTGTTCACATGCACACACCTTGTTACCAACACTGAGGAGGCTCTGAGCTGATGGCAAGATGTTATGAAGTTTTCAAGTCCAAGGAATAAATGATCCAGAGGAAATCGTGACTTTATCATGACATCAAATTATAATCTGCCATCTGAATGTTCCACTCTGCTTGGACTGAAAATTAGGCATATATTGTTCTTTTATTTTCTTTTTGATCAATACACAAACGATTAACGTCAAAAGTAAACAGATGACAAAATTAGACTTAGAGACAAAAGTAGTTTATGGACATTTATAGATATGTCAAACTAAGGTACTTATGACCACAGAAAGTTTTTCACCTGGTCACAATATTTTTTGAGTGATGCCTGTATATTAGAGGGATTTCTACGTAGTTAGAGTGTGGAAGATGATCACAATTGGAGCTTAGCTCACGCTGGCAAATTCAAACAGCGACGATTAAGTAGTACTCACACACCCTGCACCTGGACCGACACTTTGTCAAGTCACAACAGGCAGGTGGGACAGACAGACACACACACGCTGAAATAAATGTTTACAGTTTACATTGGACCAATTCTTATGTACTTTCAGTTGTGCTGGTAGGTGTCATTGTTAGGAATGTAAATCTGGGCCTGCTAACATCAACAGAAGCAATCACAGCTTTTGCAGGGTAAATAAAAAATAAATTAAGGCTTTGAGTCATGGATCATTTTACCCACCTGGTTTTTCCATCATCACAGGGCAATGAGAGTCATGCTCAATTATCATTCAGCGTAACACAAATGGATACCTTTTTTTTTTTTTTTTTTTTTATTAACACTGGCGCCCCCTGATGGTCTTTTGTTTGTATCTGTACAAAAGCCCCAAGAGAAGCTGAATTAAAGAGATAAACACAAAGGTAACAGAGGTTATACTGGACAGGAACTTCTCAGCAATACTTTCTGTACCATGATAAGACAATGTGGAGAGACTGCTTTCTACTGGAATAAAGCACAGACTGTCTATCCTTCATCTTACATCCAAAATTACATGAGAAGGCTTGAGAGCCGCATTTTGTGTCATCACAACTGATGTGTTATTGTTATGAAAGATATTTTTGTCCTCTCATTGTTTTAGAAAATCATGACTGTAAGCATGCAAGCAAATTTCCAGGAGCCGGACACCAAATCAGTTATGGTAATAAAAGATTACAAATGTTTTTTTTATTTTTGCCTGTGAGATTGTTCTTAACGTTTCTGTCTTTCTAAACATGACCTTTAGTCATTAACTAATGCATTGACTGTTTTGTGTTGTCAATTTTAGTTAATAAGCTTCCTAAATTCATACAAACCCCACATTGACTGAGTACAAACTAGTGCTAGTGCTCAAATATTTGTTTGAGATAATTGTTCATATAAGTAATAAACCACATATTTAAAAGAGCTACTGTCCATATTTTTAAACGTTTTTCAGCTCAAATATAATGTCCATACACTAATTTCTCTGCATAACACAAGAGTTCAGCATCATCACCAACTGCGTCAACATCTGTCTTTAACAGGTTTAACAGAAACTGAAGATAAAAAACATGATGGCAGAATGAAACACAGGACTGTATGTAAAACAGCATTAGTTAGAGCAAGGTCAACCTTTTAAACCAGAGACTGAGGGCATGTTTCAGCTCAGTGAAGTGTCAGTGGTTGACGATGGGGGGATAAGAGGGCCAGAGATCGCCCTCTGCTGGCAGTCAGTGCACCCTTCAAACTGAAGAGCCTAGGTAATAAGGAGATGTTTTCATGACATTAGCTTCCTTTTTGAGGCTGTGAAGTTGAGGGAAGAAGGTAGACAAACAAATACAAATTCATCATCTGCATTTATTACATACATTACATACAAAATATTTATTTTTTTGCATACTAAGCTCAATTCAATGAGGTGCCTTTTGACAGACCTCCCTGACGGCCTCCTGCAGTCTTTTAACGGACTCCATCACCATCTGGAAGCTCTCGTGGAAGCTGCCGTTACCTTCCTTCACCCAGGTCGCCTGGAGCTCTCTGACCCACATCAAGACCCCGTCGAGCTGCTTCTGCACCTCCTTCTGCTCCTCCAGCTCTGCCAGCAGTGCCCGTCTGGCACACACCTCTGCTTCGTAGGCACTCTGGAGGTCAGCAAGGTTCGACTCCAGCCTCAGCACCTCCTGGAAGCAGAACAACCAAAGTCAAATCACAGATTAAATAGTTCCCATCCTGTTCGTTACAAAACACGCAGATACTGTGTTGGAAGTTAAACATACATTGACGTTATTAGAAGTGTAGGAAAAACTGTCTCTTGACTTTAGTTCTATACACATAGGTCATGCTCAGGGAATGTCGACAGTGCTTTTGTTTAGAGCTGTGTCAGAAACTGCCTCTGATGCATGAATTAAGAGCCCTCCCATGCTCCAACATGGAGTCCATCTCTCCAGTGATCCAACATCATACCTCCTGGTAGGGCAACAGGTTTTCTTCATGTCGCTCATCAGTACTTTGTAGGAAAGCAGTTTTTAAATTTTCCAATTCCAGCCAGCATGTAACAAAACATCAATACAATGGTGCTTAGTATTAATGTGTTGACAATTTTTCATAAAAACAAATTGTTTCAAGAAACAACAATCTGGGTACTAACACCTCCTCTCGCATCATTTGTAAACAAGTAACATGACATATTGATGCAGTGTATGGAGATCTTTGTAGACCTGCACACACCTGTATGTGTTGGGGGTAGTCCTTGTGGGCCTGGTTCTTGTGGGCCTGGTTCTTGTGGGCCTGGTCCTCGGACAGCAGTACATTTGGTGGCACAGAGAGGCATCGCTCCAGCAGCAGTGTCTCCATCCTCTTAGAAAGTTGCTTGAATTGTTCATCGAGAAACTGTTGCAGTTTCCGGCTGCACTCCCTGGCCCGGGACCGGAGCACTTCCTCTGACCCGTCCGACTCTCCTCTGCTCAGCTGCCTCACACACACCTTTTCCACCACCGGTAAAATGTCGTACAGGCAGTCCTGGAAGGCACTGTAGACTCTCAGCATGCAGGTTTGCGGGGTGAAGCCGAAGAACTGAGTCTCATACAGTTTTAAAGTGGATGAGTAGAGACTATCCGAATCTTCATCGACTTCTTTGTTGGTATCCATGTCAGTTTCTTCACGGTTTTCCCGCGCCATGTCAAATCGTGACGTCAGGTCCTTCTTCTTCTTTAAGTGTTTTTTTTTTATTTATTTTTTTTTATCGCGGTTGGAATCCAGCTTGAGGGCGCATTACCGCCACCTACCGGACTGGAAGGTGGAGCAGCGCAATTGCAGGAGAAGAGGAAAAAAATATTTTTAAAACATTTATTTTTCTTATTTATATATATATATATATATATATATATATATATATATATATATATATATATATATATATATATATATATATATATATATATATATATATATATATATGTGGATATCTAAACATATCTTAAAGTCATTGAAATGATCTGACCGATATTATGTTCAGGGCCCAAAACAGAATAATGTGACACAAAGAAGCACCTCTGTTCAGCCTGGTGTTATAACAGCTTTTTCTGCTCAAGCAGTCCAAAGTTATAATCTATTTGCAGAGATAGTTTTACACTGTTAAGTAGAGATAATAATGCTGAGGTTAGTTGACAGTGTACATATATGTAGTTATAAACAAATTTAAAACAAAGTTGTGTGTCCCTCACATAGACTGTAAAAATGTCCCTCATCACATTATTTGCCTAATATAGCATGGCACTTCAAACCAACACATTTCTCTTGAAGAGAAAAAGAAAAGCCTTATCAAACTTTAATTATTTGTGCGCTTTAATCATTTATATAAACTATGGATGTCTATGGCAATGGCGGTAAAAGACGCAGACGGCAGTCCTTTTTAAGGAACAGCGTGTTGCTGGTTTTGTTTTTGCACCAACGTGAAAAATCCAAAAGATAAAGAATATCACTGGACCACTATGTTCCACTACCCCCAGCCCCCCCTCTGCTCAATTTTACAAGAAGTCCCTTTAAATTTTATTAGACGGCTGTCAAACAATGTTATTGTTTTATTGAGTACTTTCCTTTCTTATTCAATCGTATCTGAAAAAAAAGAACTTTGGATCAAACCCTAAACGTGAAAAAAAGAAAATTGAATTTTTTTTAAATTTCACATAGGATTTTAAAGGTGTACTTTTGACTTGTCAACTAATGCATTCGTTTCATAATTTAATTAATCGTAATTAATTAGTTCATGCAGAAAGCCTAGTTATTTTTCAGTGTTCAATCAATAAATTAATTAATTAATTTTGTATTTTTATTTCGCCAATTCATTACAAATGTTATCTGTAGATAGTTTTAAAAAAAGAGCAGGCAAGAGACCTGACGACTCTGGAAATGGTCTAGAAGTTAAAAAGAAAATTGCAGGTAGCCTATAACACCTTACTTATCATTAGATTATCTACTATTAAAAAAAACGATGTACGATTTAATTGCTCTGGTTTTTTTTGTTTAGCATATTGCCTCTAAGTGTTTTATTATTATTATTATTTATGATCGTTAACTTAAATTAAACAAAAAAAAAAAGTTTATATGTGACGTTCGTTACGACCACGCCCCCTTATCTGAACGAAAGGGACGTGCGCGCGCGCTCACTTCCTGTCCCCAGCTCCGGGCTTTTCAGGTCTGTCTGTTTGTCTGTCTGTGTTGTTAGCGGCTCCTGCTTCCACACGTGCAGTCTCTCCTATGTGAATCTCTCTCTCTTCGGCTCGTGTTTCAGCTCATCCTGCTCCGTCACAAAAGGTAAAGTACAGTCGGCGAGTGTTTGATCTTTTAACTGCGCACTCACGCGCCAGGATCAGAGGTTAAGGCTAGAAGTTTAGCCGGGTGTTAGCATCATGGGGATGTTAGCTTCCTGATGCGTCTACTTTTTTTGTTGTGGTGATGCTAACGTTAGCTAGCTAGCAACTGTAAGAAGCCGAGCTTGCTATACTGTTTTTAAGTATGGCACGTGCACTTGATCACACGTGTTTCTTTTTTGAATAAATCTGATTTGAGCGTTTTCTTTTGTGTCGTCCTCTCTCCAGGTGTTCAGCCATAGAAACCGACAACCATGGGGGCTTATCTGTCGCAACCTAACATCACCAAGACCTCTTCCGATGGCGGCAACAGCAGCATGAGCTTTGGTTTCTCTGCCATGCAGGGCTGGCGCGTCTCCATGGAGGTGAGGCAGAAACTGAATGACGGTATCATGATCCAGCTTCATGGACACATCAGGGACACATGTACATGCTGCTGGCGGGAGAAACGATGCGTGGCCTTTCTCTGAATATATTTGTCTGTATGTTGTGGGTTTGGCGTTTTTCCAGATCAGTGTGTCGCATTTCTAATGTACACTTTTTAAGTCTGCTATCTGAAGGGAGTAGAGTCAGAGGCACATCATCACCCAGTATGCTAAACATAGTTACCAATCATCAACAACTTAAATGAACATTCCTGAATTTCCCTCGGGATCAATAAAGTATCTATCTATGTAGATGTAATGTTTGCTGTCTGTGGTAATGTGAACGTTGCAGTACTGTTTGAGCTGGAACCAACATCCAACAGAAGAGTAGTAGTATTTGTCTCTAAAAGGCTTACGTGCCAGTAAGTCCATGAAAAGATATGTGTGGACATATCGTTACAACATACACATCGTTTCTTTTTTTGTACTTGTGTAGATATAGTGGTTGCTTTGATTTGCACCAATATGTATTTATTGTTTCACAGGACGCTCACAACTGTATCCCAGACTTTGATGAGGAGACCGCCATGTTTGCTGTGTATGATGGACATGGAGGTAACACACTTTAAGTGTACAGTTCTCGCTGTGTGTAGTTTCACAGAATACATTATGCCTCTTGCAATTTTTACCTCCACCTCAGTGGAGTTGTATTATTATTTATCTCCCAAATATATTGCCAATTCTCTTTTTTTGGGTCGCACCGTTTGGTTTTTGTTACCCCTCGTATGTTGTTTAAAACACCTAACCTGATATTTTCCATGTCCTGCTGATCCCTGTTTAGGCGAGGAGGTGGCTCTGTACTGTTCAAAGTACCTCCCCGACATCATCAAGGAGCAGAAGACCTACAAAGATGGCAAACTGCAAAAGGTGAGCAGCTGCAGAAGCCATAACATTACTTGTTTTCACGTTGTTGGAGCAGAGATGTTTATGATCCAGATGTTTCCTGATTGTTTATTGATTTAGTTAGTTAACAAACTACTTTTTTTTTTTTTTACCCTTTTTTGTCTGTTGTTTCCAGGCCTTAGAGGATGCTTTCTTGGCCATCGACAGCGGAATGACCAAAGAGGACATCATCAAGGAGCTGGTCCAGATCGCTGGGCGGCCAATTGAAGAGCCACCAGTTAAAAAAGTGGCAGAGGAGGATGATTGTGAGGACTCGAACGTCACAACACTATTTCTATAGCTATGTTGTATGTACTTGTGCATTGTTAGGAGAATCTAACAAAGCTCATTAATCCTGAAAGGTAGCAGAGAATTAATGTCCAGCAGCATACATTTAAACAGCTCAAGGTAAAGAGGACCATAACTAACACTGGACATATAGAACAGGGGCGTCAAACATTAAATGTAAACTGTGTACTGTGAAGTCAATACAAGTTCTTCACTGGTAGACTGAAACCTGTGATATGAGACAATGATAACGTCTAAATGAAGCCCTGTTGCTTTTCAGTGGAGACGGAGGAGGCTGCTCTTCTCCACGAGGAAGCCACCATGACCATAGAAGATCTGCTGGTTCGCTACGGACAGAACCTGCATGCTGTCAAGCACGCCGCTGCCATCAGGTAGTTTAACAAAGCTTTTAGTCTTTTCACACAAGGACTGAGACTAATGAGCAATTTGATGGTACGTTGAGCCTTAAATAGTTGGTAACATTTTAAATGCATCTGTGTTTGTTGACTTGATTAAAGACGATGCATCCTTGTGGTGACTCACTGCTAGTTATCCCAAACTGTCATTATTCAAGTTTCCAACAGTCTTCACTTTTTGGCCGTGTCTCTTATGGGCCATTATTCTCCACATAAAATGTGCCACTTTGAACCTATAATGTCCCAGTGGACATGTGAATATGCTGTTTGTTTAAATTTAGTGAGGTGTCAATAAGTGCTTCATTTTGAGAAAAAGAAGGTAACTTTTTTAATGTACTTGTTCCTAGTGCTGCTGCTAAGAAAGCCTCCTCGGCAGCAGAGAGCTCAGGAGACAAAGATGAAGGTGGGAAAGCTCAGAAGAAGGAGGGGCTAAATGGAGAGGTCGAGGAGGAGAGCAATGGAAAGGGGAAGGAAGGCGAAGGAGCAGCATGCGGGTCGAAGCTGAGAGCCTGTCGGAGAGCAGCAGGTGAGCCTTGACCTGCTCAGTACAGTTTTGTGCTGCTATAAAATGACAGTACGCGTATCTTTTCACTGGAGAGCTGAATTAAATATTTAAGTGATAAACAAATTATAATATGGCAGACCAAAATATCTCTCCTTTACATCTGCCTTTTTCTGCACTTTATTCCTTCCACACCAACACTTTAACCCTGTCTCTTCCACAGCAGCTGCCTGTGGAGGGTCGGGAAGCCCAAACGGAGAAGAAAAAGCTGCCAAGGCTGAAGGCGATGCAGGTCCATCTTGCTCCTCTTTGTCCTCAAAGCCCGCAGGGGACTCAAAGTCCAGGTTCTTCGACGACAGCGAGGAGTCTGAGGGAGAAGAGGAGGAGGGCAGTGACGACGAAGACGGCAGTGAAGAGGAAGAAGGGGACAGCAGTGAGCTGGAAGAGGAGGATACAGACGAGGGGGAGGAAGACTCTGAAGATGAAGAGGAGGAGGAGGAGGAAATGTGTCTGCCTGGAATGGATGGCAAAGAGGAGGTGTGTGATTGAAACGGTTCTAATGCAGTTGACTCCTGCAGATGATACAACATAAAGCCCCTGAAAACATCCACAACTTAATCAACATCTTTAGGTGTCAAGTCAAAAGCAAATGTTTTTTATAAGATACTTTTACACCATTCATCTTCCATTTTCATTTTTTTAATTATGAAATGACCTCCCAGAGGACTCGCCTTTTATTTTTTTCTCTCAAGTTTCTAAATCATCTGTTTATTCCACTCCTGGAGTTTGTTTGTCTTTCATGTCGGGCTTTTGAATGCATGCATGCGTCAGCTCTTTTGTTTTTGTGCATTCGCAGCCCGGCTCAGACAGTGGCACCACAGCTGTGGTGGCTCTCATCCGAGGAAAACAGCTGATTGTTGCCAATGCTGGAGACTCTCGCTGTGTGGTGTCTGAGCGAGGTAGGTTCAAACCACTCGACTACATTTAACACCGATTTTAAAAGTGCTGAGGGTATAAATGACTATTATTAATCTCAGTATTATGAAACAACTATGTCTTCGAAAAGACTTCAGGAAAACAACAATTAAATCATTCTTCACTGTGTGATAGAAATGAATGAAATGCTCTGTTATTTTTAAATATTGAAAAGTGTCATTATTACCCAACACAACTAAAGTAAGCCCAGTAACCTCATGTACACAGCCACAGCTTTGGAGGTTCTGTCGCTTATAACAGAGCAGTGACAAGAACTCTCAACAAGTTTGTCAATGTATATCAGTTATTGAATCTTTGATTGATGGGAGAAGATTACAGAAAAAAACAATTTTAAAAAGACAAATCCACGTTCAGAAAATGCACAAATTAAATTTGGATCAAAATGGAGGAGAACAAACGATTATGTGCTTAAAATGTTCTGTGGGAGAACGCCACATCTCCTGTACCTGAAAGCAACTATTAGACCAATCAAATGTCAAACCATTAAGAGCAGGGATCAACAGGTTGTCGCTTAAAACAGAAATATTTTAAATAAACTTCACTCGTTGGCGTGTGTGTAGGTAAAGCTGTGGACATGTCATACGACCACAAACCAGAGGATGAGGTGGAACTAGCTCGCATCAAAAATGCTGGCGGGAAGGTAACCATGGACGGACGGGTCAACGGGGGACTGAATCTCTCCAGAGCTATCGGTATCTTTGATTTTTCTGAGTCTCTTGCAGTTACAGCATCATGGTTCTACTCAAAGGCAGCTCTCAGTGAGCAGTCCTAAAAACACCTGCACACTTTTCCTGTCTGATCTGTTAGCAGATCGAGTTATCATTACGACTCTGACTCACAGGTGACCACTTCTATAAGAGGAACAAGGTTCTACCTCCAGAGGAGCAGATGATCTCTTCGATGCCCGATGTCAAAGTTTTAACACTTAACGAGGACCACGACTTCATGGTCATCGCCTGCGACGGCATCTGGTAAGTTTGAGCTGTTCCTCTTTTTGTTAGTGATTGCACTTGATTCAGTCGTGTCACAGATCACAAATCCCTCGGTCCGGATCAGATCACAGATTTTTGTCATGGGTCAAATCGTTTTATTGGATTGAAATTCCCCATTCCTCAGCTAGACGAATGAAACTGCATGTTACCCTCACTGCAGATCGAAATGCTCTCCCATGAATCTCAATGTTTTTACATCCTCTATATTTTACCTTAAGCTGTACACATAGATGCACTTCCAATAATCATCATATTAGAAAGGGTTAGATAATTATTACTTAGAAAGGCTTTCCCTCCATCAGAAACAAAACGTTTACAAACACTAAAAAGCAATATTTTCATTAATTGCAATTTTAACGTCTTCTACAGAAGTGTTGTTTTAAAAGCTGTTTTTTGTATGAGCTCTGAGGGTGTTGAACACGACGCACACACACACACACACACACACTGTTCATGAAAGGGATGTGTGATTGCCTCAGCTCACTGGATGACGGATGCACATTAAGGAACTACATCTTCAGTGGGATCTTAATGGACCACAGATCACATCTTGTTTTGGAAGAATGGACATTTAATTTGTTCTTTCAGATGTTTCTTTGCTACGTTGATGGAGCCTGTTTCTCTGCCTGTTGTGTGCAGGAATGTGTTGAGCAGTCAGGAGGTGGTGGACTTCATCAGCGAGAGGATCAAACCAGACCAAACTGGCAAAGTCCGAGCCCTCTCATCAATTGTGGAAGAGGTGAAGGAGAGAGAGAGTTACTATTACTTACTTATGTTACTATTTTATTCGGTTTTTGGCTTCTTCTTTTTTTTATCTCTATATTGCTGCTGCTGCAACGCCCTTATTTCCCCATTGGGGATCATAAAGTAATATATTACCTGAAATACAAATGTTTATATATATGCGCTCTTAAAATGGGTCTTAGGTAGACTTCTTCAGATAAAAACTTAGTTTGTTTTATTTGATTTCTGTTTCAAATTTGGAGGCACAGTGTGTCTCAGCGCCACCAATGGAGACACAGACCAACACAACTAAACATGATTTCCAATGTCAGTGTTCTTGGAATATCTTTTGAAAAGAAAAATACTTTTTCATGAAAGGTATCCATCAGTTATTAAGGTCATCATGTGTCTAGCGTTTCGAAGACTAAATAAATACCTAAATACATCCATAATCCCATGTCATGCCATGTAATCCCTGACAGCTGCTGGACCACTGTTTGGCTCCTGACACATCTGGAGACGGGACAGGATGTGACAACATGACCTGTATCATCATCACCCTGCGGCAACACCCCGCTCAGTCCGACGACAAAAAGAAGAGGAAGCAACCGGAGGAGGCAGAAGGGAAGGAGCTGGGGGAGAATGGAAATGACAGCAAAAAGGCTAAAAGTGACTAAATGCAAAGAGAAACTGTCCGTGAGAGTTCAGCTGGTTCCTGGCTACCAATGATGCACCAGAGACACATTCTTCTCAATTAAACCCTGGCCCCACAAAAAAAAAACAGAAATGACAAATGCTATGAGTTATAGCTCTAAGTCTGAAGTAAGACCATCAGTGTACCTTTTGCCCTCTTCTCCATGATGGATTTTTACTTCAAGCTTCCCCAGTAGTTGCTATATTTTGTTCTTGTTGGAAATAAACTGGACATGCTTGTACTTCTTAAATTCAGAAGAGGCAGACTCACTGACATTTTGAATGGCATCGTATTTTCGATGAGTATTAAATAAGTTGCTGGACAAACAATTATATCTAAACATTTTAGAGACTTACCCCACCTACACCTTGTCACACGTACACTGCAACCTGTTTACATTAAATTTTTTGACATTTTAGTTTCTTCCCCACTGTTGAGGCTAAATGATGCCCTCCATGACCTTGGCAGAATTGCTAAATTACATAAGGGTTACGTTCCATTCTGAGACGAGCCTATGTCTCGTGTAGACCCGTCATCACAGAGGTTTTTTTTTTGTGTGTGTCCCATCAGAGTTCTGTTAAGACTTACTCTTGAAGGCTTTGTCACATCCTCCAGTAAAATTGACCAAGGGGGAGACCCAAAATGTCTGCATGTAAATGCACAGTGCGTACAGATCAAAACAAACGATGGATTTAGACAATATTGGCGTCCTTTGAAGCCCAAATCGAAATTTTAACATGGAGAATTGAATGTTAGGTTTCTCTCAGACATCCCACCGTGAGTTTCTATAAGGTCAGTTTTTGCGTCAGTTAGACTGTAAGAACAACGTAGGGATTCTGGTTACTTGTCCAGTTCTTGATTCCAATTTCTCCCCTATTGACACCCGTTCACAAGTGAGGATACTTTTCAATCTCTTTGGTCACCCAAACTTTTGATAAAAGTCTGTAACACTTTTTTTTTTTTTTTTTTTTTTTGCACAGTTAAGAAAACAAACACCAATAACAAAGAGAGTGCAGGAAGAGACGCAAAGCTCAGAGCTTGACTGAAGCCTCCTCTCTCACAAAAGGACAAACGCATAACTAACATGGGACAACCTTTAGGTCATGGGTTTTAAGTAATGACTGTTTCCACTCAATAGTTTATTTTTCCATGTTGGCTGAGTAAATTTTCTTGCAGTTTTTATAGAAGTCCTTTTTGAGAGTACACTGATAACACCTTGATGTTGGAGTGTGGACGAGATGCCAATGTTCTTTTTGGAGTGGAAATACAATCTAAAGATCAGAGCACCAAGACGGTGTAACTTTTGTAGAGGATTACTTTTACTTTATTTACAGAAGCCTCATTTAAACTACATTGTGTGACTGTAAGTTTGTTTGCATTGTACTATTTCGTCACCATGCCCTTTTTCTGTAAATAGTTTTTCAATACTTGTAATTTGAACAAAAATGATTTTTTTTTTTTTCCTTTGTATTTGTGAGTCCATGTGAAATTTGGGACGCATACTCTTGACACCAGTATGTAAGTACGTACAAATAAATTTTTTTAAATAACGAGACTTCTTGATTCCTTTGTGTTTCTTGTAAATTATACGTGTGAACGGTTGATATCTTTTTATGGATTTATCAAATTGGATGTGATTTTCAGAAGATAACATTTATTTAGAATCCAATTGATGTGAAGACCGACAGAGCTACTAATCTAACGTTATATACAAATGATGCTTCCAATTCAAAACTCTGATCATTCTTTTGAAAGATTTACAGTACCAAAGCTCAGTACCTGAGTAACAGCCATGTCACTCAAAGGTTTCCATATAAACGTTTGCTTGTATCAAATATCCAGTTCCAAAACCTGAATTTTGGTTAGAAATTGTGTTCATAGGAAATCTCTTTTTTTCAAGGTTATTGTGTAAAAAAATAAAACAGAATTTCCTATGAAAATATCCATCTTATCTTTTCAGAAATGTTCATGAGTTTAGACAGAAATGTGTCTGAAATAGAGACCTATAGGAATTTTTGGTTAAAATTTGTAACTTTTTAGAGTTAGAAAAGATTTTTTCCTGCAATTTTTATTCACAAGTTTAAGGGGTTTTTGACGAATATCTTCTTATACGTTCCAAATGTCCTGCCAGAAATATGTCAAAACATGAAAGAAACAAAATTCAAGAATTTTCGCCAGAAATTTTGAGTTTTTTTTGTAAACTTCTACAATTCTGGAAAGAAAGTTTGTCTTGAAACAAAAGTTTCAGGAAGTTTCAAGAATTTTCTTGGGTATTTTGATCGATCTTTTTGATCATGAAAGTTTTTCTTCGTAATTGTTCTCTCACTTTCATTAAAATTTCACATTGTATTAGATTTCTATTAGAAGTCTTCATCAGTTGTAGATTTTCGTTGGAAGTGTTGATTTAAAAGTGTGGGATTTATGATGGATAGGCATTCATAAGATAATTTGGGGGAACATAAATCAACATTTTCATGTGAAATTCAAAGAATTATTTTGGAAATTGCACACCTGTATTTGGAGATACGATCAAAAATTGTATTCAAAACCTGTTGGCATTTGGAAACAAAAAAATATATAAAATATTTATTAAATGTTTTTTTTAAAAATGAACAAGCCTGCATAGTTCCATTCCATAGCTTCGTTTGTTTGTCACCTCACCTTTGCACAGCAGACGCGTATTTTTCGCGCGAATATTTCGCCTCCGGCCAATGAAAACGCTCGTTGTTGGCACGTCACATACAAAAACATTCAACATGGCGGATCGCTTAATCATTTTTGTTTCACAGCACTCAGTACTTTTCGACAAAAGAGATCAACACTACAAAGACAACTATTTTAAACATAATGATTGGAGGAAAATAGCTTCGGAGATTGAATGTGATGACAGTGTGTGTATAGTCAAGCTCACACCGATGTGAATTGTCTTTGTTTTAACGATAGCCGACACAAAGCTAACCTTCTCGGCTAACTCCAAAACGATCTTATGTCACTATTTAAAGTTATGTCGGGTGTTTCAGCTGTCACAAAAGGACGATTAGTTGTATGCAGTGTGTGTATGGATGAACTGTAATGGACAGGACTCAACAGATGCTGAGTCTGGGCTAAACTGCCCCATCGGGAGATAATAGAGTCCTACTCTGTATAAGATCCTCCTAGATTTCTCTTTTACAGATGTTTGTCGTTTAAATATAATCTATGTTACAGCAAAATACAGCACTGTACTGACAACAGTGTGATTTATTGTTTGATAGTAAAATCTGAGGGACACGTATGTCTTTCTTAGATGAGTCTACATCCTTCAGGTTGTGGGCTATAAACATTCTAGTATAACACCTCTAATTATATTTTATCAGACAGGCATAGTACTAATCACAAGCTTTTTTTTTTATAGCACTCAGAGCAATGTTGATATTGAGGAGGAGCAGGAGGAAGTTACAGGGCCAGCTCAGCATGTTGACCAGGCAGAAAGTGAGGGCGAGTGTGGTGCTGTCGCTCCCAGGCCAGCTTAGAGAAAGAGCAGTGACAGCAGGCTGGAGGAATATTTGAAGAAGAAGGAAGCTAGATGGGCAGAAATAGAAAACGAGAGGTCACAGAAAGATGATGTCACACTTTTTCTTTTGAGTTTGGCTCCTGCAATAAGGCGCCTGTACCAAGAAAGACAATCATGGGTCAAAATAAAGATGCAAGAGTTGTACTATGAGGAGGAGTTTGGTCCTGTGTATTCGTCACAGCAGTTCCCAAATTTAACTTTTAAGTTGTGTAGCGTTATTTAAATATTCATGTTATGTTTTATTTATTATTCCTATTCATCAATCTTTTTTATTGTTGTCATTAATTGTTTCCATATATTATTCTTGTTTATTGAAAATACTTATTGTAAATATTTATAAATTACAATTGTTATTAATTCTGCTTTATTGTTATTAATAATTCTGATTTATTGTTCTAATCTATTAAATACTGATTAATTGAAACAACATCCTGTGTGCATTGACTGAAAAACAAGTGGTGAGGTAAGACACGTAGCTTTTTATTATTCCTATTTACAAATCACAGTTTAAACTTTGAACCGTTGCTAAACATATTTACAGAAAGGTATGCACATGAGAAAAACAATGAAGGGCATTTGATTTCATATTTGAATATTTAAGCTGAACATTAAATTAACTGATTAAACTTTAATCATTAAAGGCAACAACTTGTACCAACCTCAAGGACCTTCTGCAGCTTTATACTGCCCTCTAGTGGCAAGACAATGCTAACTCGTATTAACACAGTACATGAAACTTAACTTCTGATATTTTAACTGTTAAAACGAGCTGAAAACGGTGATTTTGGTAGTTATGTCTGGCGTTTTGCAAAGCGGGAACAAAATTTACGAAAAGTAAATATTAGATATAGAGGGTAAATATACATCTTTGTGACATAATGTGGACTATAAATACCTTTAAAAGTGATGGTGTTGGTTTATGTTACACAAGTTAGCGATGTTAATTAAATAATCACGTTTTGTTTCGGGAATCCTTCCAATTTCAACTTTTCATATATAAATATACATGCATCTGCTGAATATATCATATTTAAATTACAGCCGAATTAACAGTAGCATAGAATCTCTGCGAAAACCGATAAGAGAAAGTAAAGTTGATTTCTTATTTCAAACAATTTAGAAATTTCTTTAATTCAATGCAAACCATTATTTTGATTTGAGCAAACCAATTATTTTAAATTGTGCCAATTTAAATAATTGATTAGCTTTTATTGACGTAATGTAAATAATTAATTTAATACAACCTTAAATTGCAACTCCACTGAAATCACCTTTGGCAGGTGGAGAAAAATAATTTTAAATTGGCTCAATTAAGAAATGTTAATTGACATTATTTAATATGTTCATGCTAATTTAAATTAAATTAAAACAATCTACTAAATACATATTGATCAAGTACTGAAACACATTCCTTGAATCATTATTTATTTTAAAATAAATACATTTATTTTGAAATTATGAAAATCCTTGAAAATGCAGGTCTGAACTTGAGCATCAGCAATACCACAGTGAAAATGCAGGTCATGTAAATTTGAAGCTTGATCCAAGGCCAAGTGGATTGGTTGAAAATGTTAAAGACGTTTCCTCTCTCCTCCTCCAACAAATTTCTTCACCGTCAGGTGAATGGAGTTTAAAAAAATGTAAGCTACTTCTACTTTCAGAGGAGGAAAGGTGAAACGTCCATAACATCTTCAACCACTCCAGTTACCTTTGGACCAAGCTTCAAATATAGAGCAGTGACAATGACTACATTTCAGTCAGGAGAGACTTAATTAAGAATGAACAATTATTTATTACAATGAAATGTGCAACAATTGTAGAATGAAATGTGCAAAGTCTTTTGGGGGCTAGACTCCGTCATGACGACTTCATGAGCTCTGAGGTGTAATAAGGCCGACGCGGGATAGGATGCCCCCCTGTGGAGTCTAGACACTGGTGGTGGTGAAAAGGATGGAGGCTGACAAGAGGAGTGGGTTTCAGCATGGGCCTGGACTCTGCTGAGCTGGAAGGAGGTGACTGGGGTGGGGGAGGGTTGCGGCGTATGCCTGCAGCTACAGAATGACTGTGAAAGAGAGAGAGTTTTTAAACTATTGACAGTAAGCCATTGATTGGTAGAGAAAGTTTGTGGAAGAGTCTGGTTGGTTAATTCCAGGATGATACACGCCCATGATCAGCTGCTTGCCAGAGAGAGAGATACAGGTAGTAGTAGGGGTGTGGTTTAAGAATGAATGAAGAGGTGAATGAATGAAAGGATAACACCAGTCCTCCTGTCTGAACTTACGCTGAGCTCCATTTCAAATGTACTATGTCCAAATTATGTCTCTTAACTTGAACCTCAGCAATACTGCAGTGAAAATGCACAAAGTCTCATGTATTATACAAATATCCCAAACTGCAAGACTCATAACGGTGCACGTCAGTGCATGAAGACCGTCTACTCTGGGCTGGACAGCAGGGTGCTTAATCTGAGGAGTTTTGGGGACATTTTTTTCCTGTCAAGTTCCATCAGGACTTTCTGCACAAACTCAAAGGTCTTTTGGAGTGTTTTTCGATACTTCAGATTCAGTGCATAAATCAGACCAAACAACATGGCAAAAGCTACTGGAACTGAGTGCAGGTCGCTCATGACTGTTGATCCTTCGATGACAATTTTGATTTCTTTGGGTTGATGGAAAGGATCCTCTTTCTCAAAGGTGAAACTTGCCAGGGTCAACTGCTCTAGGTCTTCAGCCTCAATGTTCTGCATATTTAGCAAAAAATCAGTATGTTAGAAATACAGCTTAAGGATTTGGAAAAACTGTGGGACTGCAAACAACTGTGGGACTGCAGTGGACAATATAGTAACTTTTATGACTGCAATAAACTAAATGGTGTTAATAATCTATATGCTTAGTCATCGAATGACACACAGTATAACTGTTTATGAAATGTATTTCTCTTCTAAAATCATACAAATATTAAGCAAGCACATTCTAAATTATAAAAATACAAATAAAAAAGGAAAAGCTTCAAAAGTACTGTTTTATTAATTCCCTTAAAAAAACTACTTTCCTATTCCTTTCCTTTTCCCCCCCCCCCCTCAACTCCACAATAAAAGTATTCATCAAAAGTGACAAGACAATAGCATGGGGAAATCTCCTCTAACTTTAAACGAATATGAAATGTTTTGATCCAGTAGATGTCGCCCTTGAGCACCAGCATGAAACCAAAACTTGAGCTGCATTGTTGTGCTAGTGTAAAGGGTTGAAAAAAAGTGTACATAATTAATTTAAGTAAGTATTGTTTTAAGCTAAAATGAAAGTAAAGATGGATGTCGGTATGCTACAAGGCCTTGGGTTAGCTGCGCGCCAAAACTTTTGAACAAAGAGAAGCGTGCTGTGAAAAAGGATGCAGAGAAGTATCTCCGAACGTCTCCAGACGACGTGTGGAAGAGGAAGAACAAGGGGAGACAACCGGTTTTATCCATCCCAAACTTCACACAACATGTGTTAGGTGTGGCAAAGCATTCTGGGAGTACCTCCAAGGCATGCTGGGAATAAGAGTCTTTTGTCATAGTTCTCCAAAGGGACACATCATCCTGGCTGGACCCAACATCAGTAAGAATATAATGTTTGAAGTCGAGTATTTTTACAGTTACCTGTGTGAGAAATAGAGATGTGAAGCTTTACACTAGCATGCTGGGCTAGCGCACCTGGTGCTTATGCATGGTGACATTACGGAGCATGTGAACATATTAAGGCACATTAAAGGTTTTTGTTTTGTTAAACTAAGGATTCAGAAATCATACAGAGAGCAAATATGGACGTTTGATGTTTGTAGGTTTGTGATGTGTAGTTTGAGACTGAGTAATTCAAGTAAAGACAGCTACTGAGGTTCACGTATTGTCTAATGTAAATGTAATACTAGTTACAGAAAGGTTGTGTTTAATTAGTGTAATAAGAGAATAAATCCTGCAGCCGAGCTGAACAGCTAAACTTTATGGCCACTTTGTATTTTTATAAAGGTTTAAGTAACTCTCCTCCCTGGCACCCCTAGGCCAGGTCGGGGAAGCAACACTAGCAGGCTAACAATAGCAGGCTAATGGTAGTTTGCTTGTAGCTTCACATTGGATTTACACAAAATGGCCATGATCAAAAAAAGGCTGAGGACTCACCTTGGCCAGTGAGTCAAAAAGGCATGACCCCTCCCATAATGCAGGTGATCAAGTCTGTGGCGTTTAAGAAGCTGCACTATTCTTGGGTATAGCTTGCCACATTCTTTGGATTTCCACATGCATGAATAACAGGAAACCTGTGATAAGAGAGATGAATAATACACATATACAATGACATAGAGTACCTTTTAATATGATGTGTTATGTTTAAATTACAGTAAACGTGGTATTTATATCTAATGTGTTTTTTTCTTCTAAATTTGTTTCTGCAACAAATTTAATCTGCTTAATTTTTCAATGACTCGCATTTCAAAAAATCCCACTCGATATTCCATTATTTATAGGAGTTCACCAGTTGTACTTTAACAGATATTCTGTTATTTATGCGAGTTTGAAACAGAATCAGCTTTGTTTTAATAATGTTAATGTACAGCTGCTCGCTTGTGTCTGTGTGTGGATAAATTGAGCAGATCAAAGTTGTTTGTTGCAAAAGCTAAATTAATTTAGAGGGAAAACACATTTGACATGAATACAGACTTATTATAATGGTGGTTTGGGACCCAAAATTGGGTTGTGGAGCTTTTTTCAAATGCTGTCAATAAATAAAACAAATTAATTGAAAAGTAAAATAAATTTGGGTTGCGATTTTCCACTAGTTTTTTCCCCTCACTGTCATGTAATGTCTTGTAGTTTTCACTTACCAGTGTAAAATTCAGGAATGCTATGAGGAGTATACTTGAAAAATGTCCGATCGTCTGTCAAATTGCAGACTCATCGCTTCAGTTACAGTGGGCTCGTGACAGACGCATGCACAGTGTTACAGCGCATTCCCGCCTCATGACGCAGGTTGACGCAAACCTTGCTTAATCTAAAAAAGTGCATTGATTAAATGAAGTATTCCAGTTTAAAGTCCATCCATCCATCCATCCATTTTCTGCCGCTTATCCGGGGCCGGGTCGCGGGGGCAGCAGTCTAAGCAGAGACACCCAGACTTCCCTCACCCCAGACACCTCCTCCAGCTCTTCCGGTGGGACCCCGAGGCGTTCCCAAGCCAGCCGAGAGACATAGTCTCTCCAGCGTGTCCTGGGTCTACCCCGGGGCCTCCTCCCGGAGGGACATGCCCGGAACACCTCCCTAGGGAGGCGTCCAGGGGGCATCCGGACCAGATGCCCGAACCACCTCAACTGACTCCTCTCGATGTGGAGGAGTAACGGCTCTACTCCGAGCTCCTCCCTGGTGACCGAGCTCCTCACCCTATCTCTAAGGGTGCGCCCAGCCACCCTACGGAGGAAGCCCATTTCGGCCGCTTGTATCCGAGATCTCGTTCTTTCGGTCATGACCCAAAGCTCATGACCATAGGTGAGGGTAGGAACGAAGATCGACCGGTAAATCGAGAGCTTCGCCTTTCGGCTTAGCTCCTTCTTCACCACGACGGACCGATACAGCGACTGCAGACGCCGCACCGATCCGTCTGTCGATCTCACGCTCCATCTTCCCCCCACTCGTGAACAAGACCCCGAGATACTTAAACTCCTCCACCTGGGGCAAGGACTCCCCACCGACCCGAAGGGGGCAAACCACCTTTTTCCGGTCGAGAACCATGGCCTCAGATTTAGAGGTGCTGATCCTCATCCCAGCTGCCTCACACTCACGCCCCAGTGCGCACTGAAGGTCCGGGTTCGATGGAGCCAACAAGACCACATCATCCGCAAAAAGCAGAGACGAGATCCTGTGGTCCCCGAACCGGACCCCCTCCGGCCCCTGACTGCGCCTAGAAATTCTGTCCATAAAAGTAATGAACAGAACCGGTGACAAAGGGCAGCCCTGCCGGAGGCCAACGCGCACCGGGAACAGGTCCGACTTAATACCGGCAATGCGAACCATACTCCTGCTCCGGTCGTACAAGGCCCTTAGCAAAGGGCCCCGAACCCCATACTCACGGAGCACCCCCTAGAGGGCGCCGCGAGGGACACGGTCGAATGCCTTCTCCAAATCCACAAAGCACATGTGGACTGGTTGGGCAAACTCCCATGAACCCTCGAGCACACGCTGGAGAGTGTAGAGCTGGTCCAGTGTTCCACGGCCAGGACGAAAACCGCATTGTTCCTCTTGGATCCGAGGTTCGACTAACAGCCGGAACCTCCTCTCCAGTACCCTGGAATAGACTTTCCCAGGGAGGCTGAGGAGTGTGATTCCCCGGTAGTTGGAACACACCCTCCGATCCCCCTTCTTGAAAAGAGGGACCACCATCCCGGTCTGCCAGTCCAGAGGCACTGTCCCCGACCTCCACGCGATGTTACAGAGGCGTGTCAACCATGACAACCCCTGCACATCCAGAGACTTCAGATACTCAGGGCGAATCTCATCCACCCCTGGTGCCTTGCCACCAAGGAGCTTGCCAACTGCCTCGGTGACTTCGGCTTGGGTGATGGACGAATCCACCTCTGAGCACCCAGCCTCTGCTTCCTCAGTGGAAGACGTGAAGGTGGGATTGAGGAGATCCTTGAAGTATTCCTTCCACCGTCCGACTACATCCCCAGTTGAGGTCAGCAGCTCCCCACCTGCACTGTAAACAGTGTTGGTGAAGCACTGCTTCCCCCGCCTGAGGCGACGGACGGTTTGCCAGAATTTCCTCGAGGCCGACCGAAAGTCCTCCTCCATGGCCTCCCCGAACTCCTCCCAGGCCCGAGTTTTTGCCTCCACAACCGCCCGGGCTGCAGAACGCCTGGCCTGCCGGTACCCGTCAGCTGCCTCAGGAGTCCTATGCACTAGCAACGCCCGATAGGACTCCTTCTTCAGCTTGACGGCCTCCCTTACTTCCGGTGTCCACCACCGGGTTCGGGGATTGCCGCCACGACAGGCACCAGAGACCCTGCGACCACAGCTCAGAGCAGCTGCTTTGACAATGGAGGTGGAGAACATGGTCCACTCGGACTCAATGCACCCAGCCTCCCCCGGGATCTGTGAAAAGCTCGTCCGGAGGTGGGAGTTGAAGACCTCGCTAACAGAGGGTTCAGCCAGACGTTCCCAGCAGACCCTCACTACACGTTTGGGCCTGCCGAGTCTGACCGGCTTCCTCCCCTGCCAGCGCATCCAGCTCACCACCAGGTGGTGATCAGTTGACAGCTCAGCCCCTCTCCTAACCCGAGTGTCCGAGACACACGGCCGGAGATCAGATGACACGACCACAAAGTCTATCATCGACCTCCGGCCTAGGGAGTCCTGGTGCCACGTGCACTTATGGACATCCCTGTGCTCGAACATGGTGTTTGTTATGGACAGACTGTGACTAGCACAGAAGTCCAATAACAGAACACCACTCTGGTTCAGATCAGGGAGGCCGTTCCTCCCAATCACCCCACTCCAGATCTCACTGTCGTTGCCCACGTGAGCATTGAAGTCCCCCAGTAGAACAATGGAGTCCCCAGTCGGAGCACTGTCCAGCACCCCTCCCAGGGACTCCAAGAAGGCCGGGTACTCCACACTGCCGTTCGGGCCGTAGGCCGAAACGACTGTTAGAGACCTGTCCCCTACCCGAAGGCGTAGGGACACGACCCTCTCGTTCACCGGGGTGAACTCCAACACCTGGCGGCTGAGCTGTGGGGCTATGAGCAAGCCCACACCAGCCCGCCGCCTCTCACCGCGGGCAACTCCAGAGAAGTAGAGAGTCCAGCCCCTCTCAAGGAGCTGGGTTCCAGAGCCCAAGCAGTGCGTGGAGGTGAGCCCGACTACTGTATATCTAGCCGGTACCTCTCAACCTCCTGCACAAGCTCAGGCTCCTTCCCCCCCAGTGAGGTGACGTTCCACGTCCCAAACGCCAAAAGCTGCGTCCGGGGATCGGGTTGCCGAGGCCCCCGCCGTCGACTGCCGCCCGATCCACACTGCACCCGACCCCTACGGCTTCCTCTGTGGATGGTGGGTCCACAGGAGGACGGGCCCGCGTCGTCCTTTCGGGCTGAACCCGGCCGGGCCCCACAGGCAAAGTCCCGGCCACCAGGTGCTCTCCTGCGGGCCCCGACCCCAGGCCTGGCTCCAGGGTGGGGCCCCGGCTCCGCCAGTTTAAAGTCTTGCTGCATTTTTTTAAGTTGTTCCAATAGAATAAAAGGTTAATCCATAAACATAAATTAGAATTCAAAAACACATTAAATGAACAACAGCTTTGTTTGACTTTTTTCAGTTACTTTAACACAGTCAAAAAGTAATATCTCTTATTTCAAATTGAGTCAATCATTTATTTATTAATTTATTACTTTGTAGTCAATGATCTTTTTGGTCATAATTGATTATATCGTTGGGACAAACCGGGGCACCCGGAGAAAACCCAGAAAATGAGAAATGGTGAGTAGTCGGGTGGGTGGGACAGGAAAAGGAAATATAGTTCTAGCCTCTTTCCTTGAACTATTTTCAAATAGGGGGAAGGCGGAAGTGTGGGTGGCATGCAGACAATCGTCCATCCACAAACTGTTGTCTTTGATTCAGTACATGTGGCCTTGGCAGCATGTTGCCAGATTTGTCATTTTGGTTTCCAAGCTGAATCCTCTGTCCTGTGACATTAAGGAATTGTAATGGAGCTGTGTCCATTACCAGGGATAAAAGGTGTTCCAGCCAAAAGAGTCCCTGGGGAAAGAGAAGAAGAGAGAAGGTTCCGGCCTAACGAGGACCAGCTGGTATAAAAGCAGCACACTCACTCTGCCAGGGGAAGGCTAGGGTGAGGTGCTGCGGGGCATGCTGCCAGACATGTTGTTTTTAAAATTGTTTGTTTTGTTATTTTGTAAATAAATGTCACCTGGGTGCACATGAAGAAGCCTCAGCTCTACTTTGTCCTCCAGAACGCAGTATAGGCTATCCGTGACCTGACGAATGTCACAATTGGTGTCAGAAGCTGGGCCCATGCTACAAAGTAACTGAGAATGACAACAAGGATGACCTCCAGAAAAATGCAGACTGAACAGCAAGATGATCCTAACGAGGTGACGAGTGCACCTGCTGACCAGGGGGCAGGTGCAATTAGTAGCTCTGGGGAAAAGTTTGAAGAGCTGGCTGGATTGGTGAAGTTGCTCGCAAGGTCCCAGGCAGCCAGAGATAAGAGCCTGGAAAAGGAAGCAGCAAGACAAGAATTAAGGTGGAAAAGCATACAGCACCAGTTTCAAGAAATGCAGACTTTGGTTAACCAAGCTATCCAAAGGCCACGCGACCAAGAGCCTGATTTGGCTCCTCCCATGCACGAGACCGACAATGAAGAAGAAGGTACAAGTTACGTTGACCTGGGCCGTTACTACAGAGAGCCAAAACTGTTACCACTGTCAACAGATGATGATATTGAACATTTTCTGACTACTTTTGAAAGAATGGCTCACGTCTGCAGATGGCCAAGAGACGAGTGGGCGCTCCGCCTGGTCACATTATTAACTGGTAAGGCCCGCAGTGCATATGTGCTTATGGACATTGCTGATTCTGAAGATTATGATAAAGTGAAAGCGGCGATACTAGCAAAGTATGAAATTACAACAGAGACTTACAGACAAAGATTTCGGTCCACCGAGATATTCCCTGAAGAATCTCCTAAAGAACTGTATGTGCGGCTGAAAGACGTGTTTTCAAAATGGGTCAAACCCGAAAAATGTACAAAACAAGAAATGTCGGAGACGCTGATTCTGGAACAGTTCCTGATGATGGTGAGTCCGGAGCTGGCAGTATGGATCCGTGAACGGGACCCCAAGACGGCAGAAAAAGCAGCGGAGCTGGCCGAGGTTTTCTTGGCTGCCAGGAAAGGATCCAACCACACCCCCTATGGACGAAACTCCGCACAATTCCAGAGAGGCCGAGACGGAGAACATGGCCACAGAGATCAAGCCCAAAGTAAGTCCAATGGGGGTGAAAGGGGTTTTGGTCATAATAGGTCTGTGTTTAATCAGAGGCAGTTTACACCTACCAATTACCAAAAGCCAAATCATGCTAACAGTTCTCATATGCGCAGTAAAGAGATTAGATGTTACCTGTGTAATGGCTTAGGCCACACCCAATATTCATGTCCACTAACCAATGAGCCGAAGCCTTCCCTCTACTGTGCAGTGCCTAGACCTGTTTTGCACAGCCATACAGATGCAACACAGAGAGCTCTGACTGCCCCTGTACTTATAAATGGCCACCGTATTACGGCTATGTTAGACACAGGTGGGTTTCAGTCTGTAGTTTCTTCTAACTTGGTGTCAAGGGAAAAGTGGAGTGAGGACAAGACTAATATTAGCTGTATTCATGGTGATGAACACCAGTATCCTATCGCAGATGTGTATTTGACTGTTGGAGGCCAAACCTTTTTAATGCCAGTGGCTTTAGCCCCAAATTTGCCATTTGATGCGATTCTGGGTAATGATGTGCCAATTTTGCTAGATTTAGTGCAAGAGTCGGAAAAGCGACCTGAAAACTCAAATCTATCTAAAGACCTACCTGTGAATGTGTCCAAAACAGTGTCTGTAAACTTACCTGAAAAAGGGGAACCATCTGCAGTTTTTAATATGGTGATTACCAGAGCTCAGAGTGCTAAACAGTCCTTACAAGAGTTGCCATTTTGGGGTGAAGATTTGGAACCTGTAAAACAGAAACCTGTAAAGTCAAAAGCACAGAAAAGAAGGGACAAGTTTAAAGGCACGGTTAGCAAACAAACAGAGAATCCAACCAAACCTAGGCAATCTGTTGAGTTTGAGCTCCCTCCCAATGTAGCTACTTTGCAAAAAGAAGATGTAACTTTAAACCCTTGGTTTCAAAAAGTCACAGAAGTTGAAGGGGTGAAACAAGGTAACTCTGGGTGTTTAGAGGAGGCAACATATGTCATTAAAGGGGGCATTTTGTATCAATGTAAAGGAACTGTTGAAGCCTTGGTTTTGCCTCACAAATTCAGATCCCAAGTAATGGAGCTCGGACATTCGGTGCCATGGGCAGGACACATGGCTTTCCAAAAAACTTTATGCAGAATTGCAAGTAGATTTGTTTGGCCAGGTATGTACAATCAAATCTCAAAATTTTGTAATTCATGTGAAATATGCCAACTTACCTCTTCACGCAAAGTCCCTCGAGCAATGTTGCAGCCTCTACCCATCATTGAAACTCCTTTTGAGAGAATTGGTATGGACATAGTGGGGCCATTAGAACGCAGCAGCGCAGGGCACAGATACATTTTGGTTCTATGTGACTACACAACCCGGTATCCAGAAGCATTCCCTCTAAAAACAGTCAAAGCCAGAAATGTTGCAAACTGTTTAGTACAACTGTTCTCCAGGGTTGGCATACCTAAGGAGGTTTTGACTGACTGTGGGACGAACAGGTTTACAAGCTCCTAGGTATTAAGGGAATTAAGACCACCCCATACCACCCCCAGACGGACGGGCTAGTAGAGCGGTATAACCAAACATTGAAAAATATGCTGCGGAAGTTTGTCTCTCATACAGGTGCGGACTGGGACCAGTGGTTGCCATACCTGCTATTTGCTTATCGTGAAGTGCCACAGGCCTCAACAGGGTTCTCTCCATTTGAATTGCTCTATGGACGCCAAGTACGAGGGCCGCTTGACCTCCTCAAAGACTACTGGGAGAACCCAACCCCCTCTGGAGAGAACGTGGTGGCCTATGTGGTAAAGATGAGGCAACGCCTAGAGGAAATGTCCGCACTGGCACAAGAGAGCATGAAGGTAGCTCAACAAAACCAGAAAACATGGTATGATCGTAAAGCCAGAGAGCGAAGCTTCAAACCAGGCCAAAAGGTTCTCCTACTCCTCCCCACATCTGACAGCAAACTCCTCTCCAAGTGGTACGGTCCCTATGAAATCACCAGAAAAGTGGGTAAGCTCACATATGAACTGTTTATGCCTGACAGAACCAAAAAGCACCAGACATTTCATGTGAACTTGTTAAAAGAATTTCAGTCTCGCCAGGAAGCTGTCCCTCAACTGTTGATCCGGGCAGTACAGGATGAAGACATGCCAGAGAAATTCATACCGGGAAGCCTGGGTGAGTCATCTGTGATCGACACATCACACCTTTCTATTTCTCAGCAGAAAGAGGTGACGCCACTTATTGACCCAGAGCTCTTCAAAGACATCCCGGGCTACACGGACCTGGTACAGCACAACATCCGGCTGAAGATGGAGGCGCCACCACGTCAGAAGAGCTACAGAATCCCAGAGCGACTGGTGTCTGTGCTGAAGAAGGAGATCAAATTGATGCTTGAACTCGGTATAATTGAGGTATCCAGTAGTGAATGGTGCAGTCCAGTGGTTCTAGTACCAAAGAAAGATGGCTCACCGAGATTTTGCATAGACTTTCGTTACTTGAATGCTGTGTCATTGTGTGACCCGTACCCCATGCCCAGGATTGATGAGCTGGTGGAGCGAGTGGGACGAGCCAAATACATCTCCACCTTAGACCTGAGCAAGGGCTACTGGCAAGTGGCACTGGCATCTGAGGCCCGTGAACTGACAGCATTCAAAACTCCATTTGGTATGTACCAATTTCGGGTTATGCCATTTGGGCTCCAGGGGGCGCCAGCTACGTTTCAAAGGCTAATGGACTATGTGCTGAGAGATGTTTCAGAGTTTGCAGCTGCATATCTGGACGACGTGGTGATCTACAGCCAAACCTGGGAAGAACACATGTCTCATCTTCAACGAGTCCTGCAGTGCATCAAAGCAGCTGGCCTAACCATCAACCCACAGAAATGCTGTCTGGCTCAGAGAGAAGTGGAGTACCTCGGGTTCGTGATTGGCCATGGAAAGCTCAGACCTCAAGTGGGAAAAATGGAGGCAATCCATTCTTTCCCCATCCCAACCACAAAGAAGAAAGTGAAGAGTTTCATTGGTCTGGTGGGCTGGTACAGGAAATTCATTCCTCGCTTTTCAGATCGTGCAGCTGTTCTCCACGATCTCATCAAAGATGTATCACCAAGAAAGGTAAAATGGAGTGATCAGTGTGACCTTGCTTTCAGGGATCTCAAAGAAGCCATAAATGTATACACAGTGCTGCAGACCCCTGATTTCAACCAACCGTTTATTCTGCAAACGGATGCATCAGGTGTGGGCCTTGGTGGAGTTCTGTTGCAGGAGGTGGATGGAGAGAGGAGGCCTGTTGCCTTTTTGAGCCGAAAACTTCTTGACAGAGAGACCAGATATTCAACCGTGGAGAAAGAGTGCTTGGCCATGAAGTGGGCAATCGAGTCATTGAGGTACTACTTGTTGGGGCGACACTTCAGCTTGGAAACTGACCATCGTGCACTCCAGTGGCTCCACAAAATGAAAGACGCCAACACTAGAATCGCTGGTTGGTACCTGGCTCTACAACCATACAGCTTCACTGTCTTCTACAAGGCGGGCAAGTCCAATACAGTGGCTGACTCTCTCTCTAGGCTTCATGAAAGTTAGAGGTGCGTGGCCCTAAAAGAGGGGGAGGAAATGTAATGGAGCTGTGTCCATTACCAGGGATAAAAGGTGTTCCAGCCTGACGAATGTCACAGGAATGTATTCAATGAACCACGGGCATTATGCCTGGGTGTTTGGTATTTTTGTCTTTTAATCTCTTCCTTATTTCTCCTTTCACACTCTTTGTAATAATATTCATCGTGTCCTATAGCGTTGTACTGGTTGTTTTGTTGGAACTCATCAGCTTTCGCACGTCTCTTCTTAGCTAAGCCAGTAAGATAACGAGCCTCTTTCATGATCTTTTCACGATTTGCAACGGCCGATTGATCACGTGTCTCTCTCTGATGTTCTATGTCCTTAAAGTTTTGTCCGTTCGTCTTATCGTACTTCAGAAAAGCCTCCTGGATTAATATTTCGTCCATCTCTTCTCTGGCTATCTCGCGCTTCTCCTCCTCGATTCTTTGCTTCTTGGCTTCTTTTTTCTCGATAATAAGGGCCAAATTAGCTGCCTGATAAAAATCTGCTTTCTTTTTTTCCTGTGTCCGATCCTCGATTTTCTTCTGTCTCACCATCTCTCTATCTCTTTGTTCCATTCTCAGTCTCTCTTTTTGTTCATGGTCTTTGACTTTTTGCTTCTCTTTATTTTTTTTCAACATTAGTTCGTAATTATCAGTATTGAAACCCTGTTCTATTTGTTGTCGGCGCTCTTTATCCTGCCGAATGGCCTCCTCGGCTGTATGGTCCATCATCAGTTCTCTGGCTAGCTCGCGGTTCTCCTCCTCGATTCTTTGCTTCTCGGCTTCTTTTTTCTCGACAATAAGGGCCAAATTAGCTGCCTGATAAAACCGTCCTATCTCTATTTCCTGCGTCCGATCCTCGATTTTCTTCTGTCTCACCATCTCTCTATCTCTTTGTTCCATTCTCAGTCTCTCTTTTTGTTCATGGTCTTTGATTTTTTGCTTGTCTTTATTTTTTTGCAACATCAGTTCGTAATTATCAGTATTGAAACCCAGTTCTATTTGTTGTCGGTGCTCTTTAGCCTGCCGAAAAGCCTCCTGGGCTTTTTGGTCCATCATCTGTTCTCTGGCTAGCTCGCGTTTCTCCTCCTCGATTCTTTGCTTCTTGGCTTCCTTTTTCTCGACAATAAGGGCCAAATTAGCTGCCTGATGAGACCGTCCTATCTCTATTTCCTGCGTCCGATCCTCGATTTTCTTCTGTCTTACCATCTCTCTATCACTTTTGTCATGGTTTGGTTTTTGTTCTGTATTTGATCTTGTTTTAGTTTTCATTATTTCCCTTGTGTTCTGTGTATCTATGTTCCTAGTGTGTTTTCCTGTATTCTTGTGTTCTTCTATGTTGCCTGTTAGTTTATTTCCTGTAAACTTTGTACTTGTACTTGTCCTCAGTGTTCTGGTCTTGTGTTCTTTGTTCCTTGTGTTTCCCGCCTTCCTGATTACCCTGATGTTCCTCACCTGTCTCGTTAGTCTCACCTGTGTCTGATTACCCCATGTCTATTTAGTCTCTGTGTCTGCCTCAGTTTCTTGTCGGTTCATTGTCAATGTCTCGTGGTCTGTTCCTGGAATGTCTTTCATCTCCCTGCTCCCTGTGTTTTCTCCGTCGTGGTTTTGGATTTTGGATGTTCTTCGTTTTTGGATTTTATTTTCTCCTCATAAGTTTTTGTTTATCTTTTGTTAATAAATTTGTCATTCTGCACTTGGGTCCTCCTCCCTGTTTCCTGCCTGCTCGATCGTGACAGAATGAACCGACCAGAAATGGACCCAGCAGAAGATTTTTGGTTAAATGACAAACCTTCTCCCTGGGAGGGGACAAGGCTTGCTTTTTTCCCTGGCACAAGAGGTAGGAGGAGACAAGGCCGGGCAACACGGTGTCCGGACTCCATATCCTCTGAGGCTCTGGTGGATTTTTTAATGGACTTGTACTTAGAGCCAGAAGGCTCCACAAAGCCTCGGCTCAGGCTTCAGGCCAGGTCCAGGAATCAGCCTAGTCCTCAACCCAGACCACAGCAGCCTAAACCTCAGTCCTGGCTTCGGCCTCATGGGGCCTCAGAGCAGTCTCCATTTGATGGCACCCGCCTGGCCATTTTTACTGGCACTCGTGGTGGGCCCAAAAGGAGAGGTGGTCGCCGTGGCTCCCGGTTGCCCAGCCCCCCAGTAACTCTGCCCTTGTGCTCCCCAGAGCCTCAGCCCAATACTAAGCCTCTGCTTCCTGTTCCTGTTCCAGCAGAGCGCTGTCTGCCTCCTGTCCCCGTTCCAGCAGAGCGCCGTCTGCTTCCTGTTCCCGTTCCGGCAGAGCGCCGTCTGCTTCCTGTTCCCGTTCCGGCAGAGCGCCGTCTGCTTCCTGTCCCCGTTCCGGCAGAGCGCCGTCTGCTTCCTGTCCCCGTTCCGGCAGAGCGCCGTCTGCTACCTGTCCCCGTTCCGGCAGAGCGCCGTCTGCTTCCTGTTCCCGTTCCGGCAGAGCGCCGTCTGCTACCTGTCCCCGTTCCGGCAGAGCGCCGTCTGCTTCCTGTTCCCGTTCCGGCAGAGCGCCGTCTGCTTCCTGTCCCCGTTCCGGCAGAGCGCCGTCTGCTTCCTGTTCCCGTTCCGGCAGAGCGCCGTCTGCTTCCTGTCCCCGTTCCGGCAGAGCGCCGTCTGCTTCCTGTTCCCGTTCCGGCAGAGCGCCGTCTGCTTCCTGTTCCCGTTCCGGCAGAGCGCCGTCTGCTTCCTGTTCCCGTTCCGGCAGAGCGCCGTCTGCTTCCTGTTCCCGTTCCAGCTGAACGCCGTCTGCCACCAGCTTCGGCAGAGCGTTGTCAGCTTCCTGTCCCTGTGCCTGCTGAACGCCGTCAGCCACCAGCTTCGGCAGACTGTTGTCAGCTTCCTGTCCCCGTGCCTGCTGAGTGCCGTCGGCGTCAAGTTGAGGTTCCCTCGGTATTCGGGCCAATGCCCGACGACATCTCCTCGCTAGTTCGGCCGACAACTGACGTCGTCTCAGCAGTCCGGCCGACACCCGAAGACGTCTCCTCGGCGGTCTGGCCAACATTCGATGACGTCTCCTCTGCGGTCCGGCCAACGCCTGAGCTTCCCTTGGCGGTCTGGCCAACATCCGACGACGTCTCCTCTGCGGTCCGGCTGACGCCTGAGCTTCCCTCGGCAGTCCGCCTGACTCCCGACTATGTTCCCTCTGTGATCCAGCCGATGCCTGAGCTTCCCTCGGCAGTCCGGCCGACGTCCAATGACGTTTCCTCGGCGGCCCAGTCGATACCTGAACTCTCTCCCGTGCCTGCTCGGCCTCCTGGCCACCCACCTGAACTCTCTCCCGTGCCTGCTCGGCCTCCTGGCCGCCCACCTGAACTCTCTCCCGTGCCTGATCGGCCTCCGGGCCGACCACCTGAACTCTCTACCGTGCCTGATCGGCCTCCGGGCCGACCACCTGAACTCTCTCCCATGCCTGATCGGCCTCCGGGCCGCCCACCTGAACTCTCTCCTGTGCCTGCTCGGCCTCCGGGCCGCCCACCTGAGCTCTCTCCTGTGCCTGCTCGGCCTCCCGGCCGTCCCCCAGAGCTCTCTCCCGTGCCTGCTCGGCCTCCCGGCCGTCCCCCAGAACTCGCCCCTGTGTTTGTTCGGCCTCTGGGCCGTCCGTCTGAACTGATTAAGGCCTGTATGCCTGAAGGTCCGGAGTCCCTCCTCCGGACCCCCTCCACCCACCCTGGGGTGGTTTTTTGAGTTTTTGGGACATCTGGGAGCTGTCCCTTAAGAGGGGGGTACTGTCATGGTTTGGTTTTTGTTCTGTATTTGATCTTGTTTTAGTTTTCATTATTTCCCTTGTGTTCTGTGTATCTATGTTCCTAGTGTGTTTTCCTGTATTCTTGTGTTCTTCTATGTTGCCTGTTAGTTTATTTCCTGTAAACTTTGTACTTGTACTTGTCCTCAGTGTTCTGGTCTTGTGTTCTTTGTTCCTTGTGTTTCCCGCCTTCCTGATTACCCTGATGTTCCTCACCTGTCTCGTTAGTCTCACCTGTGTCTGATTACCCCATGTCTATTTAGTCTCTGTGTCTGCCTCAGTTTCTTGTCGGTTCATTGTCAATGTCTCGTGGTCTGTTCCTGGAATGTCTTTCATCTCCCTGCTCCCTGTGTTTTCTCCGTCGTGGTTTTGGATTTTGGATGTTCTTCGTTTTTGGATTTTATTTTCTCCTCGTAAGTTTTTGTTTATCTTTTGTTAATAAATTTGTCATTCTGCACTTGGGTCCTCCTCCCTGTTTCCTGCCTGCTCGATCGTGACAGAATGAACCGACCAGAAATGGACCCAGCAGAAGATTTTTGGTTAAATGACAAACCTTCTCCCTGGGAGGGGACAAGGCTTGCTTTTTTCCCTGGCACAAGAGGTAGGAGGAGACAAGGCCGGGCAACACGGTGTCCGGACTCCATATCCTCTGAGGCTCTGGTGGATTTTTTAATGGACTTGTACTTAGAGCCAGAAGGCTCCACAAAGCCTCGGCTCAGGCTTCAGGCCAGGTCCAGGAATCAGCCTAGTCCTCAACCCAGACCACAGCAGCCTAAACCTCAGTCCTGGCTTCGGCCTCATGGGGCCTCGGAGCAGTCTCCATTTGATGGCACCCGCCTGGCCATTTTTACTGGCACTCGTGGTGGGCCCAAAAGGAGAGGTGGTCGCCGTGGCTCCCGGTTGCCCAGCCCCCCAGTAACTCTGCCCTTGTGCTCCCCAGAGCCTCAGCCCAATACTAAGCCTCTGCTTCCTGTTCCTGTTCCAGCAGAGCGCTGTCTGCCTCCTGTCCCCGTTCCAGCAGAGCGCCGTCTGCTTCCTGTTCCCGTTCCGGCAGAGCGCCGTCTGCTTCCTGTTCCCGTTCCGGCAGAGCGCCGTCTGCTTCCTGTCCCCGTTCCGGCAGAGCGCCGTCTGCTTCCTGTCCCCGTTCCGGCAGAGCGCCGTCTGCTACCTGTCCCCGTTCCGGCAGAGCGCCGTCTGCTTCCTGTTCCCGTTCCGGCAGAGCGCCGTCTGCTACCTGTCCCCGTTCCGGCAGAGCGCCGTCTGCTTCCTGTTCCCGTTCCGGCAGAGCGCCGTCTGCTTCCTGTCCCCGTTCCGGCAGAGCGCCGTCTGCTTCCTGTTCCCGTTCCGGCAGAGCGCCGTCTGCTTCCTGTCCCCGTTCCGGCAGAGCGCCGTCTGCTTCCTGTCCCCGTTCCGGCAGAGCGCCGTCTGCTTCCTGTTCCCGTTCCGGCAGAGCGCCGTCTGCTTCCTGTTCCCGTTCCGGCAGAGCGCCGTCTGCTTCCTGTTCCCGTTCCGGCAGAGCGCCGTCTGCTTCCTGTTCCCGTTCCAGCTGAACGCCGTCTGCCACCAGCTTCGGCAGAGCGTTGTCAGCTTCCTGTCCCTGTGCCTGCTGAACGCCGTCAGCCACCAGCTTCGGCAGACTGTTGTCAGCTTCCTGTCCCCGTGCCTGCTGAGTGCCGTCGGCGTCAAGTTGAGGTTCCCTCGGTATTCGGGCCAATGCCCGACGACATCTCCTCGCTGGTTCGGCCGACAACTGACGTCGTCTCAGCAGTCCGGCCGACACCCGAAGACGTCTCCTCGGCGGTCTGGCCAACATTCGATGACGTCTCCTCTGCGGTCCGGCCAACGCCTGAGCTTCCCTTGGCGGTCTGGCCAACATCCGACGACGTCTCCTCTGCGGTCCGGCTGACGCCTGAGCTTCCCTCGGCAGTCCGCCTGACTCCCGACTATGTTCCCTCTGTGATCCAGCCGATGCCTGAGCTTCCCTCGGCAGTCCGGCCGACGTCCAATGACGTTTCCTCGGCGGCCCAGTCGATACCTGAACTCTCTCCCGTGCCTGCTCGGCCTCCTGGCCACCCACCTGAACTCTCTCCCGTGCCTGCTCGGCCTCCTGGCCGCCCACCTGAACTCTCTCCCGTGCCTGATCGGCCTCCGGGCCGACCACCTGAACTCTCTACCGTGCCTGATCGGCCTCCGGGCCGACCACCTGAACTCTCTCCCATGCCTGATCGGCCTCCGGGCCGCCCACCTGAACTCTCTCCTGTGCCTGCTCGGCCTCCGGGCCGCCCACCTGAGCTCTCTCCCGTGCCTGCTCGGCCTCCCGGCCGTCCCCCAGAACTCGCCCCTGTGTTTGTTCGGCCTCTGGGCCGTCCGTCTGAACTGATTAAGGCCTGTATGCCTGAAGGTCCGGAGTCCCTCCTCCGGACCCCCTCCACCCACCCTGGGGTGGTTTTTTGAGTTTTTGGGACATCTGGGAGCTGTCCCTTAAGAGGGGGGTACTGTCATGGTTTGGTTTTTGTTCTGTATTTGATCTTGTTTTAGTTTTCATTATTTCCCTTGTGTTCTGTGTATCTATGTTCCTAGTGTGTTTTCCTGTATTCTTGTGTTCTTCTATGTTGCCTGTTAGTTTATTTCCTGTAAACTTTGTACTTGTACTTGTCCTCAGTGTTCTGGTCTTGTGTTCTTTGTTCCTTGTGTTTCCCGCCTTCCTGATTACCCTGATGTTCCTCACCTGTCTCGTTAGTCTCACCTGTGTCTGATTACCCCATGTCTATTTAGTCTCTGTGTCTGCCTCAGTTTCTTGTCGGTTCATTGTCAATGTCTCGTGGTCTGTTCCTGGAATGTCTTTCATCTCCCTGCTCCCTGTGTTTTCTCCGTCGTGGTTTTGGATTTTGGATGTTCTTCGTTTTTGGATTTTATTTTCTCCTCGTAAGTTTTTGTTTATCTTTTGTTAATAAATTTGTCATTCTGCACTTGGGTCCTCCTCCCTGTTTCCTGCCTGCTCGATCGTGACAACTTTGTTCCATTCTCGGTCTCTCTTTTTGTTCCTGGTCTTTGATTTTTTGCTTGTCTTTATTTTTTTGCAACATTAGTTTGTAATTATAAATAATGAAACTCTGTTCAATTTGTTTTCGGCGCTCTTTAGTATGCCTATACTCCAGGGCTTTTCGTTCCACTGTCTCGTCTGGCTCTCTCCTTGGTCTGTATCTTCTCCTCAGGTTCCTCTTGACACTGAGCAGCAAGAAATGTCGAGTGGAGCTCCTTGACCTCATCGTTAGCCATCATAGGTAGAATGACTGCCCGCTCCCTCACCGTCCTGTTGCGTTGCCGGGCCTGAAGCTCCGTCTCAGAAGGTGGCATGTTTTGCCTGCGGACATTGTCTATCTCAATCATTTTATGCTTCATGGCTTCTCCTACCTTGTATTCATCCTCCCTCTGCCTCTGATAGGCATTCTTCTCAGCCTCTGCATTAAACTGAGACCTTAAGGCCATCGACTGCCACTGAGATGATGACAAGACAGCCTCTTCAGGACAATTTGCCTTTACCCGTTCGTCAAGTGCATAGGGAGGAGATACTGAGTGGTAGTGGAAAGCACCATTGTTTTTTTGCTCCTGTTTATGTTTTTGCACCATTAGTTTGTATTTATCAGTATTGACACCCTGTTCTATTTGTTGTTGGCGCTCTTTAGCATGCCGAATGGCCTCCTGGACTTTTTGGTCCTTCATCTGTTCTCTGGCTATCTCGTGCTTCTCCTCCTCGATTCTTTGCTTCTTGGCTTTCTTTTTCTTGTATTCATCCTCCCTCTGCCTCTGGTATGCAACTGCTACTACTCACACTGCCTAATAACCCTGTTAAAGTCACTTATATGTGTGAGCACTGTTCATCAATGTGTCTGTGCTATCTGGCCGAGAGTAGCTTGTTAGCCTGTAGCTCGCGAGACGCGATCGCTCTGCAACGCAGAAGCTGTGTAGCATTAGGCTATCATTATTAGCCACTTACGGGAGTCTGATTGTTTAGAGCAATCTGCTGGTTTCTGGTGAAGGCGGTGGTTTGGTTTGGTGATTCACGGTGTAGTGCCGCGTCATTATGTTTTGTTTGTGCGTGTAAATCACTTGGAAGAAGCACAGGTGGCACGGGTTCTGTGACAGCGTCCATAGCAACCAGTGACGGTAGAGTCGCTGTGCGCATGCTCCTCCGGGGCTAGGCATTCTGGGTAATGTAGTTTATATTGTTTAAGCCATTTTTTTTGTCTTTGCAGGCTTCTTTGATTTCTATATTATATTATTTGAATCATATTTTTGAAAAGTATTTGATGTTATTTGTTTTTTTATTTCAGGTTTATGACCTGTGGTCATTTAATTTGAAATAAAAAATTAAGGATAAACTAGAATTATGACATTGTGCTCTTCCTGATAAGCCTTTTCGGAGGGCTAAATTAATATGTTAAGCATGTTAAAAAAATAGTCATGTTAATCTAACTGATAAAGAATATTAGCAAACTACTTAGAATACTGTTTACATATATTCTGTCGTTTTTAAGTCACCTTGTGCATGGTGGTTTTCTCAGAGAAGGAAGAGAGGACACTCAGGGTCAAACTGAACAAACCAGAAGGTTTAATGAAGCAAGGAAATACAATGCACATACCAAGGGTTATTCTCAGCTGAGCGGTCTACCTCGCATACATCCCATACAGATCAACTAAAAACCAGAGAATGGACTACAAAGGGGCCAAAGTCGACTGCATCTGCTGAGACGACTGAGGTCCTTTGGAGTGTGCAGGACATTTTATGACTCTGTGGTGGCATCTGCACTTTTCTGTGCAGTGGTCTGCTGGGGAGGAGGGAGCACAGAGAGAGACAGGAGAAGACTGAACAGACTAGTCAGGAGGGCCGGTTTGGCCCTGGACTGTGCTCTGGACTCTGTAGAGGAGGATGTTAGTGAAGCTGACATCCATCATGGACAATCCCTCTAACCCCCTGCATGACACTGTGGGGTCTCTGAGCAGCTCCTTCAGCAGCAGACTGAGACATCCACCCTGCAAGACTGAGCGCTACCGCAGGTCATTCATCCCATCTGCAGTCAGACTGTTTAACAACATCACCACATGACTGTGTTATAATCATCTTTACCGTTAATGTTACACACTGTGTGTGTTTTAATTCCTGATCTGTCTTTCCACGAGCGAATATGTACCGTAAATTCCGGACTATTGAGCGCACCTGGATATAAGCCGCACCGGCTAAAAATAGGTAAAAAAATGTATTTGTACATATATAAGCCGCACTTGATTATAAGCCGCAGGTGTCCACGTTATAACAAGAGCTATTTACACAGAAAGACGTGACACAAAGACATTTTTTTAACTTTTAATGAAATACGTACTACTGGTAACATCCGCAAATATGAAGCCTACTGTAAATCCTTTATCAAAGAGTGTCTGTAACGCGGCTGATGAAAAAGATTACCGTAATATATTTCACAGGAAAAAGTCCATCCATTCACTGCCTCAGAATGACTTCATTACTCACTTCCTCAGTCTCTTTTTCGTTGTCGCTGTCAGTGTCAACTTTACGTGCAGCAGCTCTATTTCCTTCTTTGACAGCCAGTTCGATCGCCTTTAACTTGAAAGCTGCATCATATGTATTTCTCCGTGTGTTTTCCATGATGAGGGTGCGTGCATAAAGCGCAAAATGACTGAAATTAAGATCCGATGTGACGAAGTCAAATGTTTTTGCGGCACAAGCTCATTGTCCCGCAAGAAAAATCCATAAATAAGCCGCATCGTTTTAAAAGCCGCAGTGTTAAAAACCGCGACAAAAAGTAGCGGCTTATAGTCCGAAATTTACGGTACATTGTGTTTATGCCTTGTATTATTTAAGTCTATTGTATTTTTCTTTAACCCCTTTATTTAATTAATGTAAACTGGCTCATAGCTGTTCTTTTTTTCTTTTTGCTATTTGATGCTGTTTATATTCCCTGTTTTACTGTTTTTTGGAGCTATTGTAACACCCAAATTTCCCCTATTGGGGGATCAATAAAGTTTATCCTTATCCTTATCCTTAAATGTTAGAAGTCACAAGATTATATAGTTATCAGTTAGGTACCTCCTCTAGAATATTTGTATGCTGTGTCGGCAGAAGTTTTAGCAGAAATGGCGTGATGTTCAGTTTCTGGTAAAGAAGGTGTCCTTGAAGTGTTGCAATAGGAGGACATTCAGTACACAGTCAGTTCAGTGCCACAGAGTTTAGATTTAGAACATTAGAAGCGGAGGAACATTTGCCTAAGTGAATAGTTTTAGCAGTACAGTAATTTGGTAAATGGTTATATACTTTAATAAGTGAGTTATTAGTGTGAAACTGGGATAATATTTGCTTGGTATTTGACCACTGCTTTCGGAGAGTTAAACCTCTGTTGTTTTCTTTATTTGTGCGCAGCGCACTGTGTGTGTTTCTCTGTGAACTCTAGTGTCGTAACAGAGTTATAGAATTCATGATCAAAAAGACCGGTGTAAACACCGTTTAATATCAATTCGGCCACTGGCTTCTGGTGATGAAGTAAACTATTCCTGAGTTGTGCGTGAGTTCCAGACAGAGAGATCTGTGGCTTTTCAGACGCTGCAGAGACAAAGATCAGGTAGAGACAGAGTTTTACTCGGCCTCTAGACAATAGACCATGTTGGTAAACCTCCCTGCATTTGTGACTGGAGTTTTGAGACTCTAGCATCACTCTAATCCACAAATGTGTTTTTGTAAAAGGGGGTCGTCTGCAGTCAATCAGATGTCTCTCTCCTTTACAGCCAATCATGAATGCCTCCCGGCGAGGGTTTTTTTCAACTGTCGTCATACGTCACACAAACACACACAGAGAGAGAGAGAGAGAGAGAGAGAGAGAGAACTCAGCTCCAATGTGTATTGAACATAGACTGTAAAAATAATGGACGGGACAAGGTCCCCTGTGAAGTGAAGCTTTTTTTTTTAGATCGCCCCCTACTGACTGGCTGCAGTATAGGTCATAAGCCCCGCCTCCTCAATGATAACAGACGGGACTTGGGTCAAACTGTTAAGTTAAAATACTCGTCACATAATTTTTTTCCAGACCCAAACTCTGCTGTGATCATTAGATATTATCACCCTACATGGTGTTCAAGTGCTCATTTTTCTGTGAAGTTTGTTTTAAATAAGTTATTTGAGGTTAAAAAACGGGATTTTACGTCACACATGGCGATGATTGACAGCCGCGGATCTTGCGTATCGCTCTTGGTAAATAAGCAGTTACGTCGTGAAGTGAAGCCGAGACTCCACGGAGCTTTTCTGTTCAGTTTTTTCGTCTTTTTTGAGCTGGTGAAAGCTGTTTTTTCTGCAGTAAACTAATGTCACGGACCTGTGGACTCTAAGGGAGCTTTGCAGTTTTTACAGTAAGTAATAAAGTTTGATTTATGTGTCATTGCTTAAAGCGCTATCGAGCGAGCTAACATATTAGCAGGCTAAGCTAGGTTAGTTATCAGGTATGATTTATCTATTTATTTTACTTTTTAATATGAGCAAACCTAAGAACTGACATATGTTTCTTGATATTGTTATATCGTTTTTGTGAGTGGAATTGTATTTAAAATAAAAAACATGGTAATTAAAATCAGCTCATAGATGCCGTTCATTGACTGTATAGTTATGTTTCAGTAAATAAGAAATAGGTCTGGTAAGGTTTTAAAAAAAGTAAGTGTACATGTTTACAGTCTGTGTAAAGAGTGTGTTATACAGAGATTAACATGTCACCATGCAGGCTGATATTTATAATACTGTATAATGAGGTAGAATATTTCTCTAGATATCAGGATAAAACTAAAGTAAGCTCTGATTTAACTTCTGTCTGATTTAAGAGACTGACAGAAACGTGAACACAAACAATCAGCAGTGGTGTAATATAATATTAACCAAGCATCACGCTGCTTAAAAATGCCAAATATTCAGCATGAGTTTACACACACACTACCAATCCAATAATCACAAGTTGATCATGTTGTACATTTAATGACGCTTATTAATAAATGGTGTTATAACTTGACAAAACCTGACACAGACTACAAAACAGGCTGCTTGTTATGGTGGTTAGGAGGAGACAGACAGGCTCAATAAAAGAAGGCATAAAGATCACGTTTCTCACAAAATTATATATTAATGTTTCTTATTTTGCATATATAATCATTAATGAAGATTTTATGTCTTTTAATAGGTATTTCCCTGTTTTCACCAACATATTATACATTAAACTGAGGATTTCCTTTTTCTCATGTTGTCTCTCTCTTCCAGCTCGTCCTCGGAGGATTGCAGGACCTGACCACTGCTTCTCTTACCAGGGCGTTTGGTCTGATCTTACACTGGACAGCGGTCTGATGTGAAACAGTGGGCCGAGTGTCGCGCCTGAGCCACAGAGGACGCAGCTCGCACGTCCTGAGCAATGTTTGACTATTCATTCAAAAGATGAACGGAAGAAAAGAGAGGCTGTTTAATACCGAGGTTTTTCTTATAAGCCACATTTTGTTTTTGTTATTTTTAGATTAATCTGCTTTAACTTTAACATACTGTTCACTCATTTGCCTCTTTCAAACCTGTATAACCCACAAAAACCTTAAATACTGCCTCCATCTAACTGAACAATCAAGTGAAAGAAAGTAGCTTAAAATACCACACTATGTTTTTAAGCACAATCTGTATTTGTTCAAGTTACAAGACTAGTGTTACATTTCATGTGATTGAATAAAATATAATAATGTAATTGCCTTCTCAGTCGTGTCTGTATCATACCACTCTACTGTCTTTATGTGCATGCTGTCTTTAACACTAACCTGCATTAAATGTTCAGCACTCGAGTGTTGATGTACTTTTAAAGCTATTTGTTTCCCAGCTGTGACTTCTGTCATTACAAGAACATGAGACAGTCCATGTTTTTACAGCTTAAAACAGGAGAGAAAAGGTTCAAATCAATGAATACTTTATTTGATTTATAACACATAGTGTGAATGATGGTTCAGTTATAAAAGTGAGGAGGTTACTGGTTTGAATCCCTGTCTGACAGGAGTCTCTCTGTGAGTAGTTTGCATGCTCTCTTCCCTCCACAGTCCAAAGGTGTTCACCGAGAGGAGAACAAAGTAAGGGAGACCATCAGGTGAGCTGGCAGGGGTATCTGTATCAGCCATCTTTCTTCTTCCTTGTGTCTAAAATGAGGATAATAAAAAACAATGAGATAAACATCTTAGACAAGGAAAAGAACCAGAGAAAAGGTCCATACAAACAGAAACCTTAATGAAACAGATTCATTTACCAACTCCACAGTTATGCACAGAAACACATACTCTGTAAATGTACATAGAACTGAAGTAACTACTGACAGCAGATATAACTTTAGTACTATGTGCATCACTACTTTCAATCATATAACATATTTTCACCAGCATATGTTCGATCTGTACACAGTTTATGTTGCTAACTTAGCTTAAAATAGTTTTAGTTCGTTTTTTGCCAAAAATAAAAGGTTTAATAACCCACACAGTTAAAGAAGATAGATAGATAGATAGATACTGAGGGAAATTCAAGGCATCCAGTAACAATAAACAAGACATACAGGACACGAAAAAACGTTTAAATTCAATAATTAATATAAAAAGTGTGATTTTCTTAATTTCTGAATGAACTACGTTTAGATATTTGACTTGAAATATATGGTGGTTTTGTACTCACGTTTATGGTCGGTAGATGAATTTCTCTCCGTAAAGATTCTTAAGTTCTTGGCGTAGCTGGGCTGCGTAAGCTATCAGAGCGGTACGCAAAGTGGGCGGGGCGTGTTGCCAGGGCTCCTCCCGCCGGACCCTACTGCGCAGACTCTGGTTGCAAAATTCCAAGATGACAGCGCCCATGAGGGCTGTAAAAAAGCTTCACGAACGTAGAACGGAAACAGCTACAGTCCACACCCACTGGTATTGAATGTATACACAGTCAGTGGACTGTCCTCAGCGCGCACACAGAGAGAGAGAGAGAGAGAGAGATAGTTTTTCCTCTCTCCTCGGGACTAAGACTGCTCTCATGTGCTTGGACGGATGTTGGAAGTGCTCCGATCTCATATCAGGGATATTCAACATTTACTTACATTAAATTCTGTCTTAAAAATGCAAAATGCAGCTTAACGCTTTATTTGTGCATTTTGTGATTGACGGAAAAAACACAAAATAAGGTGGATGTGTGTTACCCCCTTGTTTTAGTTTTGGTGGTCTCGCCTAACTTTATGATGGGTCTTCTACAGAGAGGTAGCACAAGAACAGTCTCAACACTGGTTCAGTTACAAAGGGAAAATGTTTATGGAGTATTGTGGGAGTCTGTGGGGACTTTGGTGGTGAGTGGTCTGGGGTTGCTGCAGGTCACCCAAAGCTCTGTCTCCCTTTGATAGGCAATCTCTTCTAAACAGCCTTTAGATTGTGCAAATGTTTGGCTGTGCACTCTTTGAGGGACAGGTTCTTAAAGGTGGACACCAGCTCAAAGAACATTTTTAATTATGTAAATCTATCTATCAAAGGATTTTGATGATGCTTTGTAACGCTTCAATTTTCTTCAGTCTTCTGGTAGTGGCTCCTCAGAGCTGGTTCTAGCCTGTCAGAGGTAGCACCAAGCATGCAGAGTTGCTACCCACTGTAGGGTGCTGAACAAAGTGAGGCACAAGTATAAAAGAGAGGGGTCGGGTGAGTAAAAAGACTTACCAGTGTTGAGGTTAACTCGCAAACCTGCTACAAAAGCCAAACAAAAAAATAGCATGACCAAATAACATACATTGTTTTTCATAAATACTCAGAACTGGATCATAGGGCTCCATAACCTTTTTGTCTATTCATTAGCTAAATGCTGCTGCTGATTCTTCTGTACTGTCGGTCAAGTCAAATGTTTAATACAATATATTTTAATGTAAAATGTAGTGGTACTTGGGTACAACATGTACTTATTGAAAATGTTCCCCCTGCTCTTGTATGATGTTTGTCTCTCTCTTTCTGAAGCAACACGGTGCCCTCAAACACAAGCTGAAACATTTCAGGTCCAGACAGTTGATATGTGCCTCAGGCAGATGATATGCATTTATCTGAATAATTCTTATGACGATGACTCACATGTTCGGAGCTGTTTGGAACTGGAAGAGGAAGACATGGTTAAAAACAACAACATGGGTTTACTTGTGTTGAGAACATGTAACACAATGTACATGTCATTATAAGGAAGTTAATAGGAACAAGAATGGTGTCCAAGTGTTTTTTTGTCAATCTTACAGCTGACACCACAAAATAAACATCGATCAGGTGACTCAGTAAACAAGGCTGTTGCTAATAAGCTGTGAAAAACTAAGACCCTCTTTGTTTCACAAAGGTCAATATGTAAAATCTGCCGATTTTGAAAGAACCAGTGCATAGGGAAGGACTTTTTCTGTTTTCTCCTGTACAACAATACTCCATTCCATCTTCTGCACTCCTTTGATTATCAGAGTGTATAGATTCTGTACAGCCCAGCTTCTCTAACCAGGTTATTATTATTATTCATTTTACTTCAATGTTTTGTAAATGTCCCATTTTAATGCTCTTAAATTTGAGAGTTACAAGTGGCTCTCATACACATGGACTAACACACAATACAAAACAACAAACACTGGTCTATGAGGTCTGAAGGACTTTCTGCTCTGGGGTTCTTTCATACCTAATGACCTGTGTGTGTGTGTGTGTGTGTGTGTGTGTGTGTGTGTGTGTGTGTGTGTGTGTGCGTGTTACTGTCAGCACTCTGTCAAATATTTGTCGAGTTCTTGTACCACAGCGACAGAGGTGGCTCTGTGGGCTGAATACTTCACTCCTCTCATTGACCAGTGTTCTCTTCTTACTCCTCTTCAGTGTCTCTGTAAACTCGTAATTCTTTTTAGTGTCAGACAACAAGAGAGGAAGACAGAGAGAAAGAGAGAGAGAGAGAGAGAGAGAGAGGGAGGACTGGTTGTTTCAGCTGACACATCAGTAAGATGCTGCAGGAAATGACACACTAGCATGACCAGCATCGCCTCCACACACACACACACACACACACACACACACACACAGACATCAGGGTACATACTATAAGTGACATCTTTATGTGATAAATACTGTAGACCCACTTACACATATCTTGCACACTTGACTCTCACTAAACTCCACTAAATTATTATCTTCTCCGTGTAAGAGATGTCAAATTCAAAAGTACTATCACAACAAACATCCAACACAAATCTTTTTTGTTCTGTTAGTGCTTTCCCCTGCAGCAGTGAGTATGTTCATGAACTTTATAAAGTCAGCTTTCATAGACAGCTTGGTTTCTCTCCCCACCCCTTCACATTGTTGCAGAATTCAAGTCTATTGTCTGAGTTTATGGAACCAGTGGCAGCATCAATTTGACTCTCACAGACATAAGATGACAGAAACACACAACAGGATCATTTCACCATCAGGGGTATAGCATGCAAGCCTTGACTGGACTCTCCAAAAAAGCTCAGTGAGGGGGAAGTGGAGGGGAAGTGACTTATAAAAAATAAGTGATAGCAATCAAATTTAAAAAAGGCTCTCAAGACTAAAGGTTCTTGAGCAACTACATTTGCGATTGTGTCAATCTTCTTTGAGTGGTTATCAAAATGAATTATGAAACAGCATCACAAATAGAACATAGGATCTTTACATCTAGTGTCAATATTTTCTGTTTAACTCAGGCTCAAGTACTGCAGAATAAAATGGAACAGAGAGAAAACACAACAAAAAAAATCCAGCTGGTGACACAGCAGCATGTACAACCCTGAGCAACAGAAACAATGAGAAATGGTCCAAAGGAACAATAAATGAGTAAACCCATTGATGAGACGGTTACATTTTCATTAATAATAAGCTCAATTCATGGCTTTGTTCATACGTTATTGTTTTGATAGATAGATAGATAGATAGATAGATAGATAGATAGATAGATAGATAGATAGATAGATAGATAGATACTTTATTGATCCCGAGGGAAATTCAAGGCATCCAGTAGCAGTATACAGTGCTGAAATAACTAGTAGGTGTACTGAGGCACTTTGCGATGGGGGAACTGGTGTTCACCTGCCCTCACCAGCCAAGATATAGCCCAACACATAACAAATATTGGTACATCATGCAAAAACTTCATCACAGAAGAAGTGAGGCCATTGATGGTTGTGTTTGTGTCCTGTACCCCTCTGTAGGACTCTGGAGCAGCTGACCATGGCAGTGTTTGTCATATGGAAGGAGGGGAAAGGACTACAGGAGCCACCTGCAGACATTGGCATTGTCATTGAGGGCGTGAAAGTGTTGCTTAAACTGGCTTTGGTTGTCTCAGCCTGTGCCCTGCTTCGAGGCTTGATTTATGTACTTAACCTAACTTACCCAAAACCCCTTCGCTTCACTTTTGAAGTGCTCCTTAAAATAGTCATGCAGCTTGATCAACACAAGATGTCTACCAAAGTCCACAATCTGTATAGAACACTTCAAAACTCGCAGTAACGACCCTACGATGTATTCCTCCTCTGGAACATCAAATGGCCTAGAGCCAATTTGTGCTTTTGCTTTTTTTTCCCTCTTTTTTTTTTTACAGGTTTGACAGAAGTTTTTTTTCTTCAGACATGTTTACTTCCGTTTGTAGGGAAAGTTATAGCTGGTTAAAAAGGATTCTGTATACTCTTGGCATTTTTTCATAGTTAAAATATGTTTTTACCAAATAACGGGCTGTAAACAACAAATATTTTCTTTTCTTGTGGCAAACAATATAATTTGGTTTTATTTATTTTTTTAATTACAATGATTTTGTTTATTTTATTGTTGCATGACATTTTAACAGTAAGTAATTGTGGTCTCTCATTTTATTTTATTAATTTACTCTTTTTGATTGAAAATTAATATATTTTTACTCACCAATCAGTGAGAGAAGTGAGAGCGACGGGATGAGGCAATCTTTCTGATGTTGGGCTTGTACTCTGTTGTTGCAATCCTGAGGCACTGTCCAAGATGTGTATTGGAGAGTCTGTTTCTGTCCTGACTCTTGATCATGTTCATTGAAGAAAATGATGACTCACATATATATGTGGAGGGGAACATTGTCAGTAAAAGCATTGCAACAGCTCTGGTGTTTCTGAATCGAGCTTGTGGAACCATGTTGATCCAAAAGTCACTTACTCCAACATCCTTGTGCTGTGCTTTGAGCAAATCAGAAGTTGCCATTTCCAAGACCTCCATCTGAAGAGCTGCCTCATCAATAGAAGGCACCAGTGTTTTGGCCTCTGCAGTCCACTGGCCATCAGCTGGAACAGAGAACGGCTGTCTCAGGAAGAGGAGGATGTCACTTGAGAGTTTAGGTGAGTTTTCAAATCGTTCCTTGAAGTTTTTTGCTAAACACAAAATCCTTCATCGCTGGATGTTCCTGCATGTCGTGCTTTTCACAATGCTCCCGCAGCCGTGGAAAGTGCAACTTTCTTCCGTGAATGTCTCTCTCCAGAAGGTTCAGCTTTGACTGGAAAGATTCAACTGCCTCGTACATGTCAGCAACAGTGTGGTTTTGGCCCTGTAGTTGCAGGTTTAGGTGGTTTAGATGAGACATAATGTCACACAAAAAATTAACATCTGCCATCACCTTCTTGTCAATTAAAAAGCACCGAAATTCTTGGGCTTTTTTGCTTTGCAGATTGGACAAAAATAACACAATCTCCTCACGCAGGTCGCACACCCTCTCCAACACACGGCCTTTGCTCAACCAGCGAACATCGTTATGCAGCAGAAGATCCTTGTGTTCAGAGGACATTTCCTCCAGCAAAGCTCTGAAAAGACGATGTTGCAGACTAGAGCTCTCACGAACAAAGTTAACAAGTCTTGTCACTGTATCCATCACCTGTTGCATTTCTCCACTGAGTTTCCCGCACAACGCTGTTTTGTGAATGATGCAGTGAAATGTCAACAGTGCGGGGTTAGCGGAGGAGAGCCGGCTTACCAAGCCCTTGCGTTGTCCCACCATTGATGGAGCCCCGTCTGTCACCACTGATACAATTTTGCTCAAATCCAAGCCGTTCTTCTCAAAGAACTGTGTCAACTCGTTAAATACGATTTCTCCGGTTGTGCGCCCCGGTAGAAGAAGCAAACAAAGCAGCTCTTCCCGAAATGTCATCCCATCAAAAAATCTTACAAACACAGCCAGTTGCTCCATATCGGTTCGGTCACAGGACGAATCTACTGCTAGTGATATGTTTTCTGCTTTCTTCAGATCGGTGAGTAGAATGCAAAAACACTCCTCTGCTAAAACTTCTACTCTTCTGGTTGCCGTGTTTGCCGACAGTGGCACTTGCTTTAACAGCTCCACAACAGCTTTCTTCTTTTTCTCATCATGACTTAAAACTTCACCTGCCATATCAACTGCACATGTTTTAATCAACTCGGCATCAGCAAAGGGCTTCTTAGCTTTAGTAAGGGTCCATGAAACCTGCAGTGATGCAGCTGTGGCGCTGTCTTGTGCAGATGTTGATTTGTTTATAGTAGAAACGGACTGCTTGTACGACGTTAGCATGCTTGCTATTTTCAGTTTACGCTGATCTGATTTTGTTGGGTAGTTGGCATTGAAGCTAACTGCATGCATAGTGTTGAAGTGCCGCTTTAGATTCTCGACTTTACTCACAGCAACAGTTTGCGTGCATATTAAACATGTTGGTTTTGCATTGGCATGGTCCGGTAAAATAAAACAAAATTCCTGTGTCCAGTTAGCTTTAAACTGACGGTTCTCCTGGTCAACCTTCCGCTTCTTAACAGAGGCCATGTTGTTCTTGGTCCATTATTTATCGTCTCTTGCTGGTAATATTTCGCTTTGCTAAAGCGTTCGGCTAGCTGGTGATGACTGAGAGAAGAGGATTAAGCGTGTGCGCGCATACGTGTACGCATGCGCAGAAGGGCAGTAATACGGGTCAAGTGTACGGTGAGGGATGAGGTCAAAATACAAACAAACACTATATTTCAACTAATGTCAGGTTATTACATTGTGTCACTGGGTCCGCACGGGCCGGACACTGAGCCCTCGCGGGCCGGATTTGGCCCGGGGGCCGCTAATTGGGGATGGCTGTTCTACATGGTGCCATGGTCTCCTTCACTGTTTCCCCCGCAGCAGAACCACATCATGTTTTCCATCAGCAAAGCCTTTACTGCAAAACGCTGTTATGGAAAATTTTACTCCATGTGTACTACGAAGGTCTCATAGAATCTGTCATATCTAATGTATCTGAAATGTCTTAGAATACTACATGCACAGCATATTGGGTGTTTTGTTTCCCATCAGTTTGTTCCCTTTATTCTGTTTCTCACACTCTGTACATGTGGGAAGAGTCACCAAGGCTCTTTCTCACTGGACTTCATCTCCTTCTCAGCCTTGGGAGATGGTAAATAGTCATGTAGTCTCTTTTCTCACACTAGGGGATTGATCGTGCCCTGCCAGGTGGGCAGTGTCTCTATGTGGCGTGATGGGGGAGTGATCTGTGTAGTGTGATGGAAATGTATAAGTGTTCATGTTTGCCTTTTCTCGGGGCCTCTTTCTCTCCTCACCGTGTGAGAGAGGGGTCTTCGAACGCTTATCTTGCCTTCGAATAAATGTTCGTTGAGACCAGATCGATCTTGGGCTTCCTTTTTGAATAGATCTTCTCACTCTTTATTTTCACTCTTTGGTAATGTGAAAAATTCCACAACAATTTGGCGTTGTCGGCAGGATCCAGCGAGCTGCTACACGAGGGGAACGGGAGAACGGTGCTTGGCCAGCCTGAGGAAAAAAACTCAGTCCACCTGTTTGAACAGGGGAGCCGGAATCTCGTTTCCTGCGTCTACGGCCGCCTGGATCCAACGGACTTGATCCGAGAGAATACTGGGTGAGATACTATTCAAATCATAATTATGGACTTTCTGGGAAAGGGAAGACGGGTGTTTTTATGATTTCAAGCACTGTAAAGAGAGAAAATCAGGGACTTTCCAAGAAAAGATCAGTGCTCTTATGATTTCAAGCACAATAAAATCTGAAATCCGGAGATTTTCCAGGGGGAAAATCGAGTGTTCTTCTGATTACATGCACTATAAAGAATAGAAATCAAGGATTTTTCTTGGAGACTCAGTGCTCTTATGATTCGAGCACTATAAAAGTGAAGAATCAGGGGACTTTCCAGGGATGTTCAAAGTGTGAGAATATCCTCGTGGCAAGCCAGTGCCCTTAGCATTTCGGCACTATAAAGTTAGGAAAGCCAGCAAGAGACGTCTTGACTGTAACAGGGGGGTCCGGATCCACTAAGTGTCAAGTGCCTTTCCCCGACAGTCCATTGTGTAATATTATGATATAAAAGAAAAAAGAAAAAGAGAAAACAGGAAAAAAGGGAAAAAAACAAACAAACAACAAAAAAACAAATACGGTGAAAAATGTTTCGAATGTCTGAATGAGTGGATGATTGAATATGGATTTCCAGAATGAGTTTCGTTGAACTTAAATCAGTTATAATAATAGTAATAATAATAATAATAATATAAATAAAGACAGTATAAATAAAAGAAAAAGGTAAAGGTGAAAGTTAAGGATTTGAAAAGATATGGGAGTCATAGCAAAAGCATGACAATGTGGAAAACTGCAGTGAGACTCTCGCTGCAAAAGAGAGAGAGGAAAAAAGGTCATGTAAAAGATGGCAGAGGGAAGAGTTTAAGGTGGAGATGTAACTGGAAGAAAAAACCAGTTCAGCCCACCTCCATATAGGTCTAGTGATACCTCACGCCTGTCTCCTTATGCCCCATTGCAGGCACCATTGCAGGCCCTCAGGGTGACGGACTTGGACCTGGACTCCTACCCTCCCATGCCACCGTCCCTGCCACCACTGGAACCAGACCAGCCGGAACCAGATGACCAGCCTCCTCCCCATGATCAACAGGGCCCAGCGAACGGTTCTCCAACATCGCAACGTTATGACAGCCCTAACATTGCCAGCTCCAGACCAAAGAGCAAAGCATCCGGATTGGGATAACACAGACACTGGAATACAAAGCTGCTGTTGCTACTCTGAGACCTGAGAGACGAATTCTTCAGAAACACTGATACCTGCTCTGACCCGAGACCTGAGAGACGAATTCTTCAGAAACACTGATACCGGCGCTATCAGGAGTGTTATGCAGCGCCCAGAGAAGCAAGCTGCTGATTTCCTGCATTGCCTGACGGAAGCCTTTAACCGTCACTCAGGCCTCCTCTGCAACCACACTATGGATGTTGCAGGGCAGACATGGTGTCATGGTGTAAGGTATGGAGAGCTCCAAAGACACGTTTTACACGCTCAGGACGTGGTGAATGAGCGAGAAGGGAGCAGAAAAGAAAAGAGAGACACTGTTGCATAAGCTGCTGCCCGTTTCCAGGGCCTGTCCCAAAGACACGGATGCGAAGGGGGCCGAGCCCTTGACTGACATTCTGACGTGTACCATGCTGGCAACCTGACCGATGAAGGGACGATTGCCCGCAGCGAGGAGGAGCTGAAGGAGGAGCCACCGGTGGGGACGGACGGGAGGTTGGGACTCCAGGTGCAGACGTCAACCCAGTTGCTGAGGGTCCTGCCCAGGGGCGTGAGATACCCCACACACACACACACACACACACACACTGCTACACTCTGTTGAAACGGCGCCTGCTTCTACTGATTCACATAGGTTACACACACAGGAGGCATTAACACACTTAGAGTTACAAACACAACCCCTGCCAGAAATGTGTTTATTTACTTATTTTTTAGAAACATATTTACTTATTTTTAGAAATGTGTTTATTTACTTATTTTTAGAAACTTTTGTTTATTCACTTATTTTGTAGGAACTTTTGTTTATTTACTTATTTTGGGTACTTATGTTATTTTGATTTGATTCCCGCATTTCAAAACAAACCTGTGGGTTTACGATAGAAATTTTGGGGAAACTGGTTAAATTTATGGTTGATTTTGAGGCTACTCATTCTGTGATCATAGATCACAGAATTATTTTGTCTACCCCAATTAGATATAGTGGCAGATAGATTTATTCTATATCTGCCTCTGGGGAAACCATTAGAGAAAGGGTTTCTAATCTAAAGATACGTCATTCATTTCTGGTTTCTCATCATGGACCTGATGATGACGATCCTGACACGTGTTACAGCTGTACAATGGGCCCCATTTGAACTGAAATATATCTATGAGTTGAGACTACAGTTAGGACAATCGACCCATCAATTTATTGAAATGACAAAAGAAAAGTTGCTCCTGACTCAGACTTCAAGCGACTTACTGACTTACACTGTACCTCTCATGCGTCTAACAACTTCGACCATGTTTATGGAAAACCATGGTACAAACAATCCTCTGACAGACTGACTCTAACGTTGTTTTGGAGCGCCCACGTGGCAGCTATCTGTGTGTCCTTGATGGAGCCTCAGGAAGGATTGTTTAGAGCAGGGGTGTCCAAAGTGCGGCCCGGGGGCCATTTGTGGCCCTTGAGTGGATTTTTTGTGGCCCTTGACTTCAAATCGAAGAATCAGAAGATTTTGGTCCCAGGCCTCATCAGATGGCATATTTTATTCTTTTTTTCTTTTTCATGTTAGCGAGGGAGACCTATAAAAGCCTGACTGTTCTTTCCAAAAAATTACAACACAACAGTTTCCCACTGCAATTAGTTATTGTGTATTTACATTATTTTTTGAAGAGGTCAAAATACAAAAAGTTCCAATATTAAAGAGAAAAAAAAAAAACCCTGTGGCCCGTGAGCGATTCTAACGCGACAATTTTGGCCCACAAGAAAAAAAGTTTGGACACCACTGGTTTAGAGTGTACAGTTTCTCTCTGCATGTTTCTTCCTGAAGCTGAGCGCTCCTTCGAGCAATTGTTTATATTTTAGCTAATTGTTATTATTTAATATTTATTTTGTAGAGAGAGAGCACAGTCTACTGAATTAAATTCCCTGGGTGTTAATCATACCTGGCCAATAAAAATTGATTCTGATTTTGGTTAAAACAAGCCCTGTCTCAGTCGCCACCTGCCTCGGGTCTTCTGACCCCTCCTGTCCTGTTGTTCAAACGGTGGACGAATAGGGAGGATTTCTCTCTTCTGTCTTGTTATAAATGCGTGGTGATAAACTCCGCTTGGTGGCCTACTTTTCATCCAAACTTGACCCTGTGATTGTGGAACTTCCTGGTTTTGTTTTTTTAGAGCTGTAGTAGCAGCTGAAGAAGCTGTTTAAGCTTCACGTGACATTTTTGGCTTCGATCTTACAGTCCTTGTTTCTCGTAATGTTTATTATTTTGCTTGATCAAAATGCATGACACTTGTCTGCTGCCAGGTGATTGCGCTATTCCACCATCTTGCTTGGCCTCCCCAATGTCACTATCAGGTCTGCACACCTCGTGCTGACCTCTCTGACCGACCGCTGATTAACCCTGACCTAATCCCGTTCATTGATGGTTTCTCCTCCTGCTCTGACATTGGACTGAATAGGGTAGATTACGCTGTCTGCTCTAAAAACAATGTGTTGGCCTCTGGCACACTGTCATCTTATTACTCTGCACAAACAGCAGAACTAGTGGCTTTAACTGAGGCCTGCAAATTAGCATCTAAAGCGGTCATGATCTACACTAACTCCCCATATCCCTTCGGAGTAGTTCATGACATTGGAGCACTATGAAAACATCTCTGTTCTCTGAAATCTGACTGTAAACATATTTTAAACTGTGGTTTGCATGTTTTTCCATGTGTGTCGAAGCATTTCCAACTAAACATGTTGACAGAAGTGCCGTCGCAAAAGCTCTTTTGACAGAGATCATTCCAAGGTGGGACATACCTAAACCTTAACTCCAGTGATAATGGCATCCATTTTATTAAGAAAGCCCGAACAAGAAGTGAGTGCTCTGTAGGGGTTCAAGCTAAAAACACTCTGTGCCTCCCATCTACAGTCAGGTGGTGCTGTGAGCATGAAAATGGCACTTAAAAAGCAGATTGGCTGAATGTTGTGAAGACACCAAGTTACCCTGAACAAAAGCACTTCCGCTTGTTCTCGTGTAAATGCGTACACGCACACGTGCACGCACCTCACTTAACTTTTATGAAATATTGTTTAAACATCTAGATAACACTGGAGGGGAAACCAGCACACAACTAACTCCACAAAAATAACTAACATCTACTGCTTTATTAGAACATAACATGTTGAAATATTGCAAAAGTCTGTCACGGTCCCTTTCTGTCTCCACCAGGCGGTGAAAGCTGCACTACCCGTTCCAGCGGCCTCTGGACCGCTCTACACCTTCTGGCCAGGACAGTGGGTTGCTGTGAAGGACCACAGGCACCGCCACTGAAAGTCCAAGCGCCGGTTAGGTCCGAACCAGGTTCTGCTGACCCACACCGTTTGAAGGTCGCAGAGATGGCCACGTGGATTCACGCCAGCCACTGCCGCCTCTTCACTGGAGAGCCCAGTAGCTGCCCCTAATCCAGCCCATAATTACTCTGAGGTGTTCAGAGCGTTCCTGTGTGGCCACCATTGGAGCTGTTGCCTTTACCATCTTGTGCCTCCCCTTGTGGGGGTCCGTTTGGAGAGACCCTGTCCATGCGTCTCCCACCAAAGGTGGAAACACGAAACACTCAGCAACCGCATAGTTTGTGGATTATTGCCCCATACCACTTCTTCTAACGGCTTGCTGATTCCCTATCCCGCCTTAGTACACATTTCCACTCAAACTTTTCACTGGAAAAGCAACCACACTCAACCTTTTCACTGGAAAAGAAATCAGACTCAAACTTTTCACTCGAAAAGAAATCAGACTCAAACTTTTCACTGGAGAAGAAATCAGACTCAGACTGTGAATCTTACCCCGGGTGAAGAATGTAACGGAAGTTATTATGTTCTTCGTGATCCTCACACCTTTACTGCACCGACTAATGCTTTTTGTGTTCGATCTCGATCAGTGTAAATGTAAAAAAAAAAAAATATATATATATGGTCTCAACTTCTTTGTTAACCCTTCTGTCTGTATTACTCGTCAGGACCCCAAAGGCACATATTTGGGTCCCACTGCAGGATGTAATATCCCTCTTAATGACTCCTGCTCTTTCTTCCTTCCATGATAAATTTGCTGTTTATTGGAATTGTGCTACCGATTTTGTTGTTTACTTGTTGTGTTATTCCCTGCACCAGAGCTCAGAGAATCAAACTGTTCAATATCAACTCCTTTCCATGACTTCCCCTGTTATTAAGAATTGTGAGAGTCCAGCAGCGACAGTGATGATGAAGAAGACTATAATCCGTAAATATCCATATGCTGTACCTTTATGAAGTTTTGACTTGAAGTGTTACACATTGTCATTGTAAGTACGGATGTTTGGTTTACTGTGACTGCACACACATTTAAGAAAATTTCCCAAGTATCATATGGTGTGATTAACATGTAATCAAAAGGGAGGAATGTTATGGAAAATTTTACTCCATGTGTACTACGAAGGTCTCATAGAATCTGTCATATGAAATGTATCTGAAATGTCTTAGAATACTACATGCACAGCATATTGGGTGTTTTGTTTCCCATCAGTTTGTTCCCTTTATTCTGTTTCTCACACTCTGTACATGTGGGAAGAGTCACCCAGGCTCTTTCTCACTGGACTTCATCTCCTTCTCAGCCTTGGGAGATGGTAAATAGTCATGTAGTCTCTTTTCTCACACTAGGGGATTGATCGTGCCCTGCCAGGTGGGCAGTGTCTCTATGTGGCGTGATGGGGGAGTGATCTGTGTAGTGTGATGGAAATGTATAAGTGTTCATGTTTGCCTTTTCTCGGGGCCTCTTTCTCTCCTCACCGTGTGAGAGAGGGGTCTTCGAACGCTTATCTTGCCTTCGAATAAATGTTCGTTGAGACCAGATCGATCTTGGGCTTCCTTTTTGAATAGATCTTCTCACTCTTTATTTTCACTCTTTGGTAATGGGAAAAATTCCACAACAACGCCTAGGGTTAGCTGAACACACACATCCAGTTGAGGCCCTGCAGAAGAAGTACAGGCACCTGAGAGATCTGCCCCTGCAGCCGTTGCACCTTGTACAACCTGTATTGCTGATAGGCTCTGATCACCCTCATTTGATCACACCAATAGAGCCAGTACACCTTGGCCCCCTTGGAGGCCTTGCAGCAGTTAAGACCCGCCTCGGATGGACTCTCCAAGGCCCAGCACCGGGATTAAGACACTGTCTGTCTGAACAGCAGTGCCTGTTCACTTCTATTCTGTCACCAAAAGCAGACATCTACAGTCATGTTGAGAGACTGTCGCAACTGGACAGCCTGCCCTGGAGAAGTGAAAAGGCCTGCACCCGCTCACAACAGGACAAGGAAGCCATAGCCCTTCTGGAGAGCAAAACCATAAGAGTCGATATAGAAGGAGTCCAGCGATATGCCACTCCTCTCTTACGTGTTCAGAACATGCCTCCAGTCAAGGCACCCAAGGAGGCAGTCCTACCTCAACTCAGAGCCACAGAGAAAAGACTGACTAGAGATCCAGAGAAAGCACAGGCCTATAATGCCGAAATTACAAGGTTGGCGACTGCAGGCTACATCAAGAAGCTGGAACATGGCAATGAAGACACTCCAACCAGCTGGTATATATCCCCCACCACATGGTAACCCATAATGGGAAATACAGAGTGGTCTTCAACTGCTCATTCGAGTTTAAAGGTGCAAACCTGAACAAGCTCCTTCTCCCAGGACCAACCCTGGGATCCTCTTTGTTGGCAATGCTATTAAGATTCTGTGAACATGCTGTTGCCCTCAGTAGCGACATTCGGGGCATGTTTCACCAAGTCAGGTTGCTCCCTGAAGACCAACCCCTCCTTAGATTTTTGTGGAGAGACCTGAAATGCGAAGAGCCGCCCAACATCTACGAATGGAGAGTACTCCCATTTGGCACTACCTGCTCTCCCTGCTGTGCCACGTTTGCTTTCCAGAAACATGTCATTGATCACAGTATCGAGGGTGAGGACATAAGAGAGGCAGTCCTGTAGTCATTCTACGTTGACAACTGTCTACGAACTCTGAAATCTGAGGATGAAGCCAAAACCCTCGTCGGGTAACACATGCAAAAGCAAATGATAGACAAAAATGTAGGTTTTTGCAAATTGCAACCAACAAGAGTGCAGTGAATCAACCATAGGTTACACAAATTGCAAAATGAACCTCTGGCATCCTAGCGCCAGGCCCTGATTATTCATAATGCCAACTGCGCGTAAAAAAATGTACGTAACTAAATTACTCACATACAGAGCTCATCTCCCTCTCTCTTTTTTTCTCCTCGCCGCTTTCCACACCTGTGGTGTTGAAAGACGCACAACGACCTGGCCGCACAGCAGCTTTTAATTCATAGAATTCGTGGGCTTCAGTTACCAGGCTATATATATATATATATATATATATATATATATATATATATATATATATATATATATATATATATAAAATAATTATTTACAATATTTATTTATTAAAAAGAGAGATAGATAGATAGATAGATAGATAGAGAGAGAGAGTGAGTGAGAGCGAGCTGTTTTCACAATAGTGTAACGGTTCATGTTTGAAATGCAATAGTTTGTTTGTTGTTCAGAAGTGTTCTTAAATCCTACACTGCAAAGTGTCAGTAAATGCATGCAGCTGCATTCGCGCTCTCCCTGTGTAGAGGGACAGAGCGGAGAATGTGCAAAGCTGCTGTGAGTGAGCCGGCTAGAGAGAGTCAGTTGAAGTGTTATACAGCAAGTTGCTTATTCTCTGCCTTTTTAGTGGCTGACAGCGACGAGTTGAGCTGATGAACGACCTTGTCGCCCTTGCAACGTCCTGACGGACATTATAATATCAAAAAAATGAAAAACCACCCAATCTGGCAACACTGGTAGCGTATGTCTGTTTGTGAATGGCTGAGTGCGCATGTGTGTGGGTGGTGGAGTGAGAGTGGCGCGTCAATTCATAACAGGCGTTATCTCGAGACACTTTACAAAAGCAGGTAAAGGACCTTACTGTTTGTCTGTTAACATTAACAAAAGAGCAGGTAACAAGACCATGCTCATTGTTATGTTTACAAAAAGCAGGTAAAGGACCTTACTGGGGACAGAGTTAGGCAGAGAGAGAAGTCAGCTTCAAAAAGTGTACCGTTCAAGTTAAGTGAGCAGAATAAAGCCCAGCAGCCTCAACAAGGCCAGACTGTCGTGTCTCATTTTACCAGATGCTTCACCACAGTAAAGTGACTGGGGTTAGCCCCGAAGTTGGAGGACACTTCGGCCCTGGAGCAGAGTCTCCCCTGTGCGCTCTGACTACGGTTAGAACGCCAAAGCAGGAAAAGTTAACACCTGTTCTCCTCCACGTGTTGTTATGCTGCTCAATGGATTGCCTGTAACGCCTGTCAACGCTGTCAATTTGAGTGGCCACATTTAGTGTTCCAAGTAATCCCAGTTTCACCACACAGTCCAGCTGACTCCCACTGCTCTCATGTTTCGAGATCCTTTCAGAAAGATGTTTCAAATCTTTGAACTCAATCCTCGCCTAATAGCAAACACGGAACACAGAAGAGCGCCTTCTTCTTGGTGCTAACTGTTAGCCACTTTTCCTTTGAGAACCAATCCACATTAAATCTTCAATTTGTTTTCCCGGCAGTTTGAGTGATGACATATCCATCGGTTGGAATGCTCCATTACACTTTACCTCCAACTTCTCCTGCTAATTCAGGGTTTCAAAACTGTGCGCCAATAAGAAATCCACTTTATTTATCTTCACAACTTCGCTAGCTTTTAAATCCTCCCGCTTGCAGACTAATTCATTGATACAGTCACAGACAGACAGCCAATCAGCCGGTCCTTTCTGAATAATCAGCCAATCAAATCTAAAAGAACGCATGACGTTTCAGTGGGGCTACGAGCTGTGAGCTTCACTTGTCATATTTTTAATCAGATTACATAGACAAACACTCTGCGCATGCGTATTAGCACTTTCCCCGTGCAATACACATTGTTCGACTGCAGACACAAACTGGAGTATTTAAACTTTATTTTTAGTTAAAAATGAAATAAAATGTAAATAATCCGATGCAAATGACGAACATGCTTATCATAGCTAATACCTTATGACATAATATGTAACAAATAATGATAACTTGATTTGTTTGCACAGTTCTTTCTAACACTAATATGTGGGGCTGTGCCCCACCTGCCCCTAATGACCAGTCGCCACTGGTGTTATACTGCAGTAAGAGTGTTTAACTGTAGTCAGCTAACAGCTAAGACAGAACTCTGTCTCACTCAAACAATAGACTGGTATAGTAATGACGTATTTTTGTAGGCAAACCTGAAAAAAATGGCGCCGGTGGTTCCTACGAAAATTCGCCTATGGGATTTTTGCATTGGATTTTGGATCATTGCAGAAAATAAGCTGTGTCAAACACACGTTTCTGACGCGTTGCAGTTTTGTTCAGCGGGATAATCTTTACAGATAAACATCATTTATATGAAGTTTGAAGAGTTAATGCAGCCAAGAGAAGTAAAATGCTAACGTTATGCGCTAGCGAACTACACCGCGGTCTTTTTATAATGACGTCACGACCGTTATGCTTCATAGATCTAATCAGTGGATTTGACAAGATAGCTAAACGTTAGCTTAATAAGTTGTTTATTAACCTAATATTTACAAGAGCACTGAAAAACAAGACTAGAGGCTGTAAGGAGGATTAGTGAGAGAGTTCCCGGCGTGATGACGTGTAATGTCTGTGACAACCACTATAGTTTCAGTTAGCTACTCGTTAGCAACCGCTGTTTAAAGTTCGCGTAAAAACTTTTAAATTCACAAGTGGGGTCTTAGCTAACGTAGTTTTTCTCATCTAACAAAACATCAACATCTCTTCATCTTGTGTTAACCACAGTCTAAACACAAACCCATTCAAAATCCCCATTGACTCTTAGAGTTAGGAACACATGGCGCTAAAATGCTAACTCACTTCCTGGTTTTAGGACTCAAAACTACACCAGTCATCACTCTAACGCTGAACACCTGCAGTTCACTGATTGGTTGACGTTCAGCTTTGATCTGCCAGAACGTTTTATCAATGTATTTGAATGGGCTTACCACTGCTCACAAAACCTCAAATATCTCGACAACTAAACATGTTATCACCCATCCGTTTTGACTGTGAGCCACAGCACAAATAGGTGCACGTTTTGATGTATTTTATTTTCATGTAACATTCAGACTGGGACCACAGTGGCGATTTTAAAACATGAGTGTAAACTGTGAAATTCTGTACGTCAGAGTGAGAGCCCAATTTGTGTGCATGTGGTGTGTGACTGTCAAACAAATGCCTCTCCTGGGAGACTGAAACATTTAATTTTTTTATTGTAAAACTTTATGAGTGAGAGGACACTCAGAGCTTTCTTTTTATGTATTTTGTTTGTAAATGCGAGCAACAATGACTTCAGGATCGCGGTTTCCAAAACTGAACTTTTTGGCAGTTACACTCTAGGATTTCAAATTTTGCCATCTACTTTGAATGGGCCAATTTTTTGTCGCTCCATTTGTGTCCATACCGTGTGCCACACTGTCATTTTGATACCTTTCTTGTATGTGTGGCGCAAACGCTGTGGGAGGAGTAGCGTGCCCAAAACTGAATATAATAATAATAAGAAACATGATAAAAATATTTACAATAGTAGTAGTGTGGCTTGCCTTTCAGGCAACCACTCTAATAATTGCAGACTCAGCCTTTAAAGTGACAGATATTAATCAACATATCGTATGAAATAAGTGATGTTCAGTGAAAGTATTGACAGGAAACACAGATTCACACATCAGCGGACGTCACGGTTCTCTGTTTCACAAACAATTCAAAGTTCACTATGGAATATGTGTTTTGAAAAATAATGTTTGTGTTGTAACCCGCATGATATGAGAAGTGATCAGATACAGTGCTCCAACACATGCGCCCTTTTTCTGTGAGAGAAATCAGAGACTCGGGCCTTACTCATTTACTCTCGCTCACACAGACCTCGTACAGTGTACATCTTTCTAAATCAGTTATAAAGGTCATGTTTTTAATATGAAAAAAATTTGTAAACTCTAAGCATAACATTAATTTTAAACGTATCTACTTAAGTCCATAGAAGAGCACGGACAGCTAATATTTTTGAACACCTTGATCAAATGGATGAAAGCAAAGCATCCTACACCAGCTGGATCATCATTAATGAGCCCCTCACACTTTGTTGAAACACTGACAGAACACATCCATGGAACTGAATATTTTGAGACTTGTTATTAAGCAGCACTGTGCATCAACCACTAAAATCCTATTAAATACATTGTTTTATTTACCTAAACCTGGTAGGTTTAAGCTCGTGTTAACCTTTGTGCCAGTGAACATATTTCAAATAGAAGGATACAACTTGGAATGAGGATTAATTAACTTGTTCGTTCTACTGCAGCAAAAAAAGGTTAAATTGAAAAATCTTTGTCTGCTGATGAGGACATTAGGATGCTGTCAAAATAGTATGAACTTAAGTAACTAAAATATTGAAATTTAAGTTAACGCCCAGGTTTGATCAGCCTGTGGTGGGCCAGCCATGGAGGAGGGCGTCTTGTGAGAAAAGACCCTAAGAGTCTGTGGTACACAACTGATGTGTTGGACTGGTGGCACCAGGCGGTCAAGTCCCACATCTCTTAATCCAACCCCACTCAGAGAACACCTCCATCATTATGACTGAGCTGATCATCATGGGATAGTAACACCAAGTCCTAGCAAGAATCCTAATCAACATTGTAGTCTAAAAATGGCAATGACATTGTTTCACCATTGACTTGGATGATCTCTGTCTGAGCTACTTTAAAGATTAGATTGCTCTGAAAACAAGAAGTTTGAGGTGCCAAATCCTTTCCTAACTCAGCATGAGTGAATCTGGTTTTGGCCTCAAGATGTTTTGTATAAGCTGTTGTGAAACAAGAGGGCTGTGACGGTCAGCAGAGCAGACACAGACAGCACATCTCTTATTTATGACGAGAAGTCTGCAGATGAAAGGAAAGCTGAAGGGATCATATACCATTCAAATTCTTCTACACAGCCATGACCTGCTTCAGGCAGTGACACCTAAAGTAATAAAACAGCTCTTGCACACTCAATCACTTCACTCATAGTCCATGATAGCTCCTCTGTTTTATTAAAAAAAAAAAATAATACAGTGACAAATAAATAGACAAAACAATGTAAAAATATGTTTCTGTGGGAGGGAATGTAAGAACTGCTTGTTCTAATAGCAGGATGTTTGTTGTCAGATTGGTCCCTGGTCTGGTAGATATAGAAGAGAAACATTTCACAAAGTCTCCTCGTAGCACCGTAGGGAGGTCGTCAGGCCTGCGTGCCGCTCTGTCGACCACGTCGAGGACAGAAATGAAGGACAGACTCAAAACAATGAAACAACTGAATTAGCTGTGGAAGTTTTGAAAAGGGCCACTGCTACTTACAGTTTCATTTCATAGAAATATAATATATTAATTTATACATTGTACACTAGAATGGCTCTATACCACATACACAACTCAGGTAAACACGTGAATAAAAAGGCAGCTGACAATTTTAAAAACCAAAAGGTGTGGGGGATTTGAAATTAAGTGATTTTAGCTGCACTGCTGAAAACTCTGAAATTAAGATCATTCTGTGCAGAAACCTGTGCTTTATTACGGCTGATGCACACTGATACCACTTGCTCCGAAATTTCTGAAGGCATTGAGAACATTTTTACAATCTTAAGGAGCAAGTGACAAGAAGTCAGTGTTTTTGTGTGCGCTGGGTTTGAGTATGTGCAAACAATCAGTTGATGACATGAAATTATTATGCCCTGAAATCACTACAGATTAAGCTTTGTTGTTTGTTTTTTTGCAGCATTGATGGTAATCATCTCTGTCATTTAGCCAAATGAAATAAGAACATAGAGGATGATCTTTCGTGGATGCAGAAGGCTAGCTAGCGCACCAGGAGGAAAGTGAGTCCAGCAAGGCCCACGCCAGCTGCAGCAAACAGTGCAGTCTTCATGGACGAGTCCTGGCTCGCCTCTATAGCATGACGGGAGAACTGACAGAACCCCTCCTAAAAGAAAAACATTGAAATCAACATTTAAAAAAAGTTAGTTGGACAGTAGAGAGCATAAAAACCCAATTCTTTTTTTACAAGGTAATTTTTTCTCTCCAAAAACTGATCTGTTTGAGTAAACAAATGAGCAGAGAATCAAAAGTATTTGTACCAGCTAGCAGCTGGGGGTGATGATACATTTTCTGTAAAATATGACAGCCACAGATAACCTCAACACAAGCAGAACTTCTCTGCATCAAGATTATTTTTTCAATATCCTAAGAGAAGGGAGGAACTTCACCTGTTTGCTTCGAAATGATGGAGAAATAAATTAATTAAAAGAAAATTAAATTGTTTTATATCATAAAACAATCATAACTCATTTTAGCTACTTCTGCTCCCCTAGGAAGCTCATACAGTTCGACCAAGTAAATCAGATGTTGTATTTCTGCCTCATGTTTTCTAGTTGAAGACAGTCGACCAGTTGAGTGCACCTGCTCTCAGCTCCAGGTGCTTCACAGCTGCTTGTTTTTCAAGTCATACGACGCCAACTCCCAGTATGGCTGATGCCAAACTCAACACACAGATGCTTTGACTGTTACTACAAAGTCCATCTGGCTGAGCTGGTTAAATGTCTGTTGGAACCAGCTGCCAGCTGAAGAAAGGAGGGGTTTGTGTGTGTGTGTGTGTGTGTGTGTGTGTGTGTGTGTGTGTGTGTGTGTGTGTGATTCCTTTGTAATAAATATAAAAGCTCTAGAAATAAAAACCTCAGTTTTTGTCGAACCATCACAATACAGAGCTCTGATAATCTTTAGTACCGTTTGATCACATCCCAGAATTTACACTGCTGAGGTTTTTCATCTTGTTAAAGAAACATTCCTTCCAATCTGGCCTATTGCTACTCTACAATTCACATAATCACAGCAGCCACACCAGACCTCTGAGAGTTTATCTCATCCACATACAGTAAAGTAAAAAAAAAAAAAAAAAAAAGAAGCTGCATCTGAACTACGCCACGTTTACACACATGGAGGTGAATATAAAGGCTTACTGAAACAGGAAGTAATCATGATCTGATCAAACTTGGTGGTTTCCAGTACCAGAAGTAAAAGATCCCTTTTCCATGAAAGTCTGACTGGAATTTTTTGACAATTCATTTTGAGTCTGGCTTACTGTCCTTGATACAATCAAAATACTTCCCTTAACAAAGTTTGTATTTTAAATCAGCTAAGCACTATCACATGTATGAGTCAATCAGTTTAGCAGCCTACATGTTGTGACAACCTACCCATCCGTCATTCTCCAGAAGCCAGTCTTTTTTCTCCTCTCCCAGGTAGTCAGCTATGGTCTCTGCCAGTCCCCTGCAGTGTCCGGGCCCCTGTCCCAGTTTCTGCCCCTGCACAGGGTCCAGCCCCAGCTTCATATCCTTTTGCTCCTGCAGTTGTCTGGCCAGCACCCCAGTAAAGGTGAAAAGGGATACAACCCTTCCCCAGTTCAAGTGTCCATCTCCAACCAGTTCCTCCATCACCTTCCTAAGACTGGAGCAGGGGTCCGGCCCGCACTGCCTCAGGAAGGTCTGAGCAAGGGATTGGAAGCGGGCCTGGTGCTGCTTCTCCATGTCCTGGGCCAGGCGCCGTATAGCAGCGGCTGACTTGCTGGGAGGTGGAGGTGCTGGCCGTGGGCTTGTGCACAGGGACAGGTAGTCCTCTGCCAGAGCCAGGGTCTCTTTCCACAGCCCGCACGACATTTTCTAACAAGGGGGGAAGCAGTTTATACATTTAGGAAACTCAACTACAGCTTATGGGCTAAAACATATCTTTGTTATACTTTCTAGTATTTATACTAATCATTTACTTCATAATTTGTTTGGTTTTGTGTAATTAAAACTGTAATATCAGTCTTTAGAGTTCAGTCTACTGAAATATAAAACAAGCTGCTAGTCGGTGTAGAAAGTACCTGAACATGAGTGTATGATCAAACTGATGTGACTTAATTATCTGTAGAGTATTTGAACAAAGTTTATTAAGATAAAACGTAATTTACATGTAATTTACTCCGCCTAGTTTTTAGTCATCATTAGCTTTGGACACAAATTACCTTCAGACATCATACAAACATTGAGACATAATGGCGTGTTGAAAAATTAAAAAAACATTTAAAATTCGTCCTACAGATCCTTTATTGCTGCTGCTTTCAGCCAGGTGTGAACACACACACCTTGAAGGTGTGTTTAGCTTTACGTGTCGGATCTTAGCATGGAGCTAACAGCAGCGACGTTAGCCATGACGTTACTAACGGCCACTCTCTGCTGTAATACAAGCCGGAAGATGAAGGATTATATCTTTACTTTTAAAAACACACAACAAGACTAAAATACATATTCTGATATGCGTGGCATAAATTGTATATGTATTGTGAAAACTAGTGAACTTTCAGTTGGCTAGCCCGGCTGCTTGATGCTGTGCTAACAGAATAGATCTGTCACAATGGAGGACACAAAGGATTCACACAGGAAGCCGTCTGCTCGCTCATCTACAGGCAACACACACACAAACTTACAGCACTTTGATACCAATATATGAACACCTTTTAAATCTGACCAGGACACATTTACACGTAACGTTGTTGTTGTTTTTTTTCTATAAGTAAATGAAACAAAACTCACCCTCCCAGCGATATCAGACTGCGCTCTGCACATACGGACGGCGGAAGGACACCCTCGGTTCACTCACAGCTTACAGGCTGCAGATTTATCATCTCACTCCGCCTCCTACTTTCTTTCATTACACACATCCGCTGCTGCTGCTATCCCCACAAAAAAGCCCCGCAAAAGTCCCATCAGAAGACATTGAAAGAGAAATAAAAACTCTCGTACTTAGTTATTGTTAACACTGGATAGAGAAAGGTGGCCTATCATGTGTGAAAGTCTACATAGGATAGGATATGTATGGATACAATAAAAACTTATCCAAACATGTATTTATTAGAATTAAACTGTCCATGCGCAGTTTATGTAACACAGGCAGTCTAGTCTACTGAAAGCAGTCTCTCATCCTGGAAGGTCACTTCTCCTCCACTTAGCCATATGTTGGTCTATGTTTAGCTATAAACGACATCATAGCCTAAAGATTAAAGATCAATAAATTAATAAAATCACATCTTGTCACTCAAAAGTGACTATTTGCCTATGAAAATTCATTGGTTTTGTTATCCTGAGATTTGAAAATGTTAATTTTCCATTTCTTACAGGAATGTATTGGTACAGGTTTCAGAAATTAGGGAAGCTTTATAGTCAGTACTGAATAATACTGAAATCACATGAAGAAGTTCTTGAAGAAAGAGATGACTATTTTACAACAACAATGCCAGATTTTGTGGAACAAATAAGGCTCATTGGCGTGGGATGACATAAACAGACTCTGTTTGTTTGAATGTTTTCTGACTGGTCTTTTTAACCTGTATTATTATGTGTCAAATCATAATAATCAAAAATCCATCTAAATATCAAAATCAAACCTAAATAAAGGTCTCAGAAGGTAATGCCAGGTTTCAGTTCTGCTCTGAAAAAAATCTGACAACAGACATGTGATCTGGTTTCATTCATCACCAAACAGTCCAGCTCCTCTCACTCTCAGTGTGAAAGGCACATCAGACAAATTCAATGACGAGGAAGTGAAACATGCAGGGTATGAGGGCTGTTCAAGTCATGTCTCACTCTGGGGCATTTCTCTGTACTTTCTCTTTGTGGTAAACCCCCTTTGTCTTGTGCACCTATATTATGAACTTTAAAAATAACATGCTCATTTTTTAATAACAGGAAACATTTAATTCAGACTGCTTATGTTTTTTAATAGAGCAATTAAAGGTAACAAAAGGAGGAGAAAAAGGTCCTTCAGAGGACTTCTTTGTTGTGATCAGAGCTGCTTGAAAGCTCAATGAATTGTCTAAGAAAAGAAATAAACAGAGGTCTAAGTGGACCTCAGACTCATAAATACATGCCTTTAATATTGACATGTTTTTTCCTTAAAGAAATGAAAGCATTGGGGGAAAACATCACACCTCCTGCTCCAGCAACCTGGAGAAGTCCCTGGACTTAATTCCATTCATCGATGAGTCAACCAGCCCCAGTGTCGAACAGGACGTCGCTCTGATTCCATCAACTCCCTCCAGCCCAGACTCACCCTGCCCTCCTATTCATCAGCTGTCACATGGCAGCATTGGATCACCTGTTTAGGATTTGCAGGCCATTTTCACTGGGAACCGTGGAAGCCCAAGAAGGAGAAGTGGCGGCCATGGCTCCCGTTTGTCCAGCATCCCAATGACTGAATGTTCCCCAGAGCCTCAACACAGCCTCAGCCTCCCTGTGCCACAAAGCCTCAGCTCAAGCTTGAGCCCAAGCCTTAACCCAGGGGTACTTCTCACTTCCCTTATTGCGTCGAGTGTGCTCCAACTTTCACTTGCGTCTTAGTCCCTTACCACCAGAGATGCACGGATAGATGCAAAACTGTTATTAGGTAAAGTAAACAGGCTGGACACTGTTACTGTGTGTATTTGATTAGAAATAATACAGTGTTTGTTTGTGTGGACATAAACAGCTGTTAAAACTGACTGACAGCTGAACATAATCAGCTTGATTGTTGAGTTGAGTTTATTTGGTTTGTAAATAACAAATATACAACCCATCACATATAACATAACTTTTCTTAAACCAAAGGGTATAGGCTGAAGCTCCAGGCTTATTAGCGCCTATCCCTCTCAAAATATTCAAAACAGTCAGACAGTGCTCAATGCTCTTCTAACAAACACTTGAAACAATAAAGTCATAGAAGTTGATTTCAGAACTTATCTATGAAAGTATCATATTATTTCTTAGGAGCGTTTTGAATCCACTTATTGGTTGAATCAATTTGAGATCTGTATGCAAACAATTCCATAAATTCCCTCCTCTTACTGCTATAGTTCTACATCTAACATTTGTTCTTACTTTCAGTTTTTTTAAACAAACATGTTCCTTTTAGCTCATACTTACAGTCACGTTTTTCAAACATACTCAAAATCTTATCAGGCAACATATTATAATATGCTTTATACATTGTCAGTATAGCCTTATAATCCACTAAATCATGAAATTTCAGAATGTTTAATTTTAGGAACAAATCGTTCGTGTGATCCCTATATTGTGATCTTGTGATAATTCGTATTGCTCTCTTTTGTAAAATAAAAAGTGGTTGGGTGTATGTCTTGTACGTACTACCCCAAATCTCCAGACAATAGGTTAAATATGGAACAAATAATGATGAATATAACATAAATAATGCCTGCTTATTTAACAAATTCCCAATCCTATAGAATATTGCGACTGACTTTGAGATTTTAGATTTCACATAATCAATGTGCTTTTTCCACCCCAATTTGGAATCTAATACAACACCCAAAAATGTGATGTCATTAACTCTTTCTATTTCCCCCTCCCCTATTTTTACTCTCACGTCTTTCTCACTATTTTTACCCCAAATCATGAACTTTGTTTTACTCATATTCAGTGACAACTTATTTATATCAAACCATTTTAAAGTACAAAACAAAAACATTCATAAAACCTTCTTTATTTTTCTCATAATACATCTCCTAAATTTCTTGGTATATTAAATAAGAAAAACCTGTGGCTTCATTTAAAGTTGTGGCATGACAACACGTTTGTCAAAGTGCCACATAAACAACAACAGTAGTATGCCGACTACAGTGTGGTGTTCTGGACAGCTGTGTGTCTCAGGACAGATGACAGTGAACTGATACACATCATTTACTAAATGATTATTGACGTCTGTAGTTTTAAGCAGACATGCTGCCGGTAACTACAGGCTATTTTGGCTTTTTTTCTACATAAGTGACAATCATTAAATAATTACACAGTCTGTCATCAAGCTAATGATAACAATTAGAAACATGATCAAATGCCTAATGAAATAAATACCTATAAAGAATGTCTTAATATGTTCTGATGTATCCACAGTCAGAGGAGATATTTGAGGTGGGTTTTTTTTCACATTTCTGCTGTAGTGTTGATTATAGGCAGGGAGGGACTTGGTGCCAAGGCAGTCACATGATGCTGGTGCTGTCTTTTTCTGGATCAGGATTGTGACACAAACTCTACGCCCAAATCTGCACAAGAGAAATGTGAAGGGAAAAAGCCACAAGTTTAAAAAAAATACATAAACCTTTAAATAAACAAAAAGTTACAAGCTCAAGAATCAAACGTTAGTAAGAATACAGGCGTTTTGCATTTTTAACCGGAGGGTTTAGGCTTTTAACAATACAACTGTAACCCTGCTGGTAGGTAAAGCTTGTCTTGTTATTGTCTTGCATTGTGTTTATTATGTTATGAGGTCAGTCGCAAATTAAGAACAAAACTAAACATGTTCATAATTAAAGAGCCGTGAGTCTTTGAATTTGTTTATGTAGCCCAACGGTTATGATGCTATAGGTGTCTTTTTTTTTTTTTTGAACCACCACTTTTTATTTTATATTCATATTTATATACAGCTTTTGTAAACAGCTTATATAAACAACAAGTATAAATGTTCAAGGCAAAGCGTCAACATTATAATATAAAAATAAAAAGGAAAACATTTAAAAACATGAAACATACAGTTCGGCAAATTAAATAAAATCCTAATCATGGCATCATCTACACCCACAAAAAGAGGAAATCCTCCATTTGGTCCAAGGAGGGTTACTGTCACAGTCACCTGTTACAAGGTGCAAAAAGTATAGGTGTCTTTTTAATGTTATATCTACTGTTTAATATGTTTATGTAAATAATACATAGTTTTCATATTGTTGTGACCCCAGATGGTTTAGTAAAAACCAAAGAAAAAAGACAAAATAAACACAGCATGGAAACTCTGGCTCACCCGTAAGGTGTTGTCCCAGGATGCAGAGCAGAGCGCCGTGCCATCAGGCGACACTCTGACTCTGCTGACGCGATTCTCATGGCCAAAGAGGCATGAGACACGAGTTCCCTTTAGAACGTCCCACACGTTGATGGTGTAGTCGTTATAACCAGCGAAGAGCAGACGACCTGCGAGTGTGGGAACGGACAGTAAAGTATGTCAAAGAGGACGGTGGGGAAGTCAAAGGATCAGTTTAGATTTAACAAGCAGCAAAAAAAAAACAAAAAACAAAAAAACGGGTTAGCGCTTTGGAAGTGCCAAACAAATTTGATATGATTAATCACTTCAAATTGCTTAACAGAATAATCACCGCTTAGAGAGAAGTCCACAGTGGAGGCACCAAATATGATGCTGTCCTTCTGGTAGACGGCTACTTCACGGTCAGCTCGCAGGTCATAGAAACGGCACTGAGGAGCACCAACAAACACAAAAAACACAGCCACACACAGGACTTACAACCATTAATCGATTGTGGAAATGTTAGCCTGTCTGAAGTAGGTGTATCTTAGAAACATGCTGACAGATTGTCAGTTTAAGCGCCTGCACCGAAGAAGGGCATAAGGACATGTTCAGAGACTCTCAGTGATGTGGATGTACAGTTAGACTCACTGTGGAATCATCAGAAGCAGAAGCAAACGCATCTCCGCTGGGGTAGTACCTAAAAAAAGACACATGATCCAGGGTGAGGAAAGACACGTCGCATGGGTAAGCTTTTGATATGAAAGGAACTTAATCATCCTGCTGCTTGAGCTGCATCACAGGGCTGAAGGTTTGTCTGTACTGTGCAGGTTGTAACCCCCCCCCCAAAGACGAAGGCTACGAATGATAAATTCTTGAAATATGTTGTACTTTCATCCACAAAAAGTCAAAATGGAACATGCAACACATTACAGAAGAAGAAATATCGCACAGCTATGTATCCAGAGATTGGCTAAGGTAACTCTTCAGTTGGTCCAAACTGAAAGTAAAACTTTTTTTCCCATAAATCCAGACAACTGGACAAGCTAGACTTCGGTAATGGTCCGTCAGTCTCTCATTAGTTAAAGAGAGGGAAATTAAAGAATAGGAAAGTGCTTCAGATGGTCTCTGTGATGGTCGGCATAGTCACAGTAGACACCAAAACACACTTGGGAAATTTCAGGAGCTAGGATGGAGTATAATCACTGAAGTTTCTGTTCAGAGTAGAAGAATTGACTTTGACACATCTGTTCTTTTTGTTTGTGACGGGTTTCAATCATCATCTCTATTAAAAAATAAATTCTGCCACAGTGAGATGTGTTTGAAGAGTTGGACTCACTTCACACAGTTGACGTCAGACTCGTGGCTCTCAAAAGACTGAACGTTCTGTCCCATGCGCATGTCCCACACGTTGGACTTCTTATCACTCCCCTGAACAAAAAAACAAACAAAACACACACACTTTTTTTATGTCAACGCCAAGTCAATATCAGTTTCAACTAAATGAAAGACTCACAGAGTTTTGCCATGACTTAAAGATTGAGAAACATTTTTTTTTTTTTTTTTTTTAATCTCTGTCTCTTACCCCAGAGACAAAAGTGTTTCCAGTCTCAGATGGGGCGAGGTCCAGGGACAAGACATCAGCTGTGTGTCCATGGAAACTCTGCAGCAGCTGCCCGCTCTCTACATCCCACAGCGCACATGAGCCGTCACCGCTGGAGGTCAGGAGCTAGCAGGAAAACATATGGACACAAAGCACACGAGAAAATGTTTTCAAATTAAATATTATTTTTAATTACACCACTATTTAAAAGTAACTGGCGGCTTTAGATGACTGTCATTACTTAATCTACATGGACGGGGCTGACACACTCTCAAATACACACACACACACACACACACACACACACATCATACTTTAAGAGCCAAAGGTCAGCACCTCCCTCAACCACAGAAAATTCTCTGTGCATCCACATACAAACAAGCACACATAATGCCAAAAATGTCAGCAGTGAGTTCTCTGATGAAAACGGATTATGGGCACTTAGGGACACATGCAGCCATGAGAGATCTCTGCTGGCTGCTGGATTAGAGAGCTCCTGCTGCATGACCTCAGGCACAAAACACACCACATCCTGCCTGCAAACCGACGTAGCTCCAGATTCAACAGGAAACGCACACACACGTCACCATATATTGAATACATTTAGGTTGTTAATTAGGTTACCCACTGGTCCCACTTGAAAAAATCTGACATTTTAAACTACATATATTTTCTTTATCACATTTTTTGATGACACACACGTGCACATTTGGTGCCTGAAAAGGAAACAATCCTTTAAAAAACAAACAAAAAATAAACACACTTCTGAGCCTTCAATGAAGCCCATAGCTTTGTGCTCTCAGCTCTATTTTAGTGGTCTAAGCTGCGAGCTGCTCATGTGCATGTGTGAGTCTTTGTGTGCGAGACGGAGTAGAAGAGAAAACATGTGTGACAGTGTTGTCTGTGTGTGTGGGAGCGAAAGAGAAGGACACACGCATGTGCGTGTCTACTATGTGTTAAATGTTCTGCCCTCAGGTCACTGTGTTCCTCTCTTTCTCAGATAAAAGCCACTCAGTGTCCATGAATACACCCTGCACACAGGACTGTCACCCACCCACCCCCTCCCTTCCTGTCTCCTCTACAGCCCTGCCATCCATCTCCCCTCACCTTCAGCTCCTCTGCCTCGCTCAGGCTCAGAGAGAAGTCAAATAAGTGAAGGCAAATATCAGAGGCTTGGAGCTCTAATTCTTCAGTCAGTATCTGACTGTTCTCCTGCTAAAATCATTAGAAATAAATGAGTCCTGGAGGAGCTCTGCCGTTAACATTCCTCGTGTTTTTAATTTGCTGCTGATTTATATTTGTTGTCTGTTAATTGTACAGAATATTGATATGCAAAGAGAACAAATGAAGGCCATACAGTCACAGGAACCTGGTTTGAGACAAGCTATTGACCACATATTTGCCTTTGATATCATGCTCAGTCCTTATTCTGGTTGTAAAACTGCTGCTCAAGGTTTGCAACATGCAGAGCGGATACTGTAAAATTAAACCAATTCATTGCTAAAACTACAGTTTGATTGCAGCATGTATTTAAAAGTAGACATCTTAACCTTTAGTTCACCAGAGTATGTGTAGTGAAATGTGGATTTTCCTGTTACTTAGCTTCTTGGCTAGCAAAGCTTAACTAGTGTGTTCACCCTGCAGTAGCTAACAAGCTAGACTTTACTAGTCTTTACTTCCATGTTATGTAACACTATCAAAAGTTATTATAGCTCGGAGATGATTATATAAAATGTTCTCATGTCCAATGTCCAAACAAGGTGACAAAGCGTACTCACCTGCATGTCAGAGTTGGTGAAGGTGCATCCTGATATATAGTTGGTGTGCATGGCAACAGACTTCTTCTTTGCAGCCAAGTTCTCGTTGCTGTCCAGTGACAGCGGAATCACAGAGCACTTGTTATCCAACCCGCTAGAATTAAAACACATCAGAGGTCAGTCGGGACCTGCTAGTTATTCTGCTCACTAGTTTATATTCAGCAGTTAATATGCTGAGTGCAGATATGTCCCAAATGATTTAGATGGAAGGCAAGAGAGGGAGCCTTTCCTTACTGTGGTGACTACTTTACTGAGGTTATTGTATTTGGTTTGTTGTTTAATTGATGCTGAATGTGGAGATTTGTTTTTAATTTGATTTCTGTATTTTATTCATGACTGTAGAAACAATCATTAAAGGAAGAATGTGCGACCTTTTGATCCAGTAGATGTCGCCCTTGAGCACCAATATGAAACCAAATCAAACTACTGTTTGGCGACACCTCAGCCACACTGAATCCTCCTCTCTCCTACAATGACACAAATACAAACCCTTTGCACGCACAAGTCACCATAATTAAGTTGCATTGTTTTGTTAGCAGGCTTGTAAATGTACACGGAATGATTTAAAAACGCTTACAACACAATAAACACTATTAAACTAAAGCCCATTATTTATCTGTACTCTTATTTTATTTTTTTATTTTGTATTCCTTTAAGTCAGCGGCTTGCTGTCATCACCCTTTTTTATTTTTCTTTCTTCCTTATATCCTCTCCTTTTTTCCTCTGTTAGTTGGATGAACTAACAAAAACACTATTTCACGTCTGTGCAGAACACTTACTTACCTTCAAGTAAAGTTTTTAATTCTTAAACTGACATGTAATGCTGTTGCTTGGTCTTGTTTTTTTTCTTGACTATGAAATAAAAAGTATTTAAATAAAAACGCGTACATGGCATTCAAACGAGCAGTGGTTACAGTATGTTATTCTTCTTTTCTCTAGTCCCTCACTTAAACAGCTTTCACACGCAAGAGGACGAGCCAGCCGGCCGTCTCATCCATGTAAACACGACGTAAACATCACAGAGAGTGCGGCTCGCACGTCTCACTCATTTTAGACAGTCATGACTCAGAGAGACCTCACAGAGGATATACTGGATATCTGCTGTATCCATGTGAAATAATGGAAAATGTTGCCTCATATGCTTGGCAAAAGCGTTGTTGGTTTTTGAGTTTTGTAGGGCATACGATTTTTTTTTAAAAATTCCAGATAAAATGAGAAGTACTCACCCACAAGCCACAGCACAACCTGAAGGAGCATACGCACAGGCCATAACCCATGTACACGGCAGGCTCACCCCATGTTCCTGTAACACACACACACACACACACACACACACACACACACACACACACACACACACACACACACACACACACACACACACACACACACGGTGAAATCGGTGAAAATGAAAACTATTCTTTTTAATAGGCATTAGTTAACTTTTCTCTTTCACACATGAGTACACTCATGAACATGGTGAGCATTAAAGGGATTATGTTCAGTGTGGTTAAGTCTGATCCATCAAAAGACGTGACGCTCCAACCAGGCTGAATCCTGGCTGCCACTTAAGCGCACTCAGGCACACACGGATGGCACTGATGGATAGATAATCTTTAAACGCATATTTCCATGTGGCCTTTCTGTCGGAAGAGTGTGGCAGCAGAGGTTGACCCACCAACCCACTCAGCACCCGTGCATACGGTTAGGAGAACACAACACTCCGCCTTACATAACAGAGCAGAGAAGTGGGTGAGGTTAAACTGGGCAACCCAACCCAAGGAAGTGACAGTCCGATTCATTCCGAACTTTATAGCACATAATATTATATAATATAATAATAATAAGATATAATATAATATACAACATATATATATATATATATATATATATATATATATATAAAACATAATAATAATATATAACGTATATTATATAATATATATACAATAATAATACATATAATATTATAATACCTTTACTCCTTTATGATGGATAATAAACTCAGCTACTATGTGTAATGTCTCTTACTGCCATTTGTAGATGTTGCTTTATTGATTTGTCATGACAGAATGTATCTGGTGGATGAATTTTAACCTCTTGTTTCTTTCTCCGTTTGCTAAGTCTCATGGGTATCAGCAACACTGGAAGTCCGTTTTAGTTGGAAATGCTTAAAAAATGTATCTGTCTGTTTATGTTGACATCCTGCTATGTGCTGCACATTTTATTAAAGAATTCAGAATTCAGAAGAATGTAGAGGACAACAGCTCACACTGATTTTAGAGCATTTGAATCTTGAAGTTCACACGTGTCCTATGACCACTTTATAGTTTATGATAAACAAAGCAGTGAGTGAGACAAACTTGAGCGCTCAGCGCACGTTTGAGCTTTTCGGGCAGCGTCCGCTTGTTAACAGAGACAACTAGTCTGCAGTGGTGTTCACAGAGTTAGCGCATTAACAGAGTATTATTAGAGTCAATGACTGATTGAGGCTTTCGCTTCTTGTCATCTTCAGTTATGTGCCCAAAGGCATGCTCCATCATTCTCGCTCATCCATACTCTCCCTCTCAGACATTATTCCAAAAAGGAATAATCCACTAAAAATCCCCAGAAACCTCTAGAAATGCTGCTCTGTCTCACAGGGTGTCTCACAGGTCTTTGATTACTTTGATCATGATGAAAAAAACCCTCTTCAAGTCCTCTCAACGTGTGCACAACGATACACAGACCTGCTTTGAGTTGAATCAGTCTGGACAGAGTTTGACAAACAAGTTACCAGCTATTACAGCAAAATGACAAAACAATGGATCACACATAATCAAAGTTTAAACGTTTTGATAAGCTGATTTTTTATTTTATTTTAAGGGATGCAACAGCGCCTCTACTACCCAAGTATATGATGGATGTCGTTCTATTAAATTCCCTTTTAAACATCAAAGAAGTGGAGAAATGATTTCCTTAGACACGATTTACAAGTATCAGGACTCTATAAATGTAACTTTGATTACGATTATTTAAAGGTATGTCCTCAATTTCATTAAAAATAACTTAATCAAATCGACTTTAATCGATTTGTTTTTGATAATCAGTCACGTCATCTATGGTCATTATTTCTCAAACAAAGACACACATTCTCTGATATCACATTGTCCTGTTCTCACCTTATTCAGAGTAAAAGCATCCCAGACGATCAGTTTTCCATCCTAGATTAGACACACAGGCATTACTGTTGAGATACAGAACGTGAAGATTGTTCTGTCATTCAGTAACATTTGTTTCTGTGTGTGTGTGCATGAACGCAAATGTAGTTTACCTGTGAGGAGCTAACGATACGGCGTTTGTCTTTACACCAGTCCATACACAGCACCTTGTTGCCATGACCCTTGAGCACACGTCTGGTCTTTAAGGACAGAGCTCCCAGCACCTCGATCTTCTCAGCCACCTGGTGCACTGCAGTGAGAACACAGACACGCAACCGCACCTTCACACATCTTTGTTATATTTGAATGAATGCTTAAACGATTCATAATTGTTCTTCTCTTTTTGGAACTGGTTGACTTCCTTTTACTCTGTAAGATCAAGAACAACAACAGAAGTCAAATACAGTTACTTTAATAGGTATTTCATAGGAAAAATCGAAAAGTCTTATAAGGAAAAGTATGATCATAGGTTGATTGTCAGATAATTCCTATATGCTAATTGTTTTGCCCTTCATGGCATCATGTGGTTTCTGCTCTTGGTCAAAGTAAAAGCATATGTCCTTTCTGTCAGGCAGACTTTTTCAAAACTGAAGTTGATCAGAGGAAATCGTCATTATCATCAAAGCCTGCTATATTTCATCACACAACATAAGCTACAATTTGCTAGAATTAATAATGCATTTAAACGCCTCCATATAGTCTTCTTTATGATATGTTAAAATTAAATTGCTTAATTGCTGACAACACGTTTTATGAATTGGTGCAATAATAAAGATCGATTGATTGATTGAACAGACTTTTCAAAAGTTATAACTTTTTTAAAGCTTATTTTGTCTAACCAGTGCTAAAGCTAAGGGCAGACTAAATATTTTTCTTTCAATAGACTAATCCACTAAATGTTCCTTTATGGATTTTTTCTGCAGTGTGTTAAGAAAAGACCATACCTTTTTACATCCTGCCTCCTTACCTCCCCCGTAATTACTCCTCCTCTGTGCAGGGTATATTCACTTATTTATTATTCTCCAAAGGTATACACACTTTTAATCTCATCTGATTTACAACACCTATTGATTTGACAATATTAAGAGATAGCTGCATTTTTCCCTGTAAAGGGTAAAGGGAGAAAAGGGATGACTTTCCCTCCTTGTCTCTAATTGACTCGTACTATATATGTAAGACTATATATATAGTCTTGCATGTTTATAACAGGATGTTTGTCCTCTGCTGGATGGGCCACTTAAAAATAAATAAATAAATAATACTATACCCACTTCCTCATCAGGCACCACAACACCACTTACTCTGTTCTAAAGCGAGGTGTATGTTTATTATAGTATAGCCTAAATAGACCTAGTAGAATAGACCTAATCTCAAACTGGTGTTCAAGTGTATGGAGCCTATCTCAGTTAGTTTACATTCCTGCACTGCCGCTGACTGAAGACAACATTATCATCAGTAAACACCAACAACTACACAGCAGACCTCTTCAGCTTTAAGTCGTTTTGATTTTCTTTTAGGAAACTTACGCTCCACGTCGTTGAGCTTGCCCCGCTCCTCCTCCAGCTTCTTCTTCAGAGTCTCGCTCTCCTTTTTCAGTGACGTCAGGGTTTCCCCTCTCTGAAGCCCCTTACAGGCCATCTTTAGAAGGAAACAACCCCCCCCCCCAAAAAAAATTAACACAAATCAAAACTCTCTGATAAAAATAACTGCGGAAGGAGCAGAGGAGAAATCAGGAGGAGAAATCCGGATAGTTTCAGAGGGAGACGGGACGGTTTAACGAGACCGTCCTCGAGCGCGAGAGTGATGCTACCGCGCGTGTCAGAGGCTCGTGCTCTTCTTTCCCTGCGTGAGCCCCCTCCTCCTCCTCCTCTTCCTCCTCCTCCACTGTCTCCTCCAAAGTAAATACATTAACCAGGCCCCACTGCAGGCACATGCACTAATGCACTTTTAAACGCATGCTGTTTAATGAGCGTAATGAATTGCCCTATTTGAGGAGAGAAATTAGACATATTTCTTTACACATTTTAATCTTACATTAGTATGTTATATATTTGAAATACTTAGTTCTGCTCAATGCCATGACTTTTAATGCATATGTTATAAATGCTTGGACTTTCTACCTCTGTAAAACACTTTGAATTCATGTGTGTAGCTTGAAGAAAACTTTCCCTTGCCTACAGGAGACCATCTACATTATCAAGACAAATTGCTACTTGTCCTGTCCCTTGAGCTTTTAGTTGCTTTTGCAATAATTCATAAAAGGAGTGTATTGTTAAAACTTATTGTTAAAACAATAAAAAAAAAATCTGTTAATGGTGATTATCATCTTTAAATAACGAGTTAGTGATCATATTGGTAATAAGTTGTTCCTTTAAGCAAGTTAATGAAACTTACCTTTCTACATGTTCCACAAAGTAGAGATATTTATACTCAAAAAGAATTTAACCAAAAATGTAAGCAACATTTCTCTTTGACTTTCAGTAATGAGCTGAGTCCAAAATGGATATTAAACATTTCATGTAAATTGAATGTAAAGTAATCAGTTCTCAGTAATAAAGTGTTGCTCCTCCATTAAACTTAAGATATTCTTCATATGTTAAGACATTATGTATATGCACGTACCACTTCCACACAGAAGGAGCAGTAGTTGATGGGGTCAGTCTTAACATAGATGTTCATAAGAGGCCTGGCCAACCCACAGCTCTCACAGGGGCCAAAGGTGACCGCCACGAATGTTTGGTCACACATATCTGCAGATCACGAATGTAAGCAAGCCTGTGGAAAATAACACAAAAACAGATTAATTCAACAACTAAGACAAATAACTGTTCCAGTGAGACTGTTCAAAATACTGTTTCTGGTTTGGACCACTTTGTTTGTGTGTTCATGAGTGTGTGCTAGGAGATAAGTCTTTGATAATCTGCTCTGACCTGATCCTTCTCTGAGCTCCAGAGGAGAAGAGTGCAGCACAGCTATTCTGGGAAATAAACATACAATGAACTAACACATATAATAAACCAAAACAAATCTTGTTACCCAGACTTAATTTTTTTTTTTAATCACTATTGAACATTTACTGCTAATTTTATTGATTTTTTAAACTGTTATTTGAATTACCCCCCAATAAAACATATACTTGTCAAGACATTAGTGACATTAGATACTGATAGAGTATGGATATTTTTCTTCATGCAGATCATCTTTTTCTCTCCGTTTGAAATGTTCCTCTTTTGTATAAAAACGTGTAAAAATGTTTTAACAGTTGAAAGTAGCAATATACTGTTTGTGTCACATGAAATGCATCTGAGTTCACTGTAGAGATCATACCAGCTCAGAAAGGTGGGACTGAAACATGGTCAAACCACAAACTTGTCTAAATAAGGTTTCTATCAGCTTTACAGACTGTTTAATAATAAGTTATCTACTTTACACCCACTGGTGACATTTTCAAAACATTCACAAACACATACAATAAACCCATATGATTACCTTACAGACAAAAACATCAGTTAAGTATTACTTAAAAAAAATGATTTTACCTCACAAGAGAATTTTTCTACAACCTCGGTCCAGCAGGTATTTGTCCGTAGAGACCTAAGAAGAGTTTTTCCACCGAAGAGGATTGTCAGAGAGGTACAAAGAAGGAACAGTAAGCTCCTTAGTTGAGTGTTTAAGCTGCAACTCTGCTCTCATTTTACTTCAGGTGTCCCTGCAGTGTTACCTGCAAGGCCTGAACAGTTAAATTTACAGGGTCACCCCCAATTTAAGTGAAGGAAGGTGGAATTAAAGTCTCAAATTACAAGGAAAAAAATAAAATCAAAAAATCAAAAAATCAAAACACAGAGTCAGTCTGAAACAGATCAATACCTAAATTCTACTTTATTCCATAAAGAGTTTGTCAGTGTAATTTTCTGCTGAAATTATTTCTTTTAAAAATTTCACAGGTCTTTTGACTGGCTTTAAGAACGACAAAATAAAAACAGAAATAAATATCCCATAGACAACCCAACAGTGCTTAATTCTTTTATTTGACTTTTACAGATTTGACAATTTATTCCAAGTTTCTTAGTTTCTTGACGGTGAACACATTCACTAAGCACAGCTACCAGAAACTACAAACAGTCCAGTTTGTCAAATGTACACATGGGTCAGAGAGGAAACATCTGGTTCTGGCCTCAGCATGTTCACACCAGTAAACCACTGTAACAGCAGTAGAGATGACGAGTGGGTGCTTTTTATTAACACACTCTTTTAAAATGGCACATTCAACGCTAGTGCTGAAAGAATGATGGTAATTTATAATGTCGACGTCATATCATACAACCACCTCTCCCCTTAATGTAAAGATGCAGTCTGAGGGGATGATGTTTTCTCCTGCCTGAGGATAACAGAAGCTGCTGCACTGCTCAATAAGACAAACCAATGAATGTGTTTATTTTACCTCTGAAACTAGAACGAGCGTCTGTGTACCCTCTGGCCTGCATTCATAAATAGGTGCAGTCCTGCTCTCACAGGACAGGGAATGTGCTAAATGGGCCAAAGTTGATTAGAAATGTGATTGAAACTTAGGGAACAAAGGCTTTTTAATGTGAAGTATTTCCTTTTACAGTCTGTATTCATCTATATGACTTCATCAGTGATGTCTTCAAGCAGGCCCACTTATCGCCTTGCAGAATTGATAAGAAGCCTATTTAGCTGATATATAACTTCGTATGACATTATTGTGTTTTGCTTATGCACTTGCAAGAATGGCAGACAAAATACAATTAAAACATGATCCAGAATAGGTTTAATTCCTGTGACAAATGATCATGCAGTAAAGACATATAAATCTTATAATTAGTCATTAAATGACACACACTCACAACTGCCTACACGCACACACTGGACAAGAAAGTGAAAGAGAGAGAGAGCTAGTGTATGCTGCACACATAATTTAATAATAATTTAATAATTTTAGCCTTGTTTGTTCTTTCACAACAATACACCAAGACAAATTCCTCATATATGTAAACGTACTTGGCAATAAAACCAATTCTGATTCTGATAATTTACCAATGCCTGGACCTTATTGAATTTCCAGTGCAATCCAAATGCACAATTTATGAAACCATGCCCACATATTGCAAATTCATGTACACTGGCTCTAAGCAAGACAACAAAACTCCAGTTTTAAAATGTTTCACTGTCAGCAGGATTGTTCTCAAAACACAGAAAAATCAAGCGACAGCAGAATCACGAGCTGCTGCACCAAAGTAGGAAAAAAAAGTATTTAAAGTTTTGTTTGTCGGACACTGAACTTGACGAGTGCATTCAAATAGACTTAACAGCAGACATCTCTCTCGCTTTCTCTTCCTGGTCGCCTGCAGAGCAGACCTGCTAGATCTAAGGGAGATCGATCACCTACTAGTTCATTGGTCTTAAAGGCAGAGGCAAATATACCTTGGCTGTCTTATACCTGGATGATCCGCATGTGGGAAAAACCCCCTGTAATAAGTCTCTGGGCCGACTCTTAGAATTTTTAGTAAAGATTTTAGTCAATTTGTGTCCTTTTTCTACGATAGTTACGTCAGAGGGTGCGTTTAACACAGCCGGCTATACTACAAAGCACTGCAGGAAACGCTGATTTACTGGCAGAATTTTAAAAATTTGCGTTTGAGAATATCTCATCCTTTGCACCCGGCCAGCACATCACACAATACTCAGGGTGAAAGGTTATCGAGTGATAAAACAATCAACTGCCAGTTGTTTTTATTGATAGCCAAATTATTCTCATTGTTATTTTGTTTTTATTGATGGGGCAATGAACATGCATTTAAACCTGCCCCCCCTTTCTTAAGGGAAAATAAATATAAAAGAGATGAAGCAGCTCAAGCCCACTTAGCTCCCCCCATCTGCACGTGCCTGTTAGAAAGTGCAGGTTGACTGATAACTGAACAGTGCCTTCCACGTGAGACACCAACTGCAGGACAAAACACACCCTATCAAAAGAGAAATGATCACATTTGACATTTATATTCATTTTACGATGCAAACAAAACAAAATACTACACCGACAGACCAAAGCAATGTCACACGGATGATTCTGTCATTCAGATAGCAAATAATTCAGATAAGGCTTTGTCCACGATGTGCAGCTAAAAACACTTCATTAAAAGTTTGAAACATTCATAGGTTAATTTATTCCTTCAGTCATTGTCTCACTCTCTACAGCCTGCAGATATGTTCTCTTTACACAAAACGCACTCTAACATACCTAATAATCTGATATAACAAAAGGCAGACTGATAACACGTGGTCCCAATAAGATCAATGGACATAAATCCTTTTCAAATACAAGTGCAACACAAAAACACCTTCACATACTAACATTTCTTTACCCCACCTACTGTATGTCTGTGGCTTGCTCCCATAAGTGAGACTAGTCTTCCTAATGTCCATGTTTTGATCTACACTCCCCGTTTCTTTCAATCATTTCTGCACTAACAAAGTTCTAAGTGGGACCATTCATAATCTCCAAAACACTATCAGCAACGTTTTTTGGAAAGGACAAGGTAACAAAACCAAAATAAGGTTCACATGAGGGTGAGAGGCAAACGTGGTTGAGGGACAGTACTAATGGCACAACGGGAAGTAAACAAGAAAAAGTGCTAAACAGGAGGCAGCAAGGATAAACTTTCGGACTTGTTTTGGATAACATGGGCAGATTCCCTGACACGCAATTCAGCTAACACCAACGACACCGAGGTCGTTCTGTTTAAAAAAGACGACAACCAAAAGTCTAAAATCATGCAGGTTCATTTGTGGTTACTGATACTGCTGGTTTAGCCAAGCTTTTGCAGACGAGTGCGGCAGCAGCAGTACATGCTGTTCAGCTTCTGTATCAAATTTAAGCTAGATTTGGTTTAGTACTGGGTGTAATGTAATATCACCATCAGCTTTAAAAAGCAGTGACCAATTTTGTTTGGTTATCTGAACCAAAACAATCTGAGCACAGACATTTCTTACCTTTTCAATAACCTGTAACTTCAGCAGCAATTGATATGAAGAAAGCCCCAAAAGTCTGATGTTGTGGTAAAAACAAAAACAAAAAAACAAAAACAAAAAAACCCATGTTGTGCATCCTTGGCAAACGAAAAGAAAGGCATAGGGTGGACATGTTAGAGAGGAGTTGAGAACAGAAAAGGATTCAGTCCTCAAAGATGCAGTTAGTGTGTATGTGTTGCAAAAGCTTTAAACATTGTGGTAAAGCTTGACAGGGTGAAAGCGAACTCTCTGAATTCAACTTCAGAGAATCCTGTCAACTCTGTCATACATGGCTTTTACGTTATACATAACTTTGATACTCAAGAAAATGACAATACTGAAATAAATATTTCCACAATAATAGCAAAACAGTCCAAAGCTCTGACTGGATCTGTGACCAGAGGAGAAGAGTAGAGAAACAGAGCTAGGAGTTCATAACTGTCTGATTTTACAGCAGTGAGCAGAGTGTAACATAGCGCGTGTGAGTTCATATCTTTGTGCCAGTGTTTCCTGTGACCATCAGCTCACAGCTGTAAACAGTTCAGGGTGAATCAGGTGAAACCCTTTGTGGAATTTAAACCTCATATCTTCTAAATCTCACCAGACATGCCGGATAAACATGACTAAGTAGCACGTCTAAGTAAAGACGGAAACTACCGAATAATCCCGACCTGTGCCAGCAATCTGTAAACCACACTAACTACATCATATTTACCTGATACTGACGTTAAAAAAAAAGCCTACAGTGGATTTGAACTAAAACTGTTTTGACACAGCTGCTCATCCTGGGAAATGATGTTCCCATCCTTCATACTGAAAGAGGAATCTTCTAGTCTTATAAAGGAACAGATGGGGACGGAAGTTGATGCAATAAATAAAAAACAAGATATATATTATGAAGATTTATATATATATATATTTATATATGTATAAATAATATAGTACAGACAATGAGTTCTGTCTTGGCTTGACTGTATTCAGAGAGTAAAATGATAAAAGACAGAACAAAGTGGGTGGAGAGAGCTAGCTTTAGCGTGTACCCCTCTGCTGGTTTTGTACTGGGACTCACTGCGACCCAACATCTCAAGCTAGACCACTTCCTGATTCAGTTACATATCTTAATGAGACCTCAGCGCCTCCACTCAGGCCTCCTATTTGTGTGGTGCGCATACATTCTCACTGGAGAACAAGACGATAACAAGAAGAACTACCTGAACGACTAGTTGAAACAAAGAGAAGGGAGCAGGGGTGGAGACCACTGAGAAAGACCCCCGTGTTAGTGTGAGTAGCGGCGGTTTTGATCTGGTCATGTGGCTTCTACAACAAATAGGCATTTATACAAGCGATGGACGGATGGTGGTGTTTTACAGCCAGGTTTAATCTCATCACAGACAGTGTTCGTGTGTGTGTGTGTGTGTGCGTGCGCGCGCGTGTGTGTTAAGGTGAGTGTAGGCGTGTATGTCTATGTTCAGTGGATGGAAGTATTTTACAGATGTTTGGTGACAGTTCAGCATGTGTTAGGGATTTGTGTTTAAATAAGCAGGTTGTATTTGTGAAAGTCCCATTTCAGACCAGGGACATTTTTAAGAGAAGAGGATCGAGTGATTACAATTCGGAGCACGCTATTTTCTGGACTTTATTGGTACTAATTTAAATTGTTTATTTGATCTGTGATGCTTTAAAGATAGTTCACTTCTTTTGTTAGGGGTGAGACGTACAGGAAGAAAAAGTCTTTTTTTGGCCAGTAAGAGTGTCATTTGACTTTCAAAGCTAACGGAAGCTGAAACATCGAGATCACTGCAGGACACTGTGCCGTCCTGTACGGCACTTGTCTACACACGGGTGAGGAACGCCAGGTTTAGCGAGCTGGGGATCTGGATGGTTTCCAGGGCGAGGGAGGACGGGCTGAATGGGAAAGTGACGGGGTAAATCATCTTTGTGTCCATCAACAACTGGGGACTCTCGCAACGGTCTCGCAAGCGAGTCTGAGGTGAAAAAGAAAGAGAGAGCAGAAGAGTTAGCAGAGTTCATATGCAGTCTGTAAAAATACCCTGAATTAATTTTACTTTCAGTTTTCATGCACATGTAATGGCTTTGCATTGATACTAGAATACACATTTTGTGTAGACTAATGATGGTAATTGAATTTGGAAGAAAAAGCAAATATAATGCAAATTACAGGTAATTGAGGAAGTTCAAAGTTATTCACTACTAAAATTTAACTTATTCGCTAAATGCTATATGCTATTGTTGGTTGTTTATTGTTGTTGCTATCCGTTGTTTTTCTTGAATGTAAGCAAGTTAGTATGAAAGAAAACAGTGCTCTATTATTACATGTGAAGTAAATTACCTGTATGGTTCGAATGAACGCAACTGACACTCTCTCCTCAAACTCGTTGACTGGAGTGTAAAGGTTCAGGACCTTCACAATCTACGAGACACGAAACACAGCGAGGTTAATACACAGAAACTATTGAGGATGATTTTTTTTTTTTTTTATTTCTTGGACATGGTGTAAAAAGTGAAAGGAAAAATGTACCTGAGACGTGGTGAGGGCCAGGCACATGGAGCAGATTGCTTCAGCGTCCTCGTCAGTCTTTTTCTTCACCTGCAGCAGCTGAGCAGCCTGAATCAGAGGCTCCAGAGTCTCCTTAGCTCCACACATCATCAGACCTTTGTCTCTGAGCCACTCTTCCAGCTGGCTCACATTGTACCTGCACAAACCACAGATAAGTGGTCACAGCAAAACAAAACAAACCGGAGAAGAAAATACATCCGAAATGCTGTGTCGGTCTTCCCTGAGAAGAAACATCCCCTACCTGATCTGCATGCCTTTGCTCCAGGAGCACATGTCCTTGCGCAGCAGCAGGTTGTTGAGGGTGACGGCCCCGATAATGTAGAACTGCTGCTTCACCACCTGCTTGATGAGTTCAGGGTCAGTGCCATGCTGGCACATGGTGGAGTGGAAGGTGCTGAGCTGCCGCAGGATGGAGTCCAGCGTGTAGGTGCCCTCGTCTGCGATACTAGATGTCCGCTTACGTAGTCCTGTGGGCTTCACCCCCGACACGCCCTGGATGGTCTCGTGTTCCAGCATGCCAGAGACTGCAGGGAACACACACATTTTACCTCTGTTTTTGTATCATGCACATAAGCAAACACCATGCATGAGCACGTACCTATCATGGGTTGCAGGATGTTCTCCATGCATTTGATCAGCTGCTGGTAGATCTGGATGGCGAGGTCACTTATCACCTGTCTGTACTCTGCCAGGTCGAAGTTTGACAGACAGTGTTCATTCTGCCGCTGTGAGTTGTGCTTCATGAAGGCCTGAGACACAAAGACAAATATTTGATTTTTTAAAATCTGACATTTTGGGCATTTAAGCTAAATAAGAAACATTTAGTCTTTCCTACTTTCTAAAGGAAGTTACGAGGCATCCTTGTGTTTAAATCTGATATTTTAAAACATGCTCTTCTAATTTCTAAAAACACAACACAATAAGCAATCAAAACAATAGTGTATTCATTAAAATAAAAAAACAAACCCTACTTTACTTACTCCACAGTTAAGTCACATGACGTACAGGGAGCTCTTTTTAAATTGTTAAGAGTGCAACATCAGTGATTGACTCGTAATAATTACATGCAGTAGAAACCATCCATGTTTGTGTTATGTACATATTTCAGTTTCAGTGTTTGTGTCTTTCAGTCTCACCTCGTCTCCGCTGTATTGTTTCAGACAGTGTAAAAAGCGACAGGTGTTTGCCAGCCAGAAGGAGACCGTCTCAAAGTCATCTCCTCGTTTCTGGAGGAAGAAACAACGTAGAAAGAGCCGATCGTCGTTTTAAACAGGAAGTCACATTAGACCCTCTCAAATGTAGACATTTTGTTTATTGAGCTATATGTTTGCTGAATGTTTTAATTAATGAGAAACAAAACCTTACATTCTCTGCTAATTTTTACTTTGCTGAACTGTATAGTTGTATTTACCAACTGTGTGTTTTGTTACTTCAGTGAAAAAACCCTTAAGGTAAAAAACACTGACTTTTATCAACAATGTGCTTTAAACATCCTTGTGCTCTAGGATCATTATCATCATTATTTATCCTGCATGTAACATGAGCAACACTGCTACACACGTTAAATTTTGTAGGCCCGTCTTCAACACGCACGCACACGCACACACAGTATACAAACCTTCAGGATCTTCTTAATACTGTTGATGGTTGATGTGAGCAGAGTGCGGACCTTCTGGTCATCGTTGACATAATCTGCATGTCTCAGACACATGAAGAGGATGTAGGCTGGCAGACCTGGGATCAGATTGACAGCTACACCGCGAGGTTTTAACTCTGTTGGAGGAGGAAGAGGAAAGAGTTCAGGAATGAAGCGAGGAGAAGATGTTCATATTTAATCGAAATTGAGAAATGGGCATCAGCTGTTGAAGTCCAGTAAGGACAATTTTGAAAAAAGAAAGGTTTCAAGCTTTCTGATTTCTCTTCATATGAAAAAAAGGTCTTAAAACCCTCTCTCTAAAGGTCACAGATAATTGATTTTTAGTGTTTCTGGTACGTCTTTATATGATCTTACCAAGGATGAGGTTCTTGACCAGTTTGAGCTCATCCTCCTTCTTGTACTCCAACATCCCCTGGAAATCTTTCTCTCTGCGGGGGATGTTGACAGGATGGATCGGCTCATCCACCATCTGTCCCGGAGATGTCTGGCCCTCAGTCTGACCAGCTGGGAAACAGACATGACATTAATGTTGAGAAAAAAAAAAAAAAAGATTCTAAAGCCATTGCTGAATGTTGCTCTCTGCCGTACCTCCCATCTCCCCAATCCTCTTGGAGTAAACCTTCAGCTGTTTCTTCAGCTTGCGAATGGTTCGGTCCTGCTTCTCCAGCTGCTCCATCAGATCCTGAAAAGGGAGCAAGTGATGGAGAGGGATGGATGTAAGAGGGGAAAAAAAGAGAACAGTGAGGGCAAATTTAAAGCCTCTGACCTCTCAGGCTGCTTCACGCTACCATTGACAGTAGAAAACAGAGTATTTGAAAAGTAAAACAACAAGCCGACAAGAGGAGATAAATCAACATGAGAGCTGTTTGTCTGATTTTTTTTCAGAGAAAGAAGAAGACGAGTGCAAAGACTGGTTGGCTGTTAGGGAAGAGAAAGAGGTGCCAAGCTGCTCCGCGGTGAGTTACTGCTGTGGAGAGTTAGACCTATTCAGCGCCATTTCACTCAACACACACAATCTCAGTTAGTTCATTCACATGCAGACACACACACACTGCATCGCTACATACAACCATCCGTCGTAAAATGGTGACTCGAGCCTCTCGGGATGCTGTGGGGTCTTCAGCCAGGAGTTCCTGTCAGGTGAGACCATCCACACGATCATTGAGTGTGTGTGTGTGTGTGTGTGTGTGTGTGCGCGCCAGCACTATCGTGACTGCTTCACTCTGCATTGTGCACTTCTTGTGAAAATGAAACCAACAACTCAAAGGGCTTCAGTGACAGATTCCAAACTTCATCAATGTGTGAATCCATCACTTATTAATCCCTCTGCTTACACTGTCTGTTTTCCTGGCCCTTTATGAAAATAACATGTTTCTTGCCACGGCTGCACAGTGCTATGAGCTCCGTGGTCTCCATGATGCTCTGGTGTTCAGGTCACCGTTAATTTTGATGGGTTACTGGTTATTTCCCATTGCAGTTGGTTGTTGACTGTTAGTTATTTTACTCGAGGGAAACCAAGAGTGATGACACAACAGCATTTCTGTCTCTGCATCGATGCTGCATGCACAAACAAGCAAAAGAGGTGCTGAATGGAGTTTGTACCAGTTTCCCTTTGCTTGCAGTCTTTTTTTTTTTAAACTAGGCAAATAAGGCAAATAAAACTGTGCTGAAGTTTTATTTTTGTGTAACAATATAAGGGCTGTAGCACTCTCTACCGAAAAAGACAAATGATGTTTAATTCATTGAAAGTATGCTGTAGAGGAATAAAAGGTTCAACTAACATCTTGTCATTAAACAGAGAGCAAGAACAAGACTGACGTGTGTCCTTGTTGAACTTCACTCTTGGCTGTCTGCGTCACATAAAACGAACATGTGCAACATTTGTGAATTACTTAAAATGTTGATGTTAGAACATTTCCAATACTAACAATGTTGTCGGTGTGCTCTCAACGTTTGGTCCGAGTGTGTACTGCTACGTACCAGGTTCTCGTTGGTAAGACGTGTGATCTCGTGCTGCAGACTGGCTTCGATTCGGGCCTCTGGAGGCAGCTGAAGATTTTGGGCCAGGAGCTGCTGCTGGCGGTTGTTCTCCTCTTTGACGTTCTGAAGCTCCCCACGCAGAGTCTCCACCTCGCTATCGTAACTTCTGCGCTGAGTCTGCAGTTGGTGTTCCAATAACCTGGGAGTGAGAGATGAGACCAGAAGGTAAGAAGAAAAGATGGGGATATTTAAAACAGATGACACAAAAGGAAGAAGTAAAAGAAACAAAGCCAGTGTTACAGTGTGAGTGAAAGACCATAAATCAGTGCACCAAGTCCTCAGTCGAGCGTTTCACCACAGTGTGGTGATTCAGGACAGCAGCATGCTGTGCAGACAAAAACCAGCAGCCCCGAGCCGGCCTCTCTCTCCACTTTCCTTAACTCTGCGGAGTCATTAGGCTTTACTGTCAAATAAGAGTCTAACCAAGACAACGCTCAGGTCCAACGTCAGGCTCACTAATGGTGCAGGTGAAGCTGATTGAGGCTCATTTTGATATTTAACTACAGTCTATGCAGCACATACTCAGCAACAAAGAGTGAGACCTCTATGAATTCACATGAACACAACAGTAAGAACATTTAAAAGTCGTCTAAACTCTCTGGAGAAGTTTAAGATTCACCTCTCCACGACTTCAGAGAGAGGGAGGGACATCAGTAAGGTTTAGTGTTAAAACATTATAAAATGATGGAGCATTCAAAGTGTACGTCTACAAAGTTCATTCTACATTTGAACGACAAAGACAGCTTTACTCCTAATGTGTGGATCCCTTCTTCATCATTAGGTAAGCTGTTAGTATTGAAACTCATGTGTCACTTGTCAAATGAAATCCATTAAGAATTGAAACATTCTTCATTGAATGAAAGCATGACACACTGCAAACATTTAGAGAAAGCTCTGCAGTGAAAACTGAGTTTCAACAAGAGGTTCGACATTATAAATGACTATAACAAGGTCATTTAAGGGCTGCACTATCATAGACACAACATGACAAACAAAGAATGAATTATTTTATAATACGTAACATCTGTAAGAAAAGGTCGAGGTCTCCTTAAGGAGAAAACAACCTATCGTTATATAGTGCAGATACTGTTCTTCATGACAAAGTTATTTATTAGAGCTGCACATTTAATGCATCTTTTTATTCCATTTTCACACAACATAGTTAAGTTGAAAATAACTGCAGTTTTTAATGTGCGTGCTTTTGGTTTGAATTTGGCAGTAAAACCAGCTCCTTCACCTATAAAATAAAAGACGTGCGATTCTCCTCAAAGACTATCATGGAAGAAGCTGTGCGCTCCCACACTCGCCAACTACGATAAGTTGTGAAAGACAACGCCGCTGGACGAGTGAGAGAACATTATGTGAATGAAGAAAAACAGCAGCACACATCCTCTTCCTGCAAAGAGGCACATCTTCATGCTTGTGTTTAAAACACCACTTTGACACCTGATGGTTTCCTTTAAGCCCTGATTAACCAGCCACAGCTCTCCGTCCTCATTCAGCTTATGGAAGTCTGGAGCAGCAGATCTGACCGACACACAACACAAAGAAACATAAACAACAGGATGACAAAAAGAAAAAGGAGGGGTGGACAAAACAACACATGTATCTGTTTTATACATGGAGCTGTCTGTATGTGTTAATGTGCTGTATCCATGAACTGTTGTACATCTGAAGTAACAAATCTAGATTTATTTTAGGGTTTATCAAACACCTGGGAATTACTTCATCTGCCTTTTTGCGGCTTCTGGATTTTAATCTCTGCTGATTTGACGAACATTTTGTATGCCACAGGAATGTGATGTAAATGTACCTGTTATGCTTTACTTAATTGACGGCATCAACGTATTCATACGTGTCGCTGAACTGCTGAGTACTCAACTCGTCGATGTTTTCCGTGGTAAATATTCTTGACTGTGACTCTAATTTCAGTGTATAACAGGCAAAACAAAGGATGCGACATGGGACAAACAGAAGTAAAGACGCAGTGATGCACAAACATCCGATTCATTGAATGTATGTTCTGCATCCCTGCTCCAAAAGGAATGAATACAAACAAAGTGGGCTTCATGCAGGTTTTATGCCAAACTCATTCCATACAGCTGAGACCTCCAACAACCAGCATCGAACCTGTCACTGCTGAGTCAGTGTGCCAGCTTGTCATGTTATACACCTACATGTTAATAAACTACGGACAGAATGACGCAGCTACCACATTGGCTAACAATGCCCATGCTCTCATGCTGTACATTGTGTGAATACTGCCGTGTGAAGTTCTGCAGCATTTTCAGAAACAGACCTGCACCGAGCTGTCTTTCAATCTTTGTTTTTGTTTTTTTTAGGGTAAACAGAAACTATTTTGAGTCTGTTTAGCGACTATGCCTTAGTTCATGCTCAACTATTTAAACTCATGCAGGCTTATGTATGCTACAACTTGACTCCAATGCCAAACACACATTCCTTGACCTTTGAAACTGGTAAACACAGTCTGCAGAGCTTGAGTAAGTCCTAAACAGTTGATAGAGCTGATACATTCTCCAACATGCTGTTAGAGCAAACAAAACAAAACAAAAAAATCTCTACACAAAGCTACCAGAGTGTTATCAGAAGAATCAGCTGTCGTTTAATCTTCAGTAAAATCTGTCTTTCTAAACATTTTCAGCTTCGAGTCAGCGTGGCCATGCGTGCTCTGCTCCATGATGCATAGGCCACGTCTCATTGGTTACCTCAGCCTACTCAGGAGATCACTGACTTCCGACGGCTTACGCAAGAACCGAGGAGATCTGCACAGGACAAGAAAGCGTTCACACAGACACACACAATTCTTACACTTCACTCGTAGTTATAATCGTGATGCAACCAGAGCTCCGTAAGAAGCAACAGCTGGACTAAGACGGATGACAGAGCGGCTGATTGGAGTGAACGTTACACTGATTCATGTGAGAACCTGTGGACTGGGAGGAGTCCTGGCGGGACAAAGTACCTGTTGGTGTCTTTTAGGCCGATGCAGGCCTGCTTGAGTTCGTCAGCATCCTTTAGTTTGGACACATCCTCGGCATAGATGGACGGCTCAGTCATGGTTTCCTAGAAGAAGCAAAACAAAGAAAGAACACACACATGAGGACCATTTTTAGAGGCGGACATGGCTGCTTGTGATGCTTCATCATGAACAACATATCAGTCAGTTGTGAATGTGAATTCTCAGCAGGCGTTGTTTGACTTCCTGCCAGCTTCACCGAGCTTCTGGCTACAGCTGTCCTTTCACTCTGACAGTCATCAGGCAGCCGGAGCCTACAGGCCATCAAATGAAGCCTCTGTGACAGTCGTTTAATTTTGGTGAATGCCACTCCACAGCGGTGGCCTTTTCTTCCAACTTTCAAGAGACAAGAGGTGCTTTTTTGTAGAGGCTGACAGTGCTGAGGGCTGAGTATCAGCTGATAAGTAAAACCCAAGAGGTTTCCTCATGATCAAACTGTTTGAGCAGGCTTTATTTGATGGTTTGATAACACGACCGGGCACATTGAGCAGGAAGTAGTTAAGGAAATGTGTTTGTGGGTGGCTACAGCAGAATACAGCACAAATACTGTCACACGGTTTATATAGATAAGAGAGTTAACAGTTAACATAAAGCACCTCGGTTTACAAACCACTGCACTGTCTGTGTGATAAACTGTCTGTGTACAAACAAGGTGAAGCTGTGCCCTCAATATTAAAGCAGCCCTGTATTAAGGTTTGAATTGATGTGCTGTAAGCTGAATGTTACACACGGTACTTTGTGGAGTCATTGTAGAAAGAAAGAAGTCATTTCATTCAAAATGCAAAATGAAAATGGGTTTAGTGTTTTTAGCGTATAACATCACAGAATGGGTTTAAAATGTTACAAACACACGGTAAGTTCACACATTAGTCAGCACAACAGTCTGTATGTAAACCCCGCCCAGAGTGGCTCTTGTGTTGTATCAGTGATTTCCTGTGATTTAGGGCTTTAGGTTTTATTTTTGATCATCAGTTCTCTGTTGTGACTCCACTTCTAGTCGTTGTTTACTGAACAGGGAGATTCCACTCAGGGGAGTTTTAATATGTGATCATTTGCTTTCCCTCAGCCGGCTCACTTTATTTACATTCTTAAACAGAATTACATTTTTCAGATTTTCCCAGAGAGGAGGAGGTCTTTTGTATAATTCAAAGGTAAAAAAAACAACAACAAAAAAACTCATGAGGGCCATCTAGTGGACAGCTGCAGTAGTGGTGCTGTAAAGAGGTTTTTTAGTGATCTGTTACCTCAACAATTATGAGGCAGAGACCAACATGTTGTGTCTTTGTTAGCTAGCAAACGCTCCCTGAGATGCACTGACTGACTGAATGAGGCGGAGAAGTTGTGCACGAGACCACCCTGCCAACCATGACCGCTCCAAATCTGTGTTGACAAAATGTGTCACTACCTGCAATAGATGTGGATACAGAAGTGCTGGCAAGTAATCAGCAAACTTCTGCTGAGGGGAGGTTTGACATACGAGACGAAACATAAAAAGTGAGACATGCAGGATGCATTATTTTAACTGTACCTTCTCATCCTGTGGTCAAGCATGGATGGGGAGACGGTGGAGACAGCAGAATTAGACACAGTGAAGGTCGAGTGAAAACATTTGCAACATACAAAAGTGAGCACATGTGATTCTTTATGACCTTTAGAAAAAAGTCAAACACTATTGTGGATTGTCTTTTAGACTTATCTGAACAAACTGTAGAAGCTAAAAAGTAAAAATCAGCTTCCACGATTGAGATGAAGTTTGATGTTTGTTCATGAAATGTAGATATTGAATAATTTTGAAGATCTAAGATCAGAATCACTGGATGAATGCCGTGAAAGAGAACCTCAGGATGAGAAAATGTGCATCTCTTTAGTCACATTTGGAGGATTTTTTGTGTGAACACATGGACAAACAGAGAATCAGGAATGTGTGAAAACAGAACATACAATATAAAAAAAGGGTACAAGCAGGAGTGTAACATCCTCTGAAATCTAATTTGGTTTTAGAAAAAAAAAACAAAAAAAAAAACAGACAACACACAAATGTTGATGAACAGAAGCCACATACCGACATGTGATGATGCATTCCCTCTTTGAACACGGAGAAACAAATGACACAGACAAATGTTTCTTTACCTTGTGGTGCATGGCTTCCTTCTGGCTGACCAGCTGGGAGCGTAGGATCAGCACCTCTTCCTTGCGGACGTCCAGCTCTTCACAGGAGGAGTTGAGCTGCTCTAAGAGCACCTTGTAGGCAGGTGAACCCGGAGCCCCGGCGCCGGCAGCTTTGTCCCCCAGCAGGCTTTGCCTCATTTCTGCAAGGTTATGTTTCAGCTTCTTGTTCTCAGACTCAAGCTCCTGACGCTGGGAAGGGAAAGAATTCAGCAGCAGAGGTTGATTGCCAAAGCTCTCCAAACAAACGGCATGCATTTGTAATAAATGTAGGTACTGTGTTTAAGAAAACAGGCACCTTTGTCATACATTTATTTTTTTTGGACTCTTCTGACTGCTTACCTTCAGGGACTCGTACTCCAGCTCTGCACCACGAGCCTTTTTGAACTCTGCATCATCCTAATACAAGGAAAAGACAGTGGTGATGAGAGGTGTGTTGGACAGGGACAGAGTCTGTTTATATAGACAGATGTTTCAGAGCCCAGTACCCTGGCTCTAGCCCGCTGGAACTGATCCTCTTTGTTTTCCAGTTCGTTGCGCAGCGATTGCTTTTCTTGCTCCAGTTCGGTGAGACGTTTCTGCAGCTTGAGTGTCAGTGAAGTGTCGATTCCTCGAGTCACGTCCTGCACGGCAAAGAACAGTTAAGACTGTGACAGGTGTCTTGGCCATGACTGAAGCTGCTTAGACCGTGTAATTTCTTGTACAGGATTAACAACATATTGATCTAAGGCCTCTAAATGTTAATAAAAAAAAGGCCATATATTTTATCAATTCAGACTGACAGTACAGTTATTATCGTGTAACAGTAGAAACCATATATTTTCATTGTATTTCATAAATGCAGTCATTCTTACTTCTCGGGCACTGGAACCTTCTTCTAATTCGGCGTACTCTGAGTTGTAGGTGTACTCTGATTCGTTGCTGCTGTGGGTGGAGTCTGTCCTCCTGTGGCCAGGTTTGGAGACGTTCTGCAGCAGAGAGAAAAAAAAAAGTCCCTTTAAAACAAAAGACTCATATTATGTTGATCTGCAAGTGTTCAATGTTGAGACTCTTTTGTTTTTTTTGCAGTTGATGAAAGCAAATTATATGTTTGAAAAAATACATGATCACAATGATTTCACAACTGTAAAGGTGAAGTGTCACTAACGCTCCTAAATGAGCACACAAGTATAGAGGGGGCTTGCGTGTTCCTCACCGATGAGGCCATCCCTTCCTTCAGGTCGTCGTATTTCTCCTCGAGGCGAAGGTGTTCGGTCAGGAGATTCTGGTAGCGAGAGCGCTCTTCGTTCAGATCCGTCTCCAGCTGCTGCGTCTCCTGCGCTATTGCACGGGCCATTTTCTCTGATGGAGAAGTGGACACAGAGAAAAGAGTTAAAAATGGGGGGGGGTAATGCATGGGTTTAGAAGACGAAAGAATGGTCGTGTTATTTCCTAATGGATGAGTTGAGAGAAGTCAGTGTCATTTATGATGCGACGTGTGTATACCTGTCATCTGCTGACTCTGTTCCTGAATCGACCTGTTCAAGTCGTCCTTCTCTTTCTTCAGAGAACCATTCTGCTCCTTCAGCTCCGAGACCATCTACACACACACACACACGCACAGAGATTTGTTAAATCTCATGTTGTGTAAAGATGGCTTTGATCTTGAATATGAAATGATGTCTTAGATGGATTCTAAAGGTAACAGATTGATTCGATGTCTCTGTCGTCTAACACCTTACTGTTACTCTTAACGCTCAACCAATTTCTTCAAACAAGCTGGGTTACTAAAACTAAACAGAAGACACAAGTGGAAAGTACAACACTCACAGTTCAGTGACTATGTCACTAACACACTACTCTATCTCCTGCTCTCACCTGCGTCAGGGCAACACTGCCCCCTGATCTCACTGCGTGAACTTCTCCCGCTGGATCGCTTTAGCTCCTAAATTGCAGGGAAAATGTTGCTTTCTAATGCAAATATGCGTATTTACATTATTTTATTATTTTTAATAAAATATTCCGTTTATTTCTGAAGGCTACATGTTTGGTTTTTTTTAACAGCCACTGTCTTCCGTAGTAAAAACAAAATGAAGAGGAGAAGGGGGCAGGAATTTCTGAAAGTCAAGCTCCAAAACGTTTTTCTCCAAAAAAAGGTTGACATTTTCCACAAACAACACAGAACACATCTACAATCTCAAAAGACAAGTGACATATGATGAACTTCAAGAAATGACTAGTGGGACACCATTATGCAAACAATGCTCACAGCAAGGAGCAGGACAACTACAGGTAAGTGGACAGAAAAGGATTTCCTGTCTTACTTTCTCCATTTCGTTCCTGTACGTATGAGCCCAGTCCTCGATGGTCTTCTTCTCCCGCTGTGTTGAGCTCAGCTCCTTCTTCACCCTCTCCAGCTCCTCCAGCAGCGAGTTGACCTGGTTGGTTTTGTTCTTGGCCTCTTCCTCCACCCCACGCAGCCGGTTCAGATCCCCACGCAGACGCTCGCTCTCTGCCGCGTGGGAACTCTCCATACCGTTCAGCTTTTCGTTGATGGACTTGTTCTCCTTGGTCTGGAAGACGGAGACGGCTCGTTCACAGAAAAGTTCAAAAAAACCAAAAGGACCCATGGAAGGGAAGGACAGCTCACCTGCTCGTCGATTCTTCTCTGCAGCTGCATGATCTTGTTCTCCATGCCTTTGTTGAGCTTCTTGAAGTGCTCCACTGAGCGAGCCTCGATCTTCAGCTTCTTCAGCTGCCGTCTGGCCTTCATCCTGCGGAAGCAGCACTGCAGGTAGACGAGGGAAACGAGGCAGCGCTTGTACCAGCAGCGAGCCAACCAGCCGCGAACGTGCCTCTGAATGATCACCGCCTTGTGCTCCCGCACCAACTACAGACGGAAACACACACAAAGTCAAAGAAAGGCAGAGTCAGATCAGGGAACATGTTAAAAAGACCAACAAGATTTCAAATGTTGCTAAAAAAAAAAAACTTTTTTGTTTCTAACAGTGATTTGAGAGCTGTGCCTTACCGCCTGGTACTGCTGTCGGGCCATGTATGCTCTGAGGATTGTCTGCATGACCAGAGCAGCAGCCTGCTTCTGCCTGTAGCGCTTCTTCTCCACATACATCCTGCGGTACTTCTGGATGGTGGTGGCTGCCTGAGTGCGACGCATGAACTTGACCAGGCTGAGAAGAGCAGAGATCAACACGTCTTAAAGCACGAGTATTTGCAACTTTAACGGTGCTTACTGTATGTCTTTAAATAACACTGTAAAAGCATAGTTTTACTCATCATTGTCTTATTGGCCGACAGAATCTAATGTTGTGAAAGAGTTCAGTTTGAATGACTGACTGGATGGATGCGTTCTGACTCACCAACGAGCCTGGTATCCCCTGATGAACCTTTGGATGGTGATGGCAGCGCTGCGTTTGCGCAGATACTTCTTGCGAGCCAGCCAGCAGCGGATGGTTTTCTGGATGCGAATGCAGGCAACACGCAGTTTGTCTGCCCTCAACTTCTCCAAGTAGGCAACCTGGCCGGCCCTGAAGAAGATTTTGGTCTTGCCAAATTGATATTTATCCTGATCCTGAAGGAACCAAGGAGAGCACATACAGAATGGGTTAACATTGTTGTAATGCTTTTAAACAATATATTTCTTAATTTTCCCTCTTATGACGTAGACAAATCACGCCATCAAGGTCCATCTCCATGCCAATTTCTAATAGCATAATAGATGAAAAAGAGGAAGTCTGACAGACCTGCACCAGTTTCTCCAGAACATTCCTGCAGGTCATTTTCTTGTCAGGCAACACATCCTTTTGTACCATCAGCACCCTGTAACGGCTGAAGAACTCCTGGTATGTCCATCTGACACACACACACACACACACACACACACACACACACACGCACACACACACACTTCAGGTTAATTGCTGAACTGTCAGGAAAAAAACAACTTTAAATGGCTTTACATTTTTCTTTGGAGACACACGACAAAATGTGATCACATGAAGGTTTATAATAATAAGAACGACATGTTAGAGGGATGCAAATGTACCTGGAGGGGAAACCTGCAGCAGAGATGCGGATGGTCTCCAGGACACCGCAGGCTCTGAGCTGCTGCACTGCACGTTTAGGGTCGAAGCTGCCAAACAGCGAAAAAAACCCAAAGTCAACATGAATTACACCTGAGCGAAATGCATCGTTTCAAGGAATGCAGCAATGTTACAGGTGAACATTCAAGAACTTCAAACGTGCCTCAAATGTGTTTTCACAACCACAAAACAAGAAAACTCACGTGAAGGCCTGCTTGAAGTCATTTGGTTTGATGCAGCGAACGTAGTGTGGAGTGGTGGCGTTCAAGGTCTCCATCAGCATTGCCAGAGAGTTACGGAACTAAGAGAGGACCACCACCATCACCATCATCACCATCATCATCATCACCATCATCACCATCATCATCAATAAAACCCTTCTGTGATACAATCTTACAGCATGTCTAAAGTTCTGACATTAGCTCTGCATTAAAGACAATTTTAACACCATTAAACAGTCCAGTGGATCATTAATTACAGGATTTTTTTTTTATTATGCCTTGATATCAAACTAAATCAACTGAATTTGTTGAATCTAAAAATATCCAAACCAAGTCTTTAAGAATATTAAACTCAGAATATGAGAGAGAGAGATCAACCTGACAGCCGACGGTCTTCTTGTGCTCCTTGTTGCTCTTGTCGCGGCCCTTGTCAGGTTTGACGCTGAGGCGAGTTCGGCCCCCGGTGCCAGGGACCTGACCGGTGGGACTGGTGGCTTTCTCCTCGTCCTGGAACAGCTCCACCAGCAGGTTGAACTGGGAACAGCATCCCACTTACAATCACAAGCTGAACATTTGATGGCAGTATAAAAGGCTCGACTGAGACTTTAAAGTCAGAGCACTAGACTCTGATTTATATGAAAAAGTTGTTTCTAACAGCTTCTTTCTTTTTTTTTTTTTTTACTGCTTGCTTCCAGGTTTCTCTTACCTTAAGTGTAAACCTTACAAATCATTGTGACACGCTTAATATAAGCATCCATTAAAAGCCTTAAAAACTTGATTCACATAAATTAATCATGTGATTCTAGTGATCTAAAGTTGACACAGTTAGAAATGTGAGTGAATTAATCCTAACTTAAAGTAGTTAGTATTTGTTTCTTGACTTGTTGATTAGCGTGTGTTATCCACAGTCAGAGTTGTTGCATTGTTATGAAAGCCAATAAAATGATGGAAGGTTATATTCATCATATATGTAGAGAACATATATGGCTGCATGGCTGTGTTATAATATGCACAGTCTCATGTTTGACGCATGTCCTCTGGTAAAGCGAACACACGTCAGTCATGTTCCACATAACACTGAGGTTATATGAGTAGGATGCTGGGTTATTTGTGCTTCAGGTCTTCCTGCTTTGCTCACAGCGTTGTCATGCCGCACTCTCTCGCCAGCGTCAATAAGCAGTACAGCCACAGCGACAAAAGGCCTTGACGTGCTGCTCGATCTCAACATCCTTTTGAAAACATAAAAATAGCCTCCTTCTTTTGTCTGTGTGCAGTCCTCTCACAGTGCCTCCAGTGCTCCCCATGCAGCAAACACACACACACACACACACACACACACACACTTCAAATCTCCTCAGTGCTGCGAAAGCCATAATAACTCCGTGCCAGAAAGAGAGAACAAAAACAGGGAGGTTAAAAGAAGCTAAAAGAAGAGCTACAGGCGGACCAGCGTTATAAGAACGCCTCTGTTTACCTTCTGCTGGCAGTGAAGGGTTGTCATGATGAGGACAGAACCGAACATACATGGACAACATATGGATACACATTGACACAAGAAACACAGATGACATTAAAAGGAACCCCAAATGGCCAGTTCAACTCCAAAAATCAGAATCTCCCATCAAAACACAATGAAGCACACGTTTCAATTCAAACAGAAACGCAGACACGCCCAGGCAGGCTGATGGAGAAGTTTAAAATGGATGGAAGGAACATGATGGGATGATGATTTAATTTCACAGTGAAAACTCTGTGATGCAGTTCCACTGAAGTGTGAGCATGTAGAAACGCTGAGTAACTTTATCTATTGTTGGTATCACAACGTTCCGAGAGTTCAATGCATCATGGGTAATCTCATCCGCATCTTAGCATCAGAAATATGTTGAGTACAGCATATTGATTGGACCTGCAAGCAGACGTCAGCATGAACGTGAGACTCCTCTGTGTTGCAAAGGTCCTCATGCAGTCTTGTGCAGTGCAGGTGCTGTCGAGACTTTCAAATGCCAGAAGGTTTTAAAGGGACATACGCACCTGAAATTAAGTTCTTGATTTCCTACAATCTCGGACATCAGTTATGTTTTAATGATAAATCCAATGTGGTCTGACATTCAAATGATGCTAGGTTCAAAACTCACATGAAACAATGAGCTGAACGTCGTCAGAAACTGAAGGTGGCGGTGTAATCCTCGCTTTTCACATTCTGACTTTCTTGTGTAATTATGAGTCAATGTTCCTGCAGTAGTTGTGCACACACGCAGACGGTTCTTGTGCAATGAAGGATTATTGGCCACTCGAGATCCTTAAAGGGTTTGAGATCATTTGGATAAACTGTAAGCTTGTGTATAGTTCTGACTGGCCCAGTTTGTTTTTGCTCATGTCACATTGTTACTTTGGTTGAGTTCTTTCGGTGGATGTTGATCTCTCATTGTGATCCCGAGGCCTTCCTACATTTATCTCCACAAACTCCTCCATACCTCACAGTGCAGATATTCTGCTTACTCCTTCGATGTTGTGCACCTTTGAGTGTTACATGACGATGCACTTAGCTGTTAATGTTTTTAAAATAATGTTTCATAACTCAAAAGGGTTAAACCCTGGTCATCTGTTTAAGGCTGCTAAAAATATATAGGTTGGAAAATATAGACAATGTTTGGCTCTTATAAAGTGATGAATGACTTTTTGTTTCTTAATTGTTTTTCTTTCTGCTCAATTTACAGAACTGACAACCAATCAGCAAGTTGTAGCACACACACACACACACACACACACACACACACACACACACACACACACACACACACACACACACACACACACACACACACACACACACACACACACACACACACACACACACACACACACACACACACACACACAGTATTGTGGTGGAATAAGCTTGGCAGAGAAAAGAATTTAATTTAATCAGACTATTAAATCTCATTAAGAGCTCATTACCATTTCATCCAAGTTTGTTAAGTCTACCTGATTTCCATGGCAACCTTCCCACTAAGTCCATGTCTGTATGTGTGTGTGTGTGTGTGTGTGTGTGTGTGTGGGGGGGGGGGGGGGGGGGGGAGTGGTTGTGTTAGAGGTTAGAGCAGACAGTCTTTAAACCCTTACCCAGTTCTGCTGTTGTTGAAGTCTATAAGAGAACAGCCGAAGGTCACTGTGAGCATTTAAGATCAACACACTGATTGGCTGTCTGTGTTTGTGTGTGTGCTGTCAAAACAGCAGGAAGAATTTAAAGACCCTTCAAGTGAAACCAGGTTGTACACACTGAGAATTTACAGTAGCTGTCAAACAGCGGTAATGGACAATGATAGGGGATTTCCTCTAAAAATGGAGAGCAACAACACAGAGACCATGACTGCAACTTTTGTTGACTTTGCAGCTTATTTCGAGTTGTTTGGTTCAGATATGGCCCTCTTACAATTCTGAATTTTTCGACTATAAGTCGTTGTGTTCTTGTGCTCGTGCTCGACATTAGTCTCTGTACTGTGCCGAAGCACACCTCTTCCAACCGTGCAGGGCCGAGACAGTATATCATGCTTGACCACGGAAGCGCTCAAACTCAAATTAACTGGAATGTTGGGGTAACACGTACTTGGGCACGGTATGGATTGCCTAATGAGTGAGTGCGCCCTAAAACATGCGCATACACTCACAAATGATCCTAAAATCTTCAAAGCTAAAACAACGCTCAGCTTTAAGATGACTCTGCAGACCAGGCCATGATAATGGAGCAAAAACACGTTAAGCAAAAACAATGAAGACAAAGTGGGTTGCTGTTCTTGAGTTATTAAATATATGCTTGAGAATCTGGGAAGTCTACAAAGTAAAATAATAAATGAAAGGACATCACATACAGCAAATGACATCTATTCTATGTGTGTAGCTTTGTTTGTAGTGTATACATTAAAAACCAAAACCTCTTATCTGCTGTAAAAAAAAAAAAAAAACATCTGTCTTCACTACCTCCACATGGCCAGTGGAGGGCGCTGCTTCCTGAGACTTCAGCTGGGATGCACGGTCTATAAACAATGGCCTATTTTTCACACAGACCAGGTGTAACCACACTGCTCTCTCTGAGCTGCAGGCTTCCTGACATCATAGTCCTCACATAAGGGCTGCGCACTTGTGTTGTTATTATGTGATGACGACTGGTTGTACATTGTGTTATGATGATGTGTGTGTGTTTGTGTGTGTGCTCCTCACCTTGCTGGCCTTCAGCACATTAATCTGTTCTTCATTCACGGTGTCTTTGTTTTTCTCCAGGAAACCTTCGCACTGGTACTCCACCTTGAGAGCATAGTTTGTGTTACTGTAATCGTGAAGATTCTTCGGTGGGATGATTACAGATCACTCTTTGTTTTTGCTAGTTTACCTACATTCCTTTGCGTGCAACTTCAAGCTTTCCTGCAGTGTTGTATAAATAATCTCACCCTGTAATGACACTATCTTGAGTCTGCAAGTAAATCTCTCATATTAGATCATGCACGATCCAAACTCCTTTTCAGCAGTTTCTTTGTTACACAAACATCAATATCAAATGTGAGAAATGTTTCAAAGATCCCATTTTGATATCTTTGGACCTCTTGGGATAGCCTGCATTAGCCCTTGACCGCATGTGTCTGAAACCTTATAGTGAGGATCTAAAAACAGACGTGAAAATAACACAGTGTCATCCAGCACCTCTTTACAGTGCAAGATATGTCTTATTGGCTAAAGGGAAATACACCCTGCACAAACAAACACTCTTTCAACACTTCACTGCTGAAGAACTTTTGAAAACAATGATTAAAAAAAAGTCATCAGTCCTCCGGCCATCCTAAAAATATCTCAGCAGCAGCAACTGCACTCCATCTGCTCCTAAATAATAAAGTAATGTAGTACTGCAACAAACCAATACTTGTCCTATCAATGTTCTGCCTCAATAATGAACTGGATTCTAATTACTCACTTTATCTATGTAGACACATGAAGCAAACACCTAAGTTCACCTTGTCGGCAAAATGTTGGACGATGAAGGCGCGGTTGGACATGCGTGGCTTCTCAAAGAGGGAGCTGGTCTTTAGGTGGGTGTTGTAAAGTTTCTGAGCCCATGAATCATCTGAGCCTTTGGGCATCTGGTATGAGAAAGAAAAGCGACAAAAGCCATCAGTAAGAAAACATGTATACCATCATCCGTCTTTATAAAAGTTATTTTTCTATAAAGAGAAAAACAAACATTTTTAAGTATTTGAAGTGATCACTGCATTGGATTCACATCCTACAAGTGTTGCTTTATTTCTGGTTACTCAGCGCAGGAGGGACAGTTTTTTTTTTGGTCTTGATGTCTTTTGCAACAAGTCAAACAGAATTTATGATTTTGAATCTCTGTGCAGTACTCTCAGCGATGTGGACCACCTCAAAAGTCAACAGTGGTGTGCTTAAACGAGAGTAGATAAGTGTAAATGTTTCAGATAGGAGGCTGTCTTTCCTCAGCAGAGGACACCAAACACTGTTACATGTTATATTAAACCATAAGATCTTTTGACGTGTTGTAAGGATTAAAAAAAAATAATAATACAAAATATTATTTGTGTAGCCTTCTCTCTGTTTGGCCTGACTTTGCTTTGTCTGTCAAGGCACTTTGACATGAAAAAAGACGGACTCATGGGGTAATATCTTGTTATGTTCCTTTAAATGAAAGTTTTAGTGTCAGTCAAACCACTGAAAATGCTCAGATTAGATAAGATTAGACAGAAAGTACCTTGCACTCCTCGTCCAGAAGGTCCAGGATGCCCATCTTGGCTTCTATGAGGTTGATGCACGGCTGATTGTCGTAGAAGTCGATCAGAGTCCAGGGGATCTGTTCCTTCATGTACTCCTCCTGCTCCAGCTTGAACACGTGCTGCACACATAAACACAAACATATTAGAATAAAAACACTATGCTCACATGTGACAGCAAAATGTTTTAACCAGCGGTGTGGACAAAAGCTGCTCACCATGTTGAACTGCTGCTGGAGTTTCTCATTAGCGTAGTTGATGCAGAACTGCTCGAAGCTGTTGATCTCAAATGTCTCAAAACTGAAGAGGCAACAACAGAGGAGTCACCCCACTGGATAACATTCATCATTTAAAGCATCATAGCTTGAGTAAGTGATTTCTGCTGTCTTTGTTTCACGTTAAGCCTCAAATGTTTTCGCTGTGTGACACATTAGACGGCCGACTGCGCAGACATACCCGTAGATGTCGAGGACCCCGATAAAAGAGTGCTGTTTGACGTTGGTAATGAGGGCTTTGTTAACGTGCTCCACAATCCAGTTGAAGAGCTTGGCGTAGATGTGTTTGGACAGTGCGTCACGCGCATTTGTGGCCTGCAGGCGGGGGAGGGTCTTGATATAAGTCTCCGTGGCTGTCTTCAGCTTCCTGTGGCACAGCCACTGTGCCATGTCCTGGTAGCTCACGCCAACCAACTCACAGAATGCAGTCAGGTGGCGATTGTTTGGCTATATGGACAAAAAAGAAAAAGAAAAAAAAAAGATATTCATTTGAAAAAGACACCAACTGGGGCTTATTAGTGAATAAAGTAGTCGGTGTGACTCATCAAACTTTTAATGTCAATAGAAACTCTGACATAACAAACGTTATGTAATCAAGAAAGTGACTTCTATTTGTCTCATGTTTCTCGACAGGAAAACATGTCATTCTTTTCATATTTCTGTATATTTCAGATGGTAATTAACTACACAATGGTTATATCAATAATCAAATATTGGCAAAGAAACTGTCTGCCCTCTCCTTAAAGATGTGAATAAGTGTACACTGTCACAGTGTGGGAGTCTTTTCATCGACCAGCACATTCAAAAGGGATTTAATAATGCTTTGTCTAATAATGAAAAGATTTATTGTTTTGAAATGCAAATCTCTTTACATTTAAACAACTGTTTTGACACTTCCTTTACTAACTGATTGCTGTCGGTCATCATGCGATCATAAATGATTCAAAATGAATCAAATCGTGTTCAAGAAAACAAGACCAGAAAAGACAAAACATGGCAAGAGGTAAATGAGTTGTACATATCATGCGCTCTGTTTTTAACACGACAAAACAAAAGTGTAAAATCCACATCATCCTCACAGGAATGACGCTGCTGTCCGAGTCTCTGTCCTTTATCTCCACATTTCCCAAATGAAGAATAGCAGCCAAAACCTGGAACAACCCCATCTGATAGGTCTCGTTGATACCTGCAGAGGAAAGACATGCAAACACACACAGATCAACACTGAGGTTATTTGGGACTCCTCTCAAGTATTTATAGTTAATAATATTAAAATAGCTCTCAGATATTATTCTTTATTTTATTATGTAATACTTGCACATACAGCAGATACAGGAGCTGCTATTTTAGTGTGACGTTGTGTATTTTACCCAACAGTGTGAAGGCATGGCGAGTGGTGCAAAGCTCCTTGGTGTCGTCCACACCGGCGATAACGGGGCTGCGGCCCTGCCTGGTGTACACAAAATCGTTTGCACTGCCTGAGTGGAGACGGGGAGGGAGAAAATGAATTCAGAAAAGCTGCAGAGTCTGTAGTTTCACATAGTGCAACTTGGGTGAAACTGTGCTATCAATCAATGCGTCCTCCCTTTCGCACAACATCCTCCTCCATCAGATTTATAGAACAACATGTACCTGGTTTCAGAGACTTTTCATTAGAGTTTTGTTTCTGATTGGAGCAAAATAGGTTGAATTGTTCTGTGTCAGTGCTCAGTGTAGCTTTACAAATAATAAGATCAACAATGCTCAACTGTCAGTTCAACCAAACATACATATAATCCTATCAATATTTTTACATACAGATAACGCCTGGTTAGTGATTTTAACAGTGTAACTCCAGGTCCTTCATTATGTCTTTCTTATGTGTGGTCAGAGGGTTTTATTAAGAGGAAATGAGAGACATCAAATTCTCTCAAAAATGTAAGGATTTCTCAAAAACAGCCTCAGACCAGCTGACAGACTGTCTGATACCGTGAGCTGGTTTTGCAGATTTATTCAGGTTTCTTAGACTGACATCCCTTCGGTGTGTGTGTGGGAGGTTTTAGTTTTACTTTCACATTTTCACGGCCGCTCTTTTCACACTAAATTAAGGCATGGCCTGTTGCCTCACACCACGGGACAACCACTCCATTTACTGAGCCAGGAAGTCAACAGGAGAGGAAGAGACAGCAGCTGTGTGTGTGTGTGTGTGTGTGTGTGTGTGTGTGTGTGTGTGTGTGTGTGTGTGTGTGTGTGTGTGTGTGTGTGTGTGTGTGTGTGTGTGTGTGTGTGTGTGTGTGTGTCATGACTTGTCGAGCAGGTGCTGGTTCACTGTGTGAGTGCTCTGTATGAAAGCCTGGGTAAACCTCTAAATTTTGAATGTCTTAACTAATTCAAATCTCAAATCTTACAAAGCACATTGAGGAAGTTTGTTTTTTTCTTATGTTGAAGAAGGAATTATTATGGAATGGCTGGCTTGTTGCAGTACAAGCTCCAGATAAGGCTGAAGTTCAAAATAGATAAATCAACCCTTTAAACTGTCATGTGACCGGTTGCTAATCCAACTCCTTTGAGTTGAGCAAGCCTAAAACAATGCTATACTCATACGTCACCATGTGTAAGTGTGAAATGAGCAAACTCATTTGAGAGATAGAGGACGTGAAAAGCTGTGCAGGATCATCAACGGACTGTAAGTTCTATTAGCATAACAACTATCATGCCATCATAATATAATATATTGTCCCCTCAGTAAAAGAAACTACGTAGATGTCAAGCTGCCGTTTGTGTTACTGAGTTGTAGATGTAAGGGTCGCAGGAACGGTCAACTGTGTGTGCGGATCTGTGCGTGTGTGACTTACTCAGCTTCAGGTTGTTGTACTCAGGCAGATGGGATGATGCACAGAGCTGATAGAAGATGTGATAATTCCTTTCCTCATCCGCCTAAATAAAAGCATGAAGATAGAAGGAATTAACCACATAAACGTTTAAATGCATCACACAGGTGGTGGTGATCTGCTGTGTCTGCATACACACACGAGCATATAAGCATACACTTACACAGGTGGACAGATTAACATCTGGTAGCTCCACTGAAGCAGTTGGTGATTAAGCGTCTTGCTCAAGGCACGTCAAAGACACCACTGAGTCATTTGAGATGTTTATATATATAAATCACTACACATCTAAAGATATTCTGAAGAAAACCATGATGAGGCCCTACCTGATGCATCTCACAGTATACGAGTACAATACAACCCACAAATAGTGTCAAATATACAGAGACAGACAAACAACCTCAACAGTAGTGAGCTCTTGAACGACTACCCGTTTCCTACATTGTTGCTGCTGCACCCAACGCACAACTCAAACACACACATACCTTAAAAAGGGCGTTACTGCAGCCAAGCATGTGAAAAATGTGAGGAGGAAAGTGTTCACGCTTCTCTGCAGACATCCTCGTTCCTAAACAGCACAGTCTGTGACACCTCTCATCAGCAGAGAGTTACACTAGCCCTCTTTAAATCTGCTCTCCCGGCACCACCAGAGAGCTAATATACCCACTGACTATGCAATAAAGTGATATAAGAGAATATGTAAGGCAACTGGATCTTAATACAATCTAGGTTTGAGCTGTAATGCTTGTTTAACATGGACTGATTTGACTTCTCTGGAACTTTGCAGCTTTGTAAATAGAGCGAGAAAAGGATTCAGGCCGATGGGAGGTCATCTATTTCACACCGTGAGAAGGAGAAAAGTGTCGCGCTGTCACCCAGTGTGATGGAGGGATTGTTTGGAGAGTTTTACTGTAGGTTTACTCTGTTTCCTGCATATTTCTTCAGCTCCTGGAGACACAGGGAGAGATTTTACGAGTTCTACTAAACGGACTGCTCGCGTGTAGGCGTGTGTGACGTCTACGGTCTCTTGTTGACGACAGTTCTTCACGCTCGATTACAAGCAACTGAAAAGCACTGAAACATTCAACGGTAAGCTGCATAGTTGAATAAAAACGGGCTTTGTAGGGTGGTTCACACTGAAGCTTTACAAAAGTTAGTGAGAACTGATGAACATCTTCAACACACGGATTCAGTGAACGTGACGGACAGAAGCACAAGAAAACCTCGTCTCTGAGAGATCACGCAACCTTTTATTTGTATTTGTTCGCTCACCTGAAACACCACTCGGGATTTCTCGAGCAGATATGTCCTCATGTTGGCACCGATGATACGGAAGCGGTTGTCGAAGCCGATCTCGATGTATTTCCCGAAGCGACTGCTGTTGTCATTCCGGGTGGTCTTCGCATTCCCAATGGCCTGAGAGACAGACGACGACAAGAGAAGGTCCGACCAGATGAAACATTTTCATTTCAACTTAAATATGAAAGAAGGGTGAAGGAGCACATTTTCAATGGTCCTAATTGGATTTTGGTGATTGGTGCGAGGGTGAAGCAGAGAGAACCAACAGCTGCTGCGGTGAGGACTGTAGCCTCCATACATGAGGCGTCACCGCTAAGCTATCAGCGCCCTGTAGTGAAAATGTTTAATGGATTTAGGATGGATGGAGGATATGCAGTTTTGCTTTTTTTGTTGTTGTTGTCGAGATTTAGAAACGCAGATTGATACCATTCTTTTGTGATGTCATGTCCTGGTAGGGGGGGGGGGGCGACATCTAAGCAGGGTCTTCCTAGAGTCGTGTTAAACCCCCCCCCCCCCCCCCCAAAAAAAAAAATAGAAGAAACAATCCGGCACATCATGTTGCACAAACTGTAATGGAACTTTTTATGTTACAAAGGGAGGGAGTCTGTAACTTAAAATAGTGTCAAAGGTAACAGTAGACCGACTTTGTTTTCTCATCAGTTCTCAGATTGATCATCGACAGTCACTTTGAACTATACACCTGATTCTTAAACAGGCATACACACGATCCTGCCCGTTTGCCTTACAACTGAAAAACGCTATTTTTGGTTCACTCGAGGTATCTGTGATATTCTTAATGAACATCTGTCCCTCCAAACACAGACGTTAAATCAGCTGAGGGGAATTTGCTGCTGGGCTTCTTTGCAGATCACCTGCAGTCAGCAGCCTCAGTTCAATACACAGCATTGATCAATGACCCTACAAGGATTTCTCTGCAGACGGGTGGGGCTGAGCACACACACAACCAGCAAGCCAGCAGTGAGTGAGCTGAGTTAAGGCCAAGCACACACAGTCTTTCACTGCAGACAAGGAGTCTTTCAGGTATTAAAATCTCTGCCTGCTTCAGCCAAACACATTGAAACACTGTCCCCTCTCTCTCACGCAGACACATCACGCACACCATGCTGGCTTTGTGAACCAAAAAAAAAAAAAAAAAAAAAAGCTGATGCAACCAGCTTCTCTGTATCCCGTTTCAGGGGGCTGAAGTGACATCACTGCAATGATATAAAGCTTTTCATTCTGTCAGCTCATCTCTGGTTGGCTGAGAGTGAAAGATGGGGGGGGGGGGGGCGGTGATTTTAGAGGAGGACAGGGTGGGCCGGTGGCAGGAGGCGAGGGAGGAGGATGGTGGTAGTGGCATATGGGCACAGGAGAGCTCTCCGACCTCCTGTCCTCGTGACTCTACTGGAAGAAATACAAAAAAAAAACACATACACACGCGCAGTTAAGCACACGAGCTGTGTTATCACAGCAGAGTGCAGCTCGAGGCCAGAAAGACACAGAGTGAGGAAGGGAAACAGAAGGGAAGGAAGGAAGAACATGTTAGTGGACAAGGAAGGTAGATGGGCTTACAAAACAAGCCTCTATTCACAAACTTCCTGGAAAAATTATGCAACACTTTCAGGACAAATTCACAGCTCTGGGGCGGAGCTTAATCCCGTCCTTCTCACACATGATATAATTCCTCTTACAGGTTGTTTTTTTTTAACCTGCAATTCAAGGACAACAGGTTGTGAAAAGGAGGCTTCCCACACCGCCCAACTACTGTTGTTGTCCATCAGGATGACTTCTTCAAGTTATCACTGCTTTGGACATGTCATGATGAGTAGGATCTACGCATGGTTGGAGAACCCGGTGAAGTTTGAGAAAGGTCATGAGATCGTGCCCAAAGTCTGACAATAAGGAGGAGGAGACTCACATCCATTGTGAAGGGCTTTCTACTTTACGCCTATGAACCTTTGATGCTGAGGAAAAACAGCTGTGAAAATAGCCAACGATCCCTCCCATCCACTCAATAGGGAGTTTGAACGTTACAAAGTGCCACGGGCAAATCGCAGTATTTCATAAAAAGTTGATGTGTTGTAATGTAGCTGTCATTGCTGTCCTGCCTTTTGCCCTGAAGATGTCTGTGTGTAAGTGTTGTTGTTGTTGTTGTTGGTGTTCTGCTTGTAGTTTTTTATGAGACCAAAGACAAATTTCCACACCGTGGACAATAAATGAAGCTAACTAACTTGATCAGTTCGTAGGTTATTTTCGTCCCATGTGAAGAATGGAAAAAGAGGAGGTGCTCTAAGAACTGCACGGTGCCTGTCCGATGGCTCCGTCTGGCCTTATTGAAACACAAGAACATCTAGAAGTTCTTTTTCTAAAAAAAAAACCAACAACAACAAGTGCAACCATCTCTCACTTCACCTCGTATCTCCAGTGTTTAGAAAAGCCCCGCTTCATGATGTGTTTCAAGAGTGTCTTTCTCATCAGAAAATCCGTCCTCACCTCCATGATGGGGTTTGAAGCCAACACTTTCTGCTCCACGTTGGCCTCGCTGGCAGAGCCGCTGACTGTTGCAAAGTATCTCATGGCGTATTTGGCTGACACCGTCTTTCCTGCTCCAGACTCTCCACTCACAATGATCGACTGGTTCCTCTCATCCCTGAGAGATAGAACAAAACGTGCAAAGGAGTGGTCAGGGTTTTTTTTGTTGTCAGTGATGAAAGTGACAGAGCAAAGGTGCACGTAATGACTCTGACGTGTGTGATCCTGGAAGGTTGAAGAATTGTAGTTTGGCACATTCACACAGTGGGGGTTCAGCCCTTAATCACATCCTACCTCCCTCTCTGTGACTTCTCTTCGAAATAATCTCACATCTTGATTGAACAGCTGAATCTGTCGAGACTTTACTTTAACAGACGGATTGTGTTCACCTATTGCTGTTTTCAATATCTGACTGGTTTTGTGAGTTTATCTTAACTTGTCCTGATCCTTCTCGCTTTTAATGAACCCACACAGCTACTGGAGCCTTTAGTCTGGGTAATCAACTGCTCACTATTTGTACAGATTTAGACAGGTCCGTTCATTGCTTTTAAATCACTAACTGTATTTTCTTCAAACTAAATGATGACATACTCCTCTGTTCATCTCTTAAATCGGTGTCTGAAGCTATGCATGCTGTTTTCATGATCCTGGCTTTTGACTAAAGGTCCTCGAGCCTGCGATTTGTCAATTGAGATACAAACGAAAACAAGGGAAACATCTTCAAACCTATTCATATTTCTTCTTTAATGAGACAGGTTTCAAAAATAATCAACATCATTCTACTAATAAAACCTTCCCTCCCTCCCTGCCCACTTTGTTTAAACTCGAATGTTTTCATGTCCTGGGTTTAATATTATCGTTTATTGTAGCATGTTTTGCTTTCTTCCTTTACCTACCGACAGTTCTCTTTCTTCTATAAACAGGGCTGTATCAATGAGCTTCATCTTTATCTCTATTTACAATTTCATGACAAGATGTCTTTAATACATACTTTATTAAAGCTGCTGCCCTATGCTTCATGACAGTTGCTCACACATGCGAGCTTGTATTGAAACGGCCCTGAATCCATCTTGTAAGGAAGGGGGAGATTTGCTGCTGCTGACTTTTCTTTCTTTTTTTTAGTACACAATCATTTGTTGGTGTCGTAGAGAGAGACTGGAGTGGTCTGCTGGGTTTCTCAATGTCCGTTTTAAAGACATACAGCAACATACAAGTTAAGAAAAGAGAGAAACAGGGAGACCACCATGAGCCTATTTCTGTCTCAGCTTTGACCTACAAACACCGACGAGAGACGGGGGGGGCGAGCTGCAAGACAAGAACCGAGGCTTCTCAGGTGACACATGCACATGCACACGCACACACACACACGCACACACACACACACGGACCTGGCCATCTGTTTGTAAGCCTCCTCAGCCACAGCAAAGATGTGTGGGTCCATGTCTCCCATGTTCTGACCGCTGTAGGCATTGATGATGTCTGTTCCATATATCGGCAGCGTCTCATACGGATTGATGGCCACCAGGACGATCCCTGCAACAGTGACGGAAAGTTTGAGCTCGCCTGCAGTTTTCAACTTGAAAACATTAAACGGGTAACAAACTGAGATGCTTCTTTATTTCCTTCTTTCAAACAGGAACAGTAAGCAGTAAACATTCTGAAGAATTCTAAATCTCAAGTTTATTTTAGTATCAAACGTTGAGAGGAATCTCACATTGCTTAAGAGAACCGACTATATGACAAGCACAGATCTGCAGTATTGTTAAAGACAATCACAGTATTGATTGAAGTAACCCTGAGTTACTGGAGGTGGATTTGTTTTTGACCGAAACAGGTTGTCTTTTCATAAAATGTATTCGCTGCAGGTTAAAACAAATACTAGACAGAAAGCTAGACTTAGGTTGATGGAAAAAAGCATAATGCTGATTCAATAACTGGAAGTATTGTCATTGTTTTGAGTAAAGTACTAACAGGTTAACATAGCAATGCAAAACTAAATGAAAAATGATTTTAAAAGAAGTAGAACAGAGATATTGTACTGGAAGAGACTTGATGGATTTCCCACCAATGATACTGAGTATAATGCTCTTGAATAATGAGGGTTTTTTTCCACTGCAGTTGATCATAAAAAAAAACAAAGATTTATTGTATCGTGAAATATGACAAACATGTTTCTCTTGGTGAATGGTAAATGGATTTGTATAGTGCCTTTCCAGTCTTCTAGACAAGGGTTTCCCAAACTTTTCAGCCCCTGACCCTCCAAATAATGCTGTTTGCAACTGAGGACACCCATTATCCCTGGAGGTGGTAAAAACGTCTAATGTTGCACATAGTTGCACCCTATTGCAAAAAACATTTTATATTATTTTGTAATTTATTGTAAGAAACGCTAGAAGCAGAACATCTGTAATCTCTTGAACCACGTTTCTGTATGTTTCAAAATAATGAACAAGATATGTGATTTCTGAACGTTATCGTTTTGGAAGGAATCTCGCTCTCTGTATGTGTAAGTGTATTTCTGACATTTTGTTATTACATTTTTAATTTATTTATGAAATTGCTGCATACGCATGTGAGCGAGAGAGAGAGGGAGAGAGAGAGAGAGAGAAAGGGGGAGAGCTAGAGAGGGAGCAAGAGAGGGAGAGAGAGAGAGAGAGGGAGCGAGAGAGGGAGAGAGAGAGAGGGAGGGGGAGGGGGAGAGAGAGGGGGGGGGTGGAGGGATAAGGTCTACTGTCTGTACACCTTTAGGAAGAGATTTATAAATGCAACAACATTTTAAGTGACCAAATTTCCCCCTGGGATTTATAAAGTATTTCTGATTCTGAAATCGGAGCGTTTTTCATGGCTTCGTGTGAATAATGTTAATGTACTTTTCAAAACGGGAGGCGTACTCCTGGTGTTTGTCTGTGCGTGTGCATGGATAAATAGAACAGATTAAAGCTGTTTGTTGCAAAAACTAAATTGATTTTAGGCGAAAAACTAATTTGACAGTTATACAAGCACAATATCCAAATATTCCCCAAGATTAGAAGATGGAAAAAAAAAAAAAAAAAAAAGTCAATCCCCCCACGTACTCCACAGCCCAGGTGCCTCCTCATTCTGTGGGAAACACTGCAGTATGAAAGTAGGATTCCACACCAAAGCACTTACAACACACAGACGAGCTGTCAGACGGTTGTGTGTCACCTACCGCAGTAAGTGTAGATGAGCTTGGAGTCGACGAAGCGGACTTTGAGGTTGTGCAGCACGGCCGGCTCGTGGAGGTAGCTGAGCGCTGTGAGGTCATTCTCGCCCACCAAGATGTCAGGGTTTCTCAGGTAAGGCAGGTTCTTTGTCTTGGGGTCCAGTTTGTGCTCAAGGCTCTGAAGACGGATAGCGGGTAGCAAAGATAATGGATAAATGCTAATCTGACACGACCTTGGCTAAAAGTGTTTTTTCATTTAAACTTGTACATGTTGAGAGGACTAAATTATTTAGCAGCGAAATAAAATGAGCATTTGCCTTTAAAGGTTATAAAAAAGTGCCACAACTCTAATTAAAGCACAGAGTTGAATTCGTTGGATTTTTCTTTTTTGTTTCTTGATCCAAACACAATAAGAACTTTCAGCATCAAGCGTCTGTTTGCCGTCAGAATACAGTTTGTCTTTTGACACTCACCAATCTAGGAGGGAGATACATCTCTCTTTTAGCTCCACAATCTAACTGTGAAAAAGTTTCTTCATAAAAAATGAAGTCCTGCAATAAACTGCATTGAAATGTTCCTTGCAGCTGCCCCTGCTGAAGGCTCCTGAACATGTTTGTGTTTATCGAGGCCGAGTGTGGATGACTGACAGCGAAGAGCTCCTCTCGATGTCACATGTTCACTCCCACTGAACGCTTTGGAACAGTATTTCGGACGAATAAAAACAAAAACATTTTCTCAGAATTGTCACGAGACAGACTTCTGATTTGCTTCAGCTCTGGAGCAGAACCACCAGTCCCTCACAGCTGTATTGTCGTTATTAATCTAGTTTTTTCAGCCGAGGGGAACATAAGCAAACCTTCCCCGATGTTTGCTGGCCGTTTGAATTTATGTATTTATTCATTTATTTCTTATTCTGCTGTCACTTATTCTATTTTTGTCTTTTTTTGTACCATCCTGGACTTTAATAATCTAATTTGTGTGGATTTGAAATTCATGTTTGTATGAGTGGACCCCCTGTAGTAGCGAGTTGCTACTTAGAGAAAGTGGCTAATGGGGACCCAAACAAAGAATTAAAATAAAAATTAAAAAACCATAATATTCAGCAGAAGACACCTGGCCTGAGTCAACTGATTTGAGGCTGCACTCAGAGAAAGAGCAGGACTCCTTCAGAGTTGTACGAACACGTTCGCAATGTTATTTTACTGTAATCAAACATTTCAAGTCTTCACATAGATCTGGATCACTACTGACTGGATATAGTAACACTCCCGGGAACGCACATCTCTACATTGACACACATTTAGTACTTCTTTTCCGAAATTAAATTCCCATCGTGTGGGCGGAAGTTTTGAGGCCTCCTCCTCCTTCAAATCCTCTTTACATGTTACCTGCTCCCATTCCTGTCCAAAACACCCCCGACCTTAAACACTGTGCGCTCAAACACACTTCTCATTACACTGAAGAAGAGTTGTGATGACTGGCTGCAAGTAAAAGCACACCCAAAACATTTTGGCACCAACATTATTGTTTCGGATATAGCCATCATCGCCGCTCGCTCTGCTGATGGTTCTGTGTACATCTAAATATGATCACATAAATAGTAAATCATTAGGAGCACTATGGCAAATCGACTCTCCAGCCGCATGTTTTCATTAGCAGAAGTGCTTTGTTAATGATCACCAGGAGAAAGAAACGGTGGCTTGTAGCTGTGCGCAATCAAAGCTGAAGAATGACATGAACTGCTTTACGTTTAAAAACACTCCCTGGGGTTAGCTTTGTTAACAGCTCTCATTTGTGGGGAGTCGTGATGGGTAAAAAACTAACAGCTGCTAATGAGCCCCAGCTCTCTGGAGCGTCTTGGGGACAGAGAGAGAGAGAAAAGACAGCAACAAAGTGAGCTTGAGCGAAGAAAAGACATTGACTCCTCTCCTCCCTTCTCTGCCGTTCATCCTCACCGTTCCATCCTCCAGCATGAGCTGCAGGGAGGCGTCGCCACCTTTGTAGTCCTTGCTGAGCTCAGCGGACTTCCATACCTCCTCTGCGTCCGGGATCCACACCCGGGCACACTGAGAGACGGGAGACAAGAGGAGACAAGGGTTTAATTAAAGACATGTCACAGTGTTACAAAGATTGGTGAGACTGACTTTTCCCATCAACAATCCAACTCTTTTTCGAGAGAAAAACATTCAACAGGAAGAATTTCTCTTTTGTACTTTCAGAGTAAAAGCGGACAGGCAGGCTAAGACATCGGGACAGAGATTACAGAGAATCTTGCGCTGTGAACGAGCTCAAATATGAATCTTAACTGTGTACATACATAAAAATACTGTGTAAATACTTTCATTAATTTCATTTTAATGCATTAAAAATAATAAATAAAGAAATCAATCTGTCAGCTAACGGCAAAAACCCCTTTTAAAAATAAGACTTAGTCGTTTAAATCCTTTTTTTCCTGATCAATCAGACATTGAACCTCAGAGAAACACTGGCCTCTATGTTTTTCATGAGCACATGTCTCTTAATGGTGAGTTAAGCTGTGAGAAAAAAAATCTGTTGAACAAATTGCTCATAATGACTGAAGAATGCAGTTCCGGGTATTGCGTGGTCATAACTTCAAATTCACAATCAAACTGTCTCAGGCCTTACAGACTTGTGACCGCGGGCGATCAGCTGATCACAGACATGTGGGAAAACAGTGATGAACACTGGCAGTCACATGGTCGAGGAATCCAGCTCACAAACGTACGTACCCCACCTCACCCTTCCTTCTGACGCCGCAGCAGGAGCAGGAGGAGTTTTGACCGAACGCTGTGCAGTTAATGGAGATCTGGAGAACCACGGCGTGAACCTTTAAAACCCAGACAGATGAGGCCTGCAGTGTATGAATGTCTGTGTGTGTGTGTGTGTGTGTGTGTGTGTGTGTGTGTGTGTGTGTGTGTGTGTGTGTGTGTGTGTGTGTGTGTGTGTGTGTGTGTGTGTGTGTGTGTGTGTGTGTGTGTGTGTGTGAGAGTGAGTGCACTGAACTGATGTTCATACAGTAGATCTAACATTCTGTAACACTGACTCAACCTACAACTTACTCAAGTTGTTGAGCAATTCGGAGAGCGTCTTGTCCAATCAGGTTAACAGTCTGAACTAACTGCTCTCTTACTCATGGATACATCTGTTACTTAAGTATATATGACCACCGACATCATCTCAGCATTTCTGCAGTACTCACCATTGTCATATTAAGCCTTGTTTATATTTACTGTTATACCTGAGAGTTGTTAAAGACAAACTCTTCCGTGTGTGAAAGCATACGTGGCCGATAAATTGGATTCTGACTAAAACATCCACACAGGATGACCAAACTAAACTAAATTAACGTCCTTGTTAAAATGTTAATTAACGTGAGCGTTTGAGAATATAAGCGGCGCAGAATTCACACACGCACAAACCTCTGGTCGAGACTAAATCTTGAATGTGTTCTAATCTCATTACACATGAGGCTTTTTCCCCGCTGAGCCTCATTTAGTTTCACATACTGGAACACAAACTGTGAGCTGCTTAAAACTGACACTTTCTCGAGTGGGACTCGGGCAACTGAAGCACATGATGATGAGGAGCTTTTTGGATGTTTGTCATCGATGTCACAGGCTTGGTTACGTAAACTGTTAAGGGTGGTGTTATAGGAAGGACAAAGAAAGAGCTTATTATACACGGGCACAACTGAGGAGGAACCGCTTCATTTAGCCGTCTGCTTCACCCTGATCATCTGAATCATGATGTCATGGTCTCACACACACACACACACACACACACACACACACACACACACACACACACACACACACACACACACACACACACACACACACACACTCTGTGTGATGTGTTGTGAACAGGTAGGGGAAGCCTCTCTGTGGACGATGGAGGATAAAAACAAAACCAGACTTCATTGCAGAAACTGCCGAGCGTAATCCACTAAATATGAAGAGTGAATGAAAAGCCTCGCTGTCTGTGATCAAAAGGTTGACTTCAGTGACTTTCTCTTCAAATCTCTTCCATCCACTAAGCCCCCCCCCCCCCCACGGGTCCGGCTCATCTCTTAACCTTTCTAAACTATTTTCTGGCTCTATTCCTGCGCCATCGGCAGGTTTATGTGATTTGTTTGGTTAGCAAGTGTGTCGTGTGGTTTTTTTCGCTGAGTCACACTTACAAACAGGAGCGGTACGATCTTTGCACCTCAGATAAAAAGAAACAAACAAACAAATGTTTCGGATCAACAATAAACAAAAGAAGAAGCGGCTACAAATGGGAGGAGATAAATAATACACACAAATATTGTGAATGAGTTATAAAGCCCAATCATTTCTGCATACGTGTGACAGATACACATGTAAAACATGTTTTCATGAATGTGCCACAGGAAGTCTTTACAATAAAACCAGATTCATGGACAGATGTGTCCCTGTTGTCTGAATGACTCGAATATTGCTGTTAGCACACTTAAATGATCACCTGGCACGTACACTGATATATGACTATAAGTGATGGCTAAGAGTAACAGCTCAACAAGCTGTTTGTGATCAGACTGAAATAATCACAGTGGATAAATATGGGTTCTGAATTTCCGATCAAATAGATGCTGACACAGGGACACAAAAAAACCCCACCAAACCACAGGTGACATCATCACCTTGAAAGATCACCAACATGTGTAAGTGAGCAGATCTATCCCACACTTTCACTGCTAAACAGCTGAGAGAACACAAGAGAGAGTCATGTGACTTCACACATCTCTTGGTACAAAACATATTTATACACATTCAGGGGGGGAAGAGTTCAAAAGTTCATTCATGTATGTCTCTGAAGGAATGAACAAGAGAGTGCCTTTATTGTCATTATACAAATTGTACAACGAGATTATTTGGCTTCACCTTAAAGTGCACACAGCTAAAAACAAAAAACAACAACAAGAAGGGTATGGGTCAAAAAAAAAAAAAAAGAGACCCTAGTTAATGGAAGGTGGGATATGTGTGGTAGGACTCATTTTACAGTTTGCAGCAAACTAAATTTAAATGGATAAATAGAGCTGGCCAAGATGACCTCAAATCAATATCCCGACTAGTTGAACGTTCGACCTTGATTACGATTGGTTATTAACTTGAAATGAAAACGACACGTTTTACTTTGAAAGTAAAAATTCTCTCAGAAGGGTAGAGAATAAATAACTTGCATTTCTTGCTAACAGTAATTGCAGCACTGTTTTCATTTGACTTGTTTGGCGTCGTCGTCCCCTCAAGAAACTTAACGCGTCAGGACCACAGACGTTGCTCCAACATCGCAGGTTGGACGTGTCGTCACGTCACTCTGCCCTGAAAATGATCACAATAATGGACGTGGGCATAACTGCGTCGGCTCGAGTTTCTGAATGTGGGTTTCGATTCATTGTCGATGAATTGTCCAGCCCTCGTATCAACCAGGACAAAGTCCACTGGCAATAAATAACAACAACTTGTTTTGAAAACTGAGTTCATGGTAAGCAGTTGTTACCAATCGAAAATAATGCTGCAGGTCGTTTCGTCATTATAAACCACTGCTGTCCAGATAAACTTTGTTCAAACCAGGAGATTTTTTTTTTTAATCAAAATTGATGATTTGACATCTCTAAACTTTTAAAAAAAAATGTCACAAATATAGTTAACTGTAAGGACTGCTATCAGACAGAATGACTCATCCATTCAAGAGAGAGATATATGTTTGTACATCGTACTGTAACGAGTGTAAGAACTGCTATGCTTAAAAAATAAGAGATACTTAAAGTCTGTCTCTGTGCAAATCATTACAGGCAATTCCCATTTCACCATGTTATTACCAACAGTCAGCCTCCTAGCAACAGAGAGAGACAGAGAGAGAGAGAGAGAGAGAGAGAGAGAGAGAGAGAGAGAAAGAGAGACAGAGAGAGAGAGACAGAGAGAAAGAGAGAGAGAGAGAGAGATCAAGGGAGGATGGAGGCTAAAAATAGCTTCAGCAAGTTTTGAGCTGCATCACACCTCTCACAGACATCACTGCGCTACTGAGCACACTTCCTGATCTCACAATCCTCCTCACCATTGCACGCACAAAGACACAGACACGTGCACACATCTGTTTCACACATCTGTAAGTGTCAGGCATGATTATTCTGAATTAACTAACCTCCAGTCTGCACATTTCTCTCCTTATTAAACACAAAGAGAAAAGAGGGAGTATCTCTGAATATGTGGTTAAAAAGCAGATAGACATAAAATGCAGCTGCAGAGGCAATGGATCCTATTCTTAGACCAACAAAGTCCCCACGGCTCAGGAGACAAAGGACAGATGAAGGATGAAATCACGCACAGACAGACTTCGACATGTTTCAAGGACAACGTCGTCGACAGTGAAACACAATCTGAAGAAGAGGAGAGAGAAATGTGATGAGTCAGAGAGCCGCCTCTCCCCTCACCGAGCAACGGCTGATGGTCACACTGGTGTATTATGGGCGGCAGTCAGAGAGAAATCGAGGGGTGACGAAGAAAGCAAAAGACGTCAGAGGATCCCTGACATCAGAGATCACGTGACTCCAGAGCTTCTGCACTGAGCCGGCCCTGCATACAGCATGCTGAATGCAAATGTGAGACAATGCATGACTGAAACTGTCTGAATTAGACTGAGATACGATTGCATTTAATAAATATACTAAAGCCCTGTTTCCACCAAGCGGTTCAGTTTGGTTTGTCGCGTTATATGACACGCATTTTGTGGCATTTAAAGCAGGGAAATGTCTCCAAATTACTGACCCATACTGTCCTACTTTTTGCGATAAAATCGATTGAGCCCCGAAAAGGCGGAGCTAAACACTGCAGTCCGTTGATTGGTCGAGAGGATCGTCACTTCCTGTGCGACAGCGGCAAACACAACACCACCATGTTGAAATACCAAGCTGATTGTTGCGTCTGTATTTCTCCTCGTGGCACGCAGCCGTCTCTGAAACACAGCTTGATTGTGTTTTATACCAAAGAGCTAACATGCCAATGACAAAGTAGATGAACTGCTGGACGTCGTTCATCGCTGGTCTTTGTTTGTGTCACCTTAAATTTGTGTTGCGCTGCTATGATGTCACACCATCACATAGCTAACGCGGCTTTTAGCATCCGGCTAACACGCCGCCGACCAAATTTGGCGCACGGTTGGCTGAGGAAACGCAAACAGGATCAGGCTTTACCCAACCAAACCGTACTGATCCATACCGGACCGCTGTGTGGAAACAGGGCTAACGAATGTACTGAACGTGTGTGCGTACAAGGTCCAATGAGAGGCTTCATTATTGTCTGTACTTCCTCTCCCACAGGGCTCAGGGTGTGCTCGCTGATTCAGACTCACGTCTTCTTTTTACAAGAAAAATGTGTGACGCTTTAAAGAAAGGGATTTAAAGCAAAAACAATAACGAAGGAAAAATTATGATCAAATGACTTTCAACAGCGCACAATTTGAACATGTAGAGCATTCAGACGAGCCCCTTATTGATCTCCTACCTGCAATCAGTCAGTTACAGAAGCATTCAAAGTGTGCTGGTGATGTATTCAGTGAAAATGCTGTGATCGCAAGTCACTCTAGTCCGTCAGTGTAGATTAAAGGGGAACTCTGCAGCAGTCTAAACAGGGACCATATGGTTGAGGGATTCAGCGGAGACAGATTAAATAAGAACGGTCGGAATAAAAGTAGAGCTTCAAAAACACGACATCCTGTCAAGTCCTGTCACGACACCCGAGTTTATTTCTTTAGGAAATGTCAGCACTGTGTACATCTCTCAAACAAAAACTGATCTGTCTCCATCCAGAGCCCATTATGAGATAACCTGTGACATCACCTGGGTTATTTAAAAAAAAAATAATAAAAAAAGAGAGAGAAAAGAAACAGGTCAAGATGTGACATAATGCCCTTAATACAAGTATTCTCTGACACTATTAAGAATGATTAAATGGCAGAGCGTCAGTTCGGGGACAGGCTGCTCAGAGGTATGAGGCCGGCTTGATGCTAATCCTGGTTTAACAGTGACAAAGGATCAGGACCTGATTAGGCTAACTCAGGGTTTAACACAAGCTAATCTGATCCAAGTCAACTACACCAAGATTGTTTTCTCATAATGGCAATAAGAGAAACTTCAGCTCGACTTTATTCTCATTCTGACGGAGACGGAAACAAGCCGGAGAGAGAAGTGGACTCTTTTATATTTATGAGGAGTGATGTGATGTTGTCAGATGGAGGACGGTGATCAGGACAAATCTTTAATTCTATGGTTTGGCTAAATGTGTCAAATGAATGAAAGTCACATTACCTGTGTATGTGTTTGTGTTTGTGTGTGTGTGTGTGTGTGTGTGTGTGTGTGCATAAAGTGTATATGCATTCTGTATGCAAGTGTGTGTTGGAGGGAGGGCTGTGACTGAAGGGCGGGGAGTCCATGGTGAGTGTTTTCAACAGCAGCTTAGAGACTTCACCTTGCTAATACTGAGCTCTGAGCTTTCACTGCGAGCTGCTGGGACTCCTTCGAGGGTTTCCTTCGACGTACCCGCACGATCGTAGTGAACCACTACACTGATAAAACACGTGAAAATCATTTCAACTTATCTCTCTGATTCTGGGTCGTGGGGGGGGGGGGGGAGGTTTAAAAAGTTTCCTCCTGTTCTTAATGAGTTTACAAAACCTATTTCTTATTAATCACACATCTAAAAATGATCGTGGCCCAAACACATGAATGTGAAGTATTGGAAAACAACCCAAGAGGAAAGACTAGCATGTTATGTTCTACCTTTTTAAGAACAAGTAGTCCATTCAATCATGGACAAACACTCCTCTGCTCTGTGAGCATGAGGGTGCTCGACATCTTTAATCTTTGACTTTATCGAGGGATTTAAGAGAAGGAAACACTGAAACAATCGGAGCGGAGATTGAAAAGCTTTAAAACAGACTATCACGGTCGGGCAGAGATGACAGCTGCGATGGTATGTAAAAAGGGAGTGTTTTTTTTTTTTGCTCGCATATTCTCAATGGAGGCCCCCAGACTGCTGAAGCCTCGTCACATGATGCCACTCATGTGAGAATCTGCTGTTTTTCTGCTCAGCTGGGCACACGCAGCATGACGCTCAGATCCACAGACCTCACCGTGTCCCCGGGGGAGGAATCTGTTATCGAATCGATGCACCCAACCGTGCGTCCCAACTGCAACTTGTGGCCCAACTAGCGTGCCAGCATCCAGCGGTGGCCAGAGATAAGACACTCTCCCTAACAAGCCGTGACACTGCCCAGCACTTAATCTCATTACTTTAGTCAGTGCTGACTCTCTGAGGAGTCGTTCTCGTCAGTATGTTACGACAGGACAGTCAATGCACAGATGTGCCATGTGTTTGTACCGGACAATCGGCCTGTCATGAAGTTTGACCAACACTGGAAAACACTAACACAAGGAAGTAGGAAGTAAGCCATGCTAAGCTAACCAGCTCTTCAGATATACCACAATAAGGTTCCTCCTAAACAAGCCTGCTCAGTAATCACTGAACAGAAGATAATATTGCTTCCTGCCACACGTTCAGTCTTGCCTCTGCAAAAAGAAGCCAGTACCAACTACTTTCCGGGATAAAGATTTAGCAGAAACTCGGCTCAGGCTTAAATGTGACTCGTTGCTAAAATCGGCGGCTGCTACGTCCCAAACGTTCCTCTACAGAGATGAGAGTAGATGAAGGGTGTGCCAGGATCAGGGCTTCTTCAAACTCAAGTGAAACACGTTGATGAGCTTACATATAAATCAAATCAAAGCTCAAGAGAGACTTCTCCAACAAAACAAAAGTTATCCATTTATTTAAGCTTGTCTACTTGTAACAGTTTTATACAAAGTTAAATCTCTGCGACGTCTTCAAAAGAAAGGAGCTCAAAGCGATAAACAAAGAAGCTCAAAAACTTACTTCAACAAACATATATTCCAACTCCCGGTTCATCTCGTCTCTTGCGTTAGTCTCTAGCTCATGCTGTGAGTCTGCTGATTTCTCGGATGTTTGTGGACGCACGCGCGCGCCACAAGACCAGACACAAGCTGATGGGAGCGCTGAGCTCCAGAGCTCGCTGTGCTCAATGAAACCTTCCCATTGTGCCTGCAGACACAGGCGAGTCCCCTGTCCTATGACGGAGCACTGGGCATCCCTGCTGTCAATCAAAGCAGCCCCGCTGCCTTTACCGGTCACGAGTTGTTAGACTGAGATTTGGCGCAAATAAACAGGACGATGCCACAGAACCACAGATTTGCCTCCAAACAACAATGTTGGGCAGATGAGCAGAGAGCCCTCTACTTTAAGAGGCACTGCATTCATTGAATATCCAAACACCTTATGTTTGTTTCTGTTTGTGCTGTGTTGACACTGACTTATTTGCTCATGAAAGTAAAACTAAATTGTTCTAAAAAGATGAAGGTTTGGTTCCTTATGCAGTCACTCGTGCTGGGCAATTCATCGATTTACAATTTCAAAACCATATTGGCTTCACACGATGTTGAAAATCAACATCAGGATTCGATCATTACTGTGGCGCTCGCTCACTGGGTTTATTATTTCATTGCCATCATGGAGCAGCTATAGCATCCACTGTTGGTGTAGTTTGTCTGTGCTGGGACAGGAATGCAATGACTGCACAGCCTCAGCATATATAACACGTCTGCACAATTACTTTAACCAGGTTATCTTATCCGAGTAATGGAAAGCACATGTTCTCAACAAGAGCAAAAAGGAAAAAAATAAAAATAAAAATAACCCACTGAGATTAGATCACAGAAAGTCTGACACCTAATGCAGAGGATTTGACACGTATAGGATGAGGACATGAAGCGTGACTCTTTTTTAATCACGGCTACGACCTTACTGAAACAGGAAGACAATTGCTATTACTTGCGCTAAACAATGACACGTCAGGTTGATGGGACGTGTTTATTTCCCAACTGTTTGCTCGAACCCATACGTGACAAATACAAATCTAGATATGATGATGGTGCGAGATGATCACTTGGATCACATTTTAATCATGTGTGTTGGGAGCAGGTTGAATTAAAAGTCATCCCAACATTTGTCACGTATTCAAAGTCCAAACATGGACTTCATGAAAAGGTGAAAGCCCCACGCAATCATCCTCCGGGAGGCACGAACGTCTGCGCAAGATTTCATGGCCATTCAATCAGCTGACGAGAACGACGTTTCAATCCAGACCAAAGCAGTCGACTGAACGACCAACTGATCAGTGTTATGAATGAAGCCGTGCTGCCGTCGTGTAAAAACTGTTCGCTAAGGGTGCTAAAATGAACTGAACAGTTCATCAAAGAAAGAAAACTACAGCTGCACTGCTTTCTCCGGGTTCAAACAGTTGAGGCACGCTGTGTTTTTGGCAGCCAGCAGCCAAATGATCTAACGGCAGGTGTTTGTTTTTTTTTTTCTTTCTGTCAGCTGTTCATGACAACACTTTCTCCCTAACATCAATAAGCAGCATGCAGTTGCGGCAGGCTTCAAAGTTTGAACCAGCAATTGTTTTTTTTTTGTTGTTTTCTGGCCCAAATGATTCACTTCTGATTCATCTCTGTACTACAAGCAGCTTTTTTACTTAAGCATCCAAACAGTCACACAAGAGCCTTCAGAGGTGGGATGAATACTGTTCAATCAGTCCTGCAAACAATACATGAAATACAGTGTAGAGCACAGTGCAGTGATACAGGCACAAAGGTGTAGCAACATACATGTATATACATACATACACAGAATGGCTGAATGATGCTTTTCTTTAGAACTCATGTTACATCCATCTCTTTGTTATTTAGCTTTATGCTTTGGACTGCTCGCTGAGCGAAACATCACATTTAAGAAAGTAACCTGAGGGGGCTGAGAGAGACATCGTCACTTTTTTTTTGGAGGACTTATAGACCAAACTGTTCGATGTTTTCACGAAGAAAAAAAAAGAAAAATCTATGCGAGAAAGATTTTAAATGTTTGCATCCAGCCTGTCCATTTTGCGCCTACACACTATGACAGAGAAACACGAACAAAACACTGATTCTCGAGTGTAAAGCAGTGTCTATAATGCAGCAGCTTTCTTTTTTACTGAGGTTCCTGATTTGCACGGAATCTAGTTAGATGAAAAATAAAGCACGTATACTTGTTTTTAAACGTTTTAAAAAAGACGTTTCAAAGCAGTTTGTATTTCAGAAACTTCCGGGCTGTGTGTTGAATCGGTTTTTTCCCCATCTCTGAGTCATCTGATTGAGCTTTGCCTCACTTCCATTTTCATGAGAATATCCTCCCTCTCGTCCATCTATGCTTTTTGAAATGGAGCTCTGTTTCATTCCCATTCATTTCTTCCTTCGCTTTTGATCCTGATTTGATTTGGTTCAAGTGCAGGGAACAGACCGAACTCTAATCTAATGAAAGATGTGGATTTGATTTTGTCAATGAAATGTTTATAAATGTTGCAAACTGGAGCTTTGTCCTTCTCCAAGTTATGAATTCTCTCTTCACCTCAAACTCACCTCTCGTCAAACAGGAAGCCAGGTCAGACAGAAGCCAAGCAGAGACTTAAGCAGAATCTGATCCTGTGTGTGTGTGTGTGTGTGTGTGTGTGTGTGTGTGCGTGCGTGTGTGTGTGTGTGTGTGTGCGTGTGTGTGTGTGCGTGTGTGTGCATGTTAACCGAGCTGCTCAGACCCCTCAATAGGCTTCTATAAGTCGGACTCACACACACACAAAGGGCAGAGTGTTTTCCTCCCCGGGATGGAAAAGTAAATCAGAGAGGGGTCTGACATCAGAGGCCAACTCCTCAAACTGAACTGCTCCTTTCAAAGCAGAGACTAACTTTGTGTTTCCCAGCCACACTGACACAAAATGCAACCAAAGTGTTCCTGGTTTCCCTGTGTACTTAAACTGATGAAAAAGTTAAAACCAGCAAACACTCACACTTTGAAAACCAGGCGCACGCACAATATTCTTTGTATTACAAATGTAACTGAAAAGTATTCAGTTAAAAGAGGAAACCTGTCTTTACATTTAAGAAGCTTGAATCTGAGGATTATTCCGATAAAATACCCTGAAGAGGTCATTCAACAAATCAATTCATTTCATGGCTCTAATATAAATAAAAAACTAAAAAAGTATATATGTATCTAGTGTGGATGGGACATTTTCAAATGATGTAGTACTAGACAAACACACACACACACACACACACACACACACACACACAGCTAATGCTTTGTTTCTTGTCATTTCTGAAAGGTCAGAGGTCAGGGTGACAACAGCACACGCTGAAGCAGAGTGACCATTAGCTGATGCTGGGTTCAAAGTGGCGTTACCTGCTTTAAAGACAGCCTTTGATCACATGTAAAAGCTTGTCAAGAAAATACTTCCGAGGCCTCAACGTGTACGGCTGATCAGAAAAGACATCACTGAGGTATTTCAACAACAACTGCCACGTTTCTCCTTCACAACAGCATTATACAGGCAGCAGCTTTTAAAGTAGGGGGATGGGTGACTCATCTTCTTTTGCCTCACACACACACACACACACACACACACACACACACACACACACACACACAGTCACAAACATACATAGACCAAATACACACTTGAAATAATAGAAATACATGCGAGGCCGCAGCACTTGTGACCTTGTCAGTGTTCAGTGTAGCAGGCCTCCTCAGCAGCATCACTATCATATTCTCTGCTGTGAGCTGCAGTGAGGCTGCTGGGCCTCTGCTCGCTCGAACATCACCCTGGATGCTAAAGGATGCTAAAGGATGCTAAAGGATGCAGCATCGCAGCATCCCAGCGGTACCCAGCCTACAGCTAGAGCCAGGATGTCTAAAGAGAGGAGATCATGATATAAAGACACGCCCGAATATGAAAATAAAGCAATTTAACAACAAGGCGAGCTATCGCAGGATTTACAGGTTTTAAACCGTAAAAGCAGAGCCTCCATGATGGCTGGCACCGCCTTTGCATCATCCCAGCCTATTATACTAAAAAATATATGTAAAAAGAACAGAGGGATGATAGCTTTACGTTAAAAATAAATAAATAAAAACACAAAAAATAATGATAAGAGGATTTTTGTGAGTTTAGTGTATGAAAAAAGACAGTTTAGAGAGTCAAATCTGTTAAGGTTGTCTTTAGTCAGCTCACAGTTCTTATTTAAACACCGGGAGGTTTTTAAAATCCTTATTATTCGTTTTAAGCGAACACGAAGCTCACGACTGAAAGGAAACACTTTCCCAGATAAAACATAATAAAGTGTCAGATTATTTCCGGGAAGAACATCAAGGACATTCACGTTGTACAGTTTAAGTAGCCGAGCAGACAGCAGCTCTCATATTAAATGTACACAGTTACCTTTGTGTACAGCTCCGACGCTGCCATGACGCTCACTCTCTGTGTCCTCTCTCCAGTCTGAGCTAAACCTCCGGCGGCTCTCCACGCTGCATGGACTCGGTGTGTGTTTTCATGCAGCGAGCGGAGGAGAGCGGGGGTTTTCTTTTTTTCTTTTTTTTCCGCTGCAGAAGTTCAAGGGGAAGATGCGTCTCCTCTTATCGCCATGATAACCTGAAAACAAGCTCTGGGCTGCTGAGGTTTCGGTGTCTCACTTTGCATTCTGGGTATGATGGATGAAATGATTCAGCCAAACCCAAGCGGTCTGCTGCCGCGTGGAAAACTGCGCCCTCTGATGGTCAGTCTTTGAAACGACATCAACAACAAATATTGTTATTGTTTAAATTCCCTGCGCAACCAAGTAGCGTCACAGGGGTGTCAAACTCCAGTCCCGGAGGCCTGGCTTCCTCAGACTGTTAGATGTCTCCCTGCTTGGACGCAGTTGAATCCAATGAGTGACTCGTCATCAGGCTTCTGCAGAGCTTAATGACAACACATTGTTTTAAAGCAGGTGTGTTAGAGCAAGGAGACATCTAAAAGTCTGAGGAAGCCGGCCCTCGAGGACTGGAGTTTGACATCTGTGAAGTAGCATCTCAAACATAGAATAAAAGGAGATGTATCAAGTGTGTTGATTTTCCAACATGGCATTCCTGATGCCTACTTTTTTATACTACTGTCTTTCATGTTTTTTCCCCATGCAAACGCCACCTTCTTGAGACTAATCATAGACTTTATATAAAAACAATAATGCATTAGTTATTTGTCAGGATGCTCATCACCAGGCAGTTTAAAAAGGAAATGAATGGTAATGGTTGGTTTTGAGTAAGAAAATCAATATCTTCAAAGACCAACATTTTTTTCAGCCTACTGGCCATTTATTTCATTTGACCACAGTCTATTCTACATCAAAATATTTGTTCCTTGCTTTTTCAACAAAACAGATCATTAATGAAAAATCATGCACAAGTAATAAAGAAAAAAATACAATAAAAATTGCATCCTTAAAAGAAGGAATTTTGTAATATTATTTTACAACGTGGTTAGCATTATGGTATTTGAAAAAAACATTCCCTTTTTTCTGATACTTTTGATTTATAGTTATAAAAACCTGCTCTTTTGTAAGATAATGAGTAAAATATTTTACCTGCTCTTTGTAACACAATGCAAGGTATGTGCTCAGCTTTAAGCCTGACTCGGGGAAGAGGGCGTCCCATACCTTGCATAGTCCCATGAGCTGCACCATTTAAACAATTCTCATGATAGGGCATGGGACACAAGCTTAGGTTTGATCACCCTGTGTGACCACCTTTGATGATGGTGTCTAGTGTTAAAAGGCCCAAACCCTACTGTGACTCAAAGGTATACTACTGATGATGTGTCCCATGTTTCATGATTCTTAGGAGTCCCTGACTCTTTCTTTTGGGTCCCTGATCCTTTCCTTATTCAGTCCCTGACTCTTATCCCATGGGTCCAAGTCCATGACTTACTTTACTTATGAGAATGATTGTTTCTTACCCTTTTGATGATTTGTATTTATTAAAATGGTTGTTTCTTACCCTCTTGATAATTCGAGTCCCTGACTATTTCTAGTATAGGTATCGGGTGGTGTGCATGTTAAGCACTTTTAGTCAGCTGAAGCTCTTTTTAAATGTGCTATATAAACTTGATTTGACTTTTGCTTGGATGATTCGTCTTTCCCACATCTCTCACGCCACTCTCAACATCAAGGCAAACCTCATGTGTATACCACCCATTGGCACAATGGCCAGTTTTTCCATCACATGTTGTATTTTATGATTCTTATGAGTAAGGTCTTTACGTGCTCTTCAGTGTCTCAAGATAACAAGTTGTGAATTGGCACTTTACAAATAAAGATAGATAATCTTGTAGCACTGGTTAACTGCTTTGTGGCTGGAAGAGGTCCCTCTGTTAGTTCTTCTTTCTCGTTTCTTTCCACTTTAAAAGAAGTTGTTTTTTTATTAATTAATTACATTAAACATTGTCCAAATATCTGGGTTTAGGTATAAATGGAACATTGTGAAATGTAAATGTACATCTAATCTCCTCACAGTAGCTGGTTAGGTTTATTAATACGAGTTAGTGTTAAATTAAACTATTTCATGTTAAAAACACCACACAGAATTTCAAGATTTGTGCAAAACTATTTTATTTACAAAACAAAATGGCACAAAGTGACAGCAGGGCAGCCATATACATGCACAGCTCAGACCGATGTAGTGCTAGCTTAGATTTACCACATCACAGCTAAACCTGCATCCAGTCAGTTTAAACACTGGATAAGCACTTTAAATAGCTAAGATCTTCTTCTTCTTTTTTTTTTTTTTAAATCAACTTTCAACACTTTTTTTGTTCCCAGTGCCAAATGTGTTCCCAGTAAAGTTTTACCATGAATAAGTCTAATCACACCGAATACAGGACACAAAGCCTGGTCTCTATTCACAGCTCCCATACAGTCCTCTTTTTAAGCATGATCATTCATTCATAACAACTTGGAACCACAGACTTTTATTTGGCCTGAGAAGAGACAGTGTCGTCATCTGAGGCTAAAAAGCTCAACACACCACAAATACAGTGTTCCATGTCAACGACGCAGTTCAAATTGAGACAACACCCTCCCTTCCTCTGTCTTTTATTTAAAAAGTAGAACACTTCATAGTTTTAATGTCTTGTAAGCACGTGGTACATGATGACACCCAGTGTGACGATGCACCTGAGCTTTTTTTTTTGTTTTTTTAAGAATCTGTGTGTTTACATATCTGTGCTCAGTGCACTTTGAGGAATTAAAATGGAGCTCATTGAGAATCATTTGCGTCACACATGCAGATCCATACGAAGCAGTTTTCTCCTTTACCGTGTGGTCCTCTCGCAGACCTCCCCCCACCCCCGATTCACAATCAAAGCGTTTACAAAACTGAGCTTGGCCTCTGGATTACTATATTTAGTCAATCACTCAAGCATATTGACAGCAAAATTTAGAGTAAGGACATACAGTGAATAATACAAGTCTGATGTCTGATTAAACATTCTAAAAGGCTGATGTCTGCCCTTGTGCCAAACAAAAGGAATTATATATATTTACACAAACTTCCCAACAGAGGGATCCTGGTGGCCTTACTAAATCCCTTCAACCATACAAGACACAGCTTCTTCTGCTCACTCTTCTCTTCAGCCAGTAATCAAGGAGGTCATAAAAGAGGTGTCTAGTCTGCTAATGACACTCACACGGATGTTCTGTCTTTATGAGTATCTTACAAGGAAGTAAAGAGGAGAATAAAAAAACAGAACATGGGACAGTAAAAGGACAATGACAAAGGGGCTGTAAGTCTCTGGGAGGTAGTAGAGACATGGCCAGATGAGGTGAAAACTAAAAGAAAAGGTCTGCTTGGGTGCTTCTAGGCGTGGGGTGGGATTGTGTAAGGTTGGGCGCAGGGTCCAGGCTTGAGAGGAAGGGACGGGTAGTAGTGTGAGGGGCAGGAGAGGTAATGTTACAGCTTTGAGACTTGAGTGGAAGGGTTAGAACTGGGGGGGAAAGGGTGGAAGGGGGGCATTTTAGAGGGGCTGTGTGGACATCAGCCTGCAAGTTTGCTGGCTACCAGAGAAGGTTTCCTCTGGGGCAGGTCCTGGGGGGTGGGGATGTGGTCCCCTGTGATCTCGGTCTTCTCTGGTGCAGCTGTCGGCAACTGCTTGTTCTTTATCTTTGCTTTAGCCATGTTGTAGTCCCCAGAGTCAAAGTACTTTTGCTGTAGAGAGGCAGAAATGAGAGAAAAAAAAAAACCATTTCAAACTTTGTCCGATGAAAAATGTAAAGAATAAAACTGTTGACATTCAATCAATTAATGAAATAAAAATAAGCAAAATGGGAAATTTAAATATGGGATCTTATTTTGAGGAAACTGTAGTGTTCTTGATCAGTGTTAGTCCCATTGACCCTTTCTCTCTCTCTCTCTCTTTGGATGTATTCATGTCCCAATGTATGTTTGTAATTATAATGTCAGGAGGACATGCAGTAAACTGTTCTTAAAAATGTTAAACTGATTTTAGTCTTTTTATGTTGGGTTATTGTAAAGACTTTCAGTCAGTATGCTTGTTGTTGTTATTGCTCTCTTTGTTTGTCTCCCTCTCACTGCCTGTGCTCATCCTGTCACAGATTCAACAGGAGTCTGGTTGTGCTCAAGGTTTTCTCCAGTTTGAAGAAACTTGTGGTTTTGTCCCTGTTGCCAAATAAAAAAGTGCTTGTTCATGGTGGTTTTATGTTGCATCTCTTTTAAGAATATATATATATATATATATATATATATATATATATATATATATATATATATATATAAAAGAACAGCAGACATGCTTTTTTTTAATAAAGTATCCCAAGATAACGTTTGATATGATTTGGTGTTATATAAACAAAATAGAATTGATTGAATCAGTTCAGGTCCTGCATACAATGAGGGACGCTTGAGACTTAAAACACAATTTCACCATGTATATATATAAATATATATAAAAATGGCTTTTTTTGATAACTAGTTCCAACAAAAACCTGAAGTGATTCTCGACCTAGAGTGTATTTCTCATGAACAGTCATCTATTGTTCACAGTAAAGGCAGCAAGTAGTTTTCTGGTATGTTTACCTGCTAAATGACCATCCAAAATAATGTCTACATATTTAATCGTGTGAAAATTAATCTTTTCCAGCACTGTGATGATGTAAATCATGTTAAAGTACATGGACACAGTGTTATTAAACACTGGTGAGGTAAACCACACCTTGCTCACACAAACATCGCTCTAATAAATCCTACCTTCACACAGTACAAACCGTTCAGTTTTTACAGTGTTGTAATTTAAAATGTAGTCTGTCATCACTTATAAAAGGGCATGCTCCTTAAAAGGTGACTATAAATTAACATTTGCTTAACTGCATTTGTTAAGGTATTAAAAAAAACAAAAAAAACAAACACAGTGGATTTAGCAGTAACTTTAGTGAACTCTGAATGTTTTGTAGACAATCACAAAAAAGATAACTCACCCCCTTCTGGAGGCGTTTACGAAGCAGATCAGAGCCTCCAGGTTTGAGTCCTAAATTTGGGTATCTGGACTTTAGTTTGGCCTCCTCTGCTTTCTCAGGACTGATCACCTTGTCCTGAACCTCCTGAAAAAACAAGCAGAGGCACGATTCATCGAGATGATGGGGAGGCGATTGGCTAAAAAACAAAAAAAAACAACAACATACTGGACATCAAGAGAATACATTCATCAAGTGCCTTCAGCCCCCGTCAGCTGATTGTACTGCGGTGATCTGTCCACGTTAGATCTATGGTTAGCACATGCCTTGATATAGCAACATAACGCTTATTAAGAAGTGCTAAAATAGCAATTTATGGTAGCCAGATAATCTATTAACGTTTTTATTTGCGTAGCAGTGCAGACTCTAAATACTGTGGTTTTACATAGACCTTACCAATAAGCTCGACATCCCACGCACAGTAGCCTCTGGAGAGTCGATCTGTACCGGGGTACGTGGGCTGTGCAGCGGTCTAACCGACAACAAATAGCAGACAGGTTGCGTTGTAGCTAATGGCGTTAGCTGTGTCATGACTAGCACGCAAAACTGCAACACTTTCAAGATTAAAACGTCACCCTACCCAACCCATACCACTGTGAAGCAAGCGTCTGGTTTTGCTAGGCTAAAGTGAGCTAATGGTTGTGTGTGTGTGTGTGTGAATGTCATGACAGTTAGCTTAGCTGCTAACATCAGTTCTCAGCACCTCTGACATTCACACCAACCAGCTGAGATCTTCTCGGTTTTATTTTTTGCAGTGGCGGGCCAGCTAATCGGGAAAGCAATGTTGCCATGACGCTTGACCAAACGCAGTCTTTTTTTCTCGCCACAGCTCTTGAGCAGGCTTTTCCAGATATGTCAACAATGACGAGCGCGGGGCGAAGAGGCTAAGCTACATAATGTAGCTAGCTTCAACAAAGTCAACGGCGCTACCAGCTGGTGCTAAACTGCTAACACGTATCTCCGTTACCTTCTCGTCCATCGAGGTCTCCTCTGCAGTTTGCGTTTCTTCGTTATCCCCCGACATGTCTCCGGTATCCTACAAAATCAGAGCAGAGATTTCCCACTAGTTGACAAGTGATCCACAAATCCCCTGCTCTGACTTTCCGTACCCATACGAGTGTTGCGCGCACTCCCGCACAAGAAGTACTACGTCACATGCGGAGACACCAAGCGCGCTCACGTTCGGGCACTTCTGTTCTACCATGCGCGCGCACACAGTGAGCTGGGATCGGATTTACATGACGTAACATGCTGATCAGCTGTTAGACCCATGTGCTGCAACACAAATCCAGATTTTAGTCAAATAATCCTTAAATCTGGATCAAGAAGAATGCACTGCAGTTCATTTAATGTTTCCTCATATTAACAGTGTTTCATAATGCTGCTTGCTTTGAGGGAGACTGAGACATCAGCGGTTGCTGTGCGATATGCTATCATAGACGGCAAAGCATTATAAAGACGTTCTTTTAGGGCAACCGTATTAAATAAAGCCTATTGAGGCTGATCAGATTAATTGAATCTTCATGACCATTACCTATTAGCAGCTTTGTGTGTGTATGCTGCAGAAGCCCATAATTGTGAGCTGACTGTTATAAATAGCTGGGCTGTTACAGGTGTCACAGCCTGTTTGAACAGGACACCTGCTGATTGCAGCTGCACAGAGTTGTGCAATAGTAATTACTACCACAATTGCATAATATTGAAATACTAGGGTAGTGATTTTCTTCCAAGGGACTTTATATTTTGGGACAATCATATAATGTACTGCTCTTCTTTTCTACATGCATCTTCTGTTCTTAAATTAAGACTCCTGGGTGTTAGTAAGGATCTAAGTAATAAATCCTTACTATTAATGGGCAATGTGCTTAGTCAGCTGCCACTGTGGCCTGGCTCCAAATATGCAGAAGAACATTGATGGAGAGATCAGTTCAAATATTGTGTGATGACCTTAGTCTGTTTAGATCTTAATTAAATAAATAGTGAAACATCTTTTGCCTAACTCTTAATCTCAGCTGCTAATGCTGCTCAGACCAAAATTACAGGACTTTGGTTAAATATATAATCTGAAACAAATTTCAGATTACAGTATATAATTTACATATTAAGCAGTAGTACAGTTCTGTTGGGCAGTGGGCCCATCAGAGAATAAACCTTAATAATATACTGTATATATATATATATATATATATATATATATATATGTATATATATATGTATATATATATACATATATATACACACACACACACAATTTTTATCAGAAGAACTGCCCCTCTATCATTTGATTCAGTAATAGCTAGTTTAAATTGTCTTGCATGGCCCATTTGCTTTTATAATGTATTAAAGTAGGTTGCTTGTAATGAGTATCAATGATTTGATTTGCAGAGATGAGCACTCTTACATGTGTATAAAAACTATGTACAAAGAAAACAAACAGAACTTAATGTAAGTTAAAGAAAAAGTAAGTGCATTTGTGGGTGTTTTATATGAAGGTCATTTGCAGTTTATCAGCTGTCACACCAAGCTCATTACTACAGTCATATGAGCACAGTGAGGAATGTTCTGACATTTATATAACCACTCCTGATTCCTTGTTAGCTTTTTTTTTTTTGGTAGTGTAGAAACCTTTATTATTATCAAAAGAAAGTTGTTTTTTTTCATGAACAATTCGCTTCCAGTGTGACTCTATGCAGAGGTGATGAACAGGAAACATGATGGGGAAATCACAACAAAGAGAGACGGAGAAGCTTTAGAAGATATATTCATATATATTTTTTTCAGATTTGAATATTAATGTCAAAAATACATACTATGATATACAGTTTGCACTACATCATCTTAGCATGACAGACGTCACAAGTAGTAACTGAAATATTAATTTAAATATTAAATAAACTGATGGTTAAGTAAACTGAAAGTGAATGTGTAAACACTGTACTAAGGTTACTCTTCCTATTGCAACACTTCCAATAAAGTGGTTCTGTAACAGTACAAAAGTATTAGAATATGACTATTTTCTGTTTCATTTCCAGTTATAATGAGAAAAATAGATCCACAGTGTACTCCTGATGATCTGCTATGATGCTTTCAGTTGAATCGAGCTTGATTGCTTGTTTGACTTCTTTAGTGGTCCGTGGTACATGTTCTTTTTTTTTTTTGGATGAGGGCATGACGCTGCACCAGTCTTCCTCTTCCATGTGCACTCCCTCTGCTCCCAGCTCAGGAATCACAGGAACAAAGCCGACTGTACTTTCACTTCAATCAATTAGATCTTCAAAGATTTGAAACTAAAGAGGTTACTATTTAAAGGGCCTGGTATTGATTTATAAAGACACTCATTTAGATCATTTATTCACTGTGTCAATAAAACCTCCAATTAATAATTTGATTTTGAGCGTACAGATTAATGTGACCTGCACTCTGCTTTTGTAGAGACTTTTTTGCCAGACGTTGGAGGGTCCACACTCACAGCAGGAAAAAAAATTGTTTTCTATCATATCTGCACTTCTTCACCAGGAGAATACAATCTGAAACATTACTGTTTGACTTTCGAACCAAACTCTCTTATTTTAACAGAGAACGTTTATTTCTGATGAGTCCCCTAGCCTCTTTGTCATTCCTGGGTGACAGAAGGGAGGAAACTTAACATTTTGGGTACAGGTCTGGTGAGTCTTGTTGATAGCTGTCCATAAGTCACTGCTTTTTTTTTTTTTAGCCTTTTCATCTAGCCACTGGCTGAGTCAAAGTCTATCGCTGGCATTTAGGTGTGATTGATAATACGCTCACGGCCTGCAGGGGCAGAGGGAGCGAGGAAGTCGGGTCTCAGCAGCGGGGAGAGAACGGTGGGTCAATAGGAGACTCTGTGAAGGACTGGAGCTCGTAGGCAGCACCGCTGTCCACCTCCATGGACTTCCTGGAAAACAGCAAACGGATGTCCCTGTGGAGGTAGATCTTCCCAGACTTCGAACTCTGGAACCTGGTCGTGATTAGAGAGGGAGAGAAAAAAAAAACAGGAACAATGAATAATGGAGGGCAAACAGGATCTCGAAAAAGGATATATTCCAGTCTTAATGGTGTCCTCGAGACAAACGACAGCCAACTGACCTCAGATGAACGAGGTAGCGTAAGGTGCGTCCGTGGCTAAGTGCCTTCCTGCTGGTCTGACTGTTTGTGTCACGGCGGACGGGAACAGAGAAGGTCCTCTGGCGAAGGAAGGTCTGGTGTCCGGCTGGCATGGCTCGTAGATCATACATCACAACAAACATCTTCACCACTGTCTTGTTGGGATTGAATAAGGTCTGGATGGAAAACAAGACAGCAAGAATGAGACAGATTTCCAAAGTCGATGCAGACACAGCAGAACAGTAGAGGCTGTTATAAATAAATAAAGTCAACATCCCACTGTACTTAACATCCTAAAAATGTTTTTTTAAGGTATACACAGGAAATGCTCGGCTTATTAAGAGGTCAGCATAAATAAGAGAGAGAGAGAGAGAGAGAGAGAGAATGAGAATGTAAAACAATAAATCCCTATTAAAACCACTAGGGGACTCTCTTTCCCTCTTTTACTGTTTAGTCTTTGTTCTCAGCATTGTGTATTCAGTGATGCAAAAATATAAATTGTTTCAGGACATTTTCACTGTGTTTATGTTTCCTTACCACTTGAATGGTTCCTGATGGAGGTACACGGTATCCCCTTTTCCCCAGGGACTCCAGGTTTATCACACCCTGTGAGAAAACACACAACAAACGGTTCAAATGATATTGAATCCAGGACTTGGACTTGAGTGACTCGTGCACTGATGACTCTGACCTGGACTCGAGCACTGACTGCATTTGGCCTGCATTTATTTTACTGACAAAGAGGATAAGGTTTTTCTTCTTGTAAGATTTAAAAAAATAAGACCCTAACGAGTGAATCAGTTTGGAGTGAGGTGTGTTCTCATGTTAGTGTGTTCACGTGTCAACTTGTTTAGCCACAGTTTGTGTTGTGATGATGCACAGACTGCAGTCAAATAACGATGATTTTTTTTCAAGCAGTGTCATATCATTTAAAATTCTGATTCATAATAGTGGGGTTGCAGGTATTTTCAGGACTATTAGACACCCGCAGTGATCCCACCACAGCAGAAGCGATGTGTCTCCCTAAGCCCTTAATGCACAGTGACAGTGGTGTAACTTCATTCATTATTGAAATCTCCAGATATGCTGACAGAAATCTGTGCTATGAAGGTTGTAGATTTCTTTCAGTTCCTCAAATGTTCTAAAAATACTTTTATGATAGACATTCAATGTTCTCAATCCCCTTAAGAGGGCCACTCCTTCCAGAAGAAAATCTTCCCCTCCTATGTTCAGTTTTGGGTTCTTTTAAATTGAAGCTGATCCTATAAAGAAGGGAGATGATCCTTCTTTCTTTTGAGTATGAAGCCAGATATTCCTAATGTGAGGGATTATTTGGGTTTTGGGTAATAGTCCTAGGACATTGGTTTCAATAGTCTACAGCCTTAACAGGGGCATTCAGTTCATCCTCCAGATCTTACCACGCAGGCCTATTTTCTCTATTTACAAGAAGAGATACTATCTGCATACCCTGGAAGGCCTCCTGATAGTCTCATGTTAGGAAGTCTCAGTCCTCTATTATCTATTTCAGCCGTGCTATGTTCCCATTTTCCTAAATGAATTGACTTATCATTGTATCTAGAGTGCTGAAAGTACAGAACAAGGTAGTTCAGTTCGGAGTAAATACCTGTTTGGACTCTCCAAAAAGAGAAAACTAGTGTGTGTACATCCAGGCAAGGACAAGACATGTACTAACTGCACGCTGATCAGCTCCCATAGAGCAAGTTTATTTAAAGTGAGCAAAGTACACAATCTTCCTCAGTTGTAATGTTGTAATGCAATGTAATGCCGGGTCAAAATGAATAGATATAATGCCTTCAAGTCCTGGGTTCAAAATTATTTGGGAATTCCAGTGGGTCCCAAACCATCTCAGCTTTGAAAGACACTTTTATAGCAGAACTTAGACCTTACATTTGTTCGAGTTTAATTTATTCCACTGTGAAGTGGTGATAGTGGGTCACCCCATTCTGTTTCATGACCTACCAGGAAGGTAGATCTCAAACTGTAAGATGTTACTTTAGATTTTGGCTGTTTAAATATGAACTTTAATGCATCCATGTTTTTTTTTAGAGGAAACTATAAATAGCTCCAGCAAACAGGATCAACAGCTTTTTCATCATCTCGAGAAAGAGCAGCTATCGGGGTGTTTAGGTCTTTGATCTGAAGAGGTCCTGCACTTTACGAAACCTGACCTGGTCAGAATGAATAAAGGTACGACGCTGTTAACTATTAAGGCAAAAATCTTTGCAGAGAGTTCACCACTACAGCACAAGAGTCTAACTGGTCGATAACTTCCACATTAGAGATATTATTCACCCCACTTGACCTTTGTATTCTTTCTCTACCTTTCTCTGCTCAGTGCTTTTTTTTGGGATAAAAGTATTATGGACAGTCTTATCAATCTATCTTTCATGAATTCTCATGAGCTGTGTGTTTCCAGAAGCAACATCTGAATTCTTTTGTTTCAGGGAGCTTAACAATATTTTATTTCAGATGCTAAAAGTGTGTCAGTCCTCTTGACTTTCCTCTGCCCTGTCAACTTATAACAGAAAAAAACTTTTTTTGTTTTGTTTTGCTGCCTTAATGTCTCATATTTGCTGCAGTGACATCACTGCTCACAGAAACTTTAACAAGGTAATATAAATGGGAGCTCACGTGTGTATGAGCAACTTTCATCTTAAGGTCCAATCATACAGACTGAGAGGAAAAATAAATGACTGATCAACTAATTGTCAAAAAGTGATCTTACCATATATGGTGATGGAGCGTTGTCATCGGAGACACTGTAGAATGACACATCTACAGGTAAGGTCAGGTGACTGGGGCAGAAGGACCCGCTGGCCCCGACCTCAGCTGTGAAACCCTCGACCATCCCTAAAGGCTCCAGGCGATTGTTCAGTACACACTCCTAGAAGAAACACGGTTCACTTTTTAAACTTCTAGGACAGAGACTCCAAAAAATTGAGAGACTTTGAAAACGTTGTCAGATTTAGTAATGACTCCAGTGTGAGCATTTTGTTCACTCTGAATGATCAAAGCACAGAAATCGGTTTGAGGGACAGAAAAAAAGAAGTATTGAAAACAAATCTGAAGTAGAGGCACGATTCTGAGATTTTATTTGATTTTTACCTCAAAGTTTCCGAGCAGACTGAGACTGGCAGGTGGAGCGCTGGCACTGAACAGCTGCTGCGACTCATCGGTGTACCCCTCTCTTTTTGGACACACCCTAAAGGGTTCAAACGTGCACACTTATTCAGCTTGTTTTAAATGGAGAGCATCGCCTGCAAATATCTGAGTCCAGGGTCGGATTGAATTTCATTTTCGCACAAACAATCAGACAACCTGAAAATGTTTCATGATCACACATTGATGACTAAAAACAGGCATCATAACAAAGATTCTGTCAAAACAGACATGCATGAAGTTGTTTGAATGTTTTAATGACCCAAATCTTGAAGAATAAAACTTAGAAATAATTGATAAAAAATAAATAAATGACATCATCTAAACTGGCCACAGATCGTACGGTGAATTTCCACCTCACATGCTCAAATCTTGTAACATCTGCTTTATCTGAAGCAACACTGAGTTACCACCTACGCCCGCTGTGTGTAGGCAGTGCCATGAAGCTCAATGTATTTGTAGCCAATTCAGCACTGTCTGCCATTTTGAGCAGAATGTGTGTGATTGTAGGAGCAGTCACAGTACAGCAGAGCTTCAGCAGGTGGCAGCGTGAGAGGAAGAGTCTGCAGAACAGGGCTGACCTCACCTCGCCATTCAGAACAATACGTTTACTGTGTGATCTCTTAACACGCACACATTACTTCGGTGTTGATCAAATTTTTTTTTTAAAAGCACTTTATGAGAGAAAAACAGCAGACGTGCTAAATCTTCTTTAAATAAATGTGTCATAACTTTGGATAGCTTGAAAAATACTGACAATGTACTACAAAAAAGAACATCAAAAAGCCACCCAAACAAAGTTTGCCTTGCTGGCAGATGAGGCATAGTAACAGCTGAAATGTTGCAAAGTGAGAAAAACAAACAGGTTTCTAAATTATGATGCACAATATGAGTAACTCGATCCAGATGGCAACACAATAAACAGATGACGTGGGAGGCAAATGAAAACAAATAATCCTTTGTCCTTTTTTAACAGTTAGTCAGACTGCATTCAAGCTGTGGAAGTATCCTGACAGTTTCCTAGATAAACTCTGGTCGCAGACTGCTTCACGACAGTAACGCACACAGCACAGGTGAGGAGGATGAACGTACCTTTTCCCAGAGGCCCAAGGCAAACCCTTACAGCCAACCAGAGAGGTGTCAAGGTCAAAATAGCCAGTTTGATTTTTCCTCTGAGGAACCTGCAGCACACAGAACATGAGCGTCACTTGTTAGAGCTCGGATGACAACGCTTGTTCTGGAAATCTCAGACTGGCAAGAGGGAAGTATCATCAGTGTACGCAAAGTCAACGCTATGCATTCAATGACAGGAAGTAAAGCCTTTAAATCTCACTATATATTCATATATTTTCAATAAATATATTATGATTTGATCTCGTGTTAAATGAAAAAATAAATCATACAGTGTTGGATTGTGACGGGAGCTTGTATATTGGGGTGACTGAGTGCGTTTAGAACTGTGAGTGAGAATGTACAGAAGACGGGAAGCTGCGATGATCAAGTGTGACTGACTAACTCTGTGAAACAAGTTGCCGATGAGGCACAGCTGACTCACATGCCTTACTCACTTACTGCCTGTTTGTGTGTGTGTGTGTGTGTGTGTGTGTGTGTTCCTGTGTGTTCCTGTGTATACACTAACCTTAGCAACACTTCAGCCGCCAGGCGGCAATAAAAACACCTGCCAGAGATTTCCAGAGTGTCTTTACGGCAAACATTCACAGATCCTCCTCTCACGCTGGTGAAAGTACTGTGAGTAATGCCTCGGATGGCGTTAGAGAAAAAGGGGAGCGAGTGCTGTGTTATGGTAAACACAGCCGCACTGACACCAGTGACGCCTGAGTCAGTAAGTGCTCAAGTGTGCCTGTTAGCCTGCGTGTGAATTCTTAACAAATGCACAAAGCAGAAACTGACAATGGCTGCCAGTTACACAATGTGGATGAGTGTTTGTGAGAGAGAGTGTGTGTGTGTGTGTGTGTGTGTGTGTGTGTTTCCTCCTTACAGGGCTGGAGAGCAGAGGCAGGCCTGTACAGGGGTGGAAGGCCTTGGTTGCTGTGGCGTCTAATGAGTGGCGATTGTGTTTCTTCCAGCTGTTGCAGGGACGTAGGGGGGAGGGGCTGTGAGCTCGCTGGAGCACAGAGAGGGAGAGATTTCAACGTTTGAAGGTAAACTGAAACAATCTTTTACGAAACGCATCACGTTATTCAAAAATCATGCTCTGTTTTCTTGGATTTTGACGATCACCCGCTCCAAACAAGAGTCCAATTAAAATGATGTGAATTAATGAAGAAGTTCCTTCAAGTTTCAGATGTCTTTACATACACACTTATCCTGATAATCCAGAGTTCTAAAACAATATATCACTACAAAACATAACACAAGTATGAGGCCAGCTGGGTGTTAGCTTAGCTAAGCATTTATTACCTGTGTACAGAGTAAAACGAGCTCTTTCCAGTCTTCACTATGCTGAAGTCTCCCCGTCTAAACTATGCTAACTGGCTGGACGCTCTCACTTCATATTTTTAAGTACAGACATTCAAAGTGGCCTCTTTTTCTTTTTTGCATGTTTTTATTTATCTGTTTATTTTTCTTTCGTTGTGTATGTTTTACCGTTTTTTACTTTTTGCATTTGTGAAGCACCTTAAAAATAAAGTTTATAAATAAAGACTTACTTACTTTATCTTCTAATCTGACACGATTTAAACAGTACAGATAATTTCCACAATGTTAAACATTTGTCTTCCAGAGATGCAGTGAAACCAAGCATGATGTAATCATGGCAACTTGAATAATTGTAGACTATCAAATGGGTTATCGATCCTTAACATAAGAGACATGGAGGGAGGAGGGGAGGGGTCTCTTACCAGGACAGTTGACGGAGGGGTCATGTCTGGACTTGAGGTGCCGGAGCATCCAGAGTCACAGGGTGCCTGGTTCTCATCCTGCAGCGCAGACGCTTGGGCTGGTGCACATGTCTGCATCTGCATCTGATACTGAGGCTGAGGCTTGCTGTGGTTGTGGCTTGAGTTACAGTTCCCAGCTGGGCTGGCATCATTGCAAGTCCAACTAAAGATGTGGGTATTCCTTAGGCTGTTCTCAAAGACAGGGGGGCTAGGGGGGGTTTCATGGCTGCTAGGTGTTCTGACTCTGAGTTTTTCGTGTGGGTTAGTTCGTAAACACAGACCAGTCTGGACTTGAGGCTGGTCTTTCAATGAGGGTTCTTCAAGTGTAAAGTGAGCACCGTTTTGGGACCGGGGTGAATGGCATTCTGACCCCGGGTCGACTCTGGGCTCGTCTGTGCAAATGGGCGCGTGTGTGGCAGCGGTGTGCGTGCTGCCTCTGTGAGGTTCATGGCTTGGCATGTGATCGTTCGAGTAGCCATTGGTGGCAGTGTGTGAGGCTTGTGGGCCAGGCGATAAGTTTGAGTACGTGCGCACCGTGTGTGTGATTGTTGTTGTGTGCGTGTGGTGCAGTGGGCTGCCGCTCCTGCTGTGCCTTGGGGACAGAGAGGGGACAGACAGTCTCTCCTGAATGAGTCTGGTAATGTCTTGAACCGCCTGGGCGATCAGAGAGCTGTCTCTACCCCTCTCCTTCTCTTTTGCTCTCTCCATCTCTCGGTTTCTCTCCTCCTCCATGTCTCTCATCTCTGTCATTTTCAGCTTCCTGCAGGCTGCAGGTTTAGGGGAGGAGCTTTCCCGTTTGCAGTACGAAGTGTCAGTCACAGGTGTGTTGAAGGGACTGGGCAACACACGTCCCACAGATTCATGGGGCGCTACCTCGGGCTCTTTGGTCTTACTGGCAGGTATATCGTCATGGTTACTGACCCACGTGGCTTTGGGAGGGTTGTCGGAAGCAAAAAGGCCAGGAGGGAGGGGCGGGGCTGTGGGGTCGCAGAAGTTGAGCCTCTGTGCGATGCGGGCAATGACTTCCTGTCTTTCCTGGAGCAGGGAGCCAATCAGAGGGTTTGTCTCAGATGCGGAGGGCCTTGGGGAGGTGCAGCGGGGCGGTTCAGCCAAGGAAAAATTCTTAAACGTTCTCAATGGCTCATGGATAGGTGCCTTCGACTTGTCACTGCTGTTGATGCCGGGCCCATGGTCCTCCACTTGTGTGGGGTCAGATGAACCATTGAGAGCCGTATACAGCCACTTCCCTGCTTTGCCTGTGCGCAGCGGAGAGGGGGAGTGGGAGCGTGAGGGCTTGGGGGAGTGAGAGGATCTGTGGAAAAGTGGGGAGCCCTGATTTTGGGGGATGCTGACCTGCGGAAGCCCTCCGTTCTGAAAGGAGTGATCTTCAGCAGGCTCCTGGCTCTTCTTGCTGTAAGGATGTGGCACCACAGTTTGTGGAAGGCTGTTGATGGGGATGTTGTTGATGGGAAGGTTAGGAATGGGTAATCCATTGAGGACAAGGCCGGAAGTATTGGAGGTTTTGCTGAACATGTTTGAGTTGTGAAGGAAGTTGTCTTTGCTGAGGTCCTGGCTCTTTTTGAAGGTGGGCAGACAACTGTGGGGGTTGACGTTTGGACTGAGGGTGGAGGTCTTGCTGTAAAGCGGTGGCAGGCCCGTGTGGATGCTGCAGGCTAGGGTGGGGTAGGTGGGTTGGCGGGGGAGTGACTGGACATGAACCTGGAGTGCGACACTCTGGGATACATTGGGGATGGGGAAAATGTGCTCTGACGGTGGCTGGGAAAACTGCCACACCAGCTCTTCATCAGCAGCACTGATCCTGTTTGACAGAGGGAGTCAAAGAGAGATTAGATAGAAACATAGTTTGTAAAATATGGAGGAATTGTCAGAAGCTCCATATATTTAAATTACACTCCTCAAACCCACACACGACAAAAAATCTAAAACCACATCTGAATTTGAAAACAAAAATGACTCCAGATCAGGTTACTTTCACATTCCTCCGTTAAAAACGTTCAAACTAACAGGTAACAAAGTATTAAGTAAGTGTTATCTCTGACCTGTACAAGATGTTTCTGGGGACGATGCCATGGGAGGCGCTGAGCCAGGCGCTGAGCTGGGAGAAGAAGACGTAGGAGCGGACGGCCAACAGCAGTGTCTTCTCCTCAATGAAGCGATCACCGCTTCTATTAAAAACACAGAGAGGAGGAAATGTGCCAGTATGTCAGGTTAATGAAGAAACCTTGAAACCTTTCCAGGGTGTGTGTGTGTGTGTGTGTGTTTTCATGTGTATGTTTTAAACACAGTGTCCCCTGTTGCTATGTATGCCACTGGGAAAGTGGGCCAACTTGTGAGGCCACTTAACCCTCTGAGTGCCAAACCTTTTTTTTTCCCTTTTTGTTTTTCTTGTAATGTTTTTGATATATACAGTACATTTAAATCTCTTTACAGCTCTAAGATCTACGTTTTACATAAGAAGGGAAGGGGAATGCAAGAAATACAAAAAACAACTATAATAGCTAATAGTCAGTCGATCTAACCACACATCACAGGAACTGATTTGATGCTTTTTACTCTGTTTGTAATTCTCTTATTCTACTTGTTTATTTTATTTTTTTACAGAAAAACTTTTACCAAAAAGGTAACGCATGTGTAACGTACTGTCTTGGAACTGGCTGCAGGGTCCACCTCTCTAGCAGCAGAGCATCTTGTTTGATGACCGGGTCGCTGATGGGGTCACTAGGGGGGCACTCGTCACCATAGCAACAGTCAGGCAGGAGCATGACCTCAATCATGATGGGGATGCTGTTCCTCCAAAGCAGGATCACCTCAGAGCGGGTTCGCCTCGCCTGCCGACACTGGACACGTACACACACACGTACACACACACACACACACACAACGGCAAACAGAGGGTGGAGGGTTAGTGCTCGTTAGTGAATGTCAACGACAGCGACAGTTCAGGGTCCGAGCAGAAGGGACCCAGTGAGAGCCACACACTCAGCCAAATGTTTCAGCCTTTTATCTTATTTTACAATATTTAAAGTTTGTTGTAGTCCAATAAAGTTTGCGGTTGAAGTGAAAACAACTGAGCGTAACAGTAATACACAAATATCCAACTGTGATAAATTTAGAGAATTTAAGAACTAATGTTGCATCCCGGTTTTTCTAAAGCTTGTTACTTGAATGGTGCAAACCTAGAAAAAACATTTTGAACAAACATTCCTCTGTTGACACACGAGCAGAGATACATCAAGTTGTGTACGCAGCTGTGTGTTTGTGCACGGGCGCTACCTGAGGCAGTTTGTCGCTGCATTCGTGCTTGTGAAGAGGGGGCATCGCTGACTGAGCCGGCGGACAGTGCAGCCCCTCAGTCCTGCCCTTCACAGAGTACTCTGGAGTCCTTCCCTCGGTGATGAGCAAGGTCAGGAACACCAGAAATTCCTCTGCGTCGTACTCGAAAAACTCCTCGGTTGCATCTGGCAAGACAGAGAAAGAGAGGGGTCAGCCACACCTTCTCAAACCACTTCAACCAAAACAGAGAGGAAAGACAGGAAACAGTGGCACTGCTAACTTCTTGGTCCTGTGACAGATACATGGGGAACATGTTTTTAATCCACCTGGGCTGACACCAAATGCAAATGAAGGCTTTGTTATCGTTTGTTCTCAGGGCGACGCGTCTGTTTAATTTTGGCTGGAAAGACTTGTTTAGAAAAGGGGTGTGGGGGGGAGACGACGGATGACACAACTTTTCCAGCTTGGCCACTTTAAAGAATTATATTTAGAACTTTTATGTCAGCTGAGCGGAGGTTGAAGCCCAGCTGACACACACACACACACACGCATAAACACACAACAAATTACAAGAGGAAACAATGACTGTGACGCCGTTTAGTCATTAACAAGCTAAAAGTCAAGCAGAGCATGAGGACAGAAAGGAGTAGAAACCCATTTAGCAAGGGTGGGGATGGGTGGGGCTGGTGTGGTGACCAGGACTTGGCAGGACAGTGAACAGAAGAATGTTTTCACTATTCAGAAAGATCATTGAAAATAATGTAAAAGACCCCTCCTCAAATGCTGTTCAATGACAGCTGTGTCTCGTTGGTTTGTCAGTCTCATGCCAAAACAGAATTAACAAGAGTCCTGCTCTGTTTGTGTTGTCACTGAAGCTTAGATGTAAAGCAGGGGTATTTTTAGCAGGAGGTTGAAGAGCCTGCTTTAGCTCGCTAGCTCTTTTACCCCTCAAGAGAAAACTCCTAGAGTCCCCCAGGAGGTCTGCTGACACACAGCAGCTCAGAGAATCACAGCCTCCTTTCTTTATAGCACACGTGCAAAGACACGACTTGTAGGAGAGGCCGCCTGCTCTATAAATCTGTAAACGTGTTCCTGCTGCCATTTAGATTTTATTCACACACATTTAGTTCAATATTTTTTTAGCTTTTTTTTTTTTAAACATGTTCCTTATAAGGCAGGAGGGAGAAAGAATACACACATATACATAGAGCCTGTCCTCCTCCCACCAGCGCCAGGCTGACTAGAACAGAGACCCTCTCAGCTGGCTCTGCAGAAGCGTGAGCTACGAGCTGCTGCTGCTGCATGTGTGTATGTGTGTGTGTGTGTGTGCGTGGTGTACGTATTGCAGTCAGCCAGTCACGCACATTCCTCTCAAGGAACTCCTCCTACGTGCCTTTGAGCTGCTTTCTGCACGTGGAGAGAGGCGCAGTCCAACACAAAACATGAGGAGGGAGGGAGAGTGGGGGTCTGTTCGCCAGCTGTAGGCTGAATAAGCTGAGGGTGAATGGGACGACGACGAGAGAGAGAGAGAGAGAGAGAGAGAGAAAGAGAGAGAGAGAGAGATATTCAGTGACAGACTCCTTTTATTTATGAGCTTCAATCAGAAAAGCTCACACGAAGAGAGAGAGACTGATCAACAGTGAGAGAGTTTGAGGGAAAGAAAAACAGACCTTGAGGAAAATCCGTGAGACAAAGGTCAGGATTCAAGGTCATAGAGTCCATCATCTTAACATGATGCTTAGTATGAATGTTCTACTGTATGTGGTTAGGATCTACTCCCAGTCCAGAGTGGAAAGGCTCCAGCTCTTGGTTCAGTCAAGAGGATTTAGGTTAAAGGTGATGCCCCATGAAGGAAGCAAAGAACAAATGAGAAAAGGAAGCTTGGAGGGATGAAGGGGGGGGCGGGGGGGAAGGAGGTAGGACAGTGATTAAGGGAGCAACTTCAGTGGAGCAGAGGGTTACACAAACCCCCCTGTCCACACAGTGGGTGTCAGATTGGTGCTTTCTAGGAAAGACAAACCCACGAACACATAAAAGAGAAATGCACGGAAAACACCCAGAGCTACACACACACACACGTGTAGTGCAGGACAAAGGACTAGTGATGAAGGATTTAGTTAAGGGGCCCAACAGCTTTGGCTTGGTACGTGTAGATGAGCTCTGTCATTCTTTAGGGTGTGATGCGTGAATAGAGCGTTCCTACATGCACACACAGACTCGAAACAAGAAAGCTGCATTCAACATTCAGATGGCTAGTCGGTTACAAAACTGAGGCCTAGTTTGATCTTATTAAAAGAATTTTTAAAAAAAAGGAACTTAAAAAAAGAACTAAAAAAGAGTGTCATCTTGTCATCTGGGTTGGGGGTGGGTGCGTAGAGTTGTTTTTATTTTTATTTTTTTTATCCTGAGTGAAGACGCTGAAGCTCTAGAGTCAAACCAGACACTCTCTCAAATGTTTTGCATCTGTAGCTTTGTAGAAATGGTTAACGTAATTTTGGGGATTTATGTAACAATATGTACACCAATCATTAAGCCTTTAAAGCTGGGCTCAACGTTCAATTCTGTCCCCCCCCCCTCCCCCCATCTCCCTCTGGTCCGTGACTAATTCATTCCTAAATCTCCAACTCTTTAAAACAAGGAATCGGTCTTTCGTCAACTTTATCTGAATGTGTTTTCATCCTTCTTCTCCCGCTGCGTACTGCTCCCTCTTGCATTGGTGATTAAGACGCATAGCAACTGTACTAGCACTGCTTGAGAAAAGGCAAACAAAATATTTCAGGCAGGAAAAACAAAGTGAGGTTAAGGTCCACTGTGTTGATAAGAAGAGACTTTACAGAAACAGAACCAAACATGTAACAACAATGGAACGCTGATGTTTCTCTTCTCAATGTGCCTGACCTCTCCTCCATCGATAAGAATTATGTAACAGGTTGGATTTAGATTCCGGCGTCTTATTATTAGACCTGTGACCGCCTGCCACCGAGTACAGCTGGAGCCCTGTCTACTGATTGGTTTGTTCTGCCTGTATACACAAACACATGCTCGGACCTCTTTTCAGACACACACACACACACACACACACACACACACACAAACACAAACACAAACACACACACACCTCTCAGCTGTCTCAGAGTCCTCCGGCCAACGGAGCTGTAAAAAGTCATGTGGGATGGAAAAGGCCTTAAGAGCAAACACAGCGTGCAGAGTACACACCGACACACACTATGGTGTGATTCACAATTACCTAAGTGGCAAATAGAACATGTCTGTGCCTGGTCAGAAGATGATGACTTCTAATAGTTATGTGTCGATATGCGTTTGAAGCCTCGTGTTTTACGTTTGTGCAGTTTCTTTAGTGCGTTTTTTTTTAATGCACTGCAGGTTTGCACTGTGGGTTGAGGGGAATGTAAATTCATCTGTGCTGTATGTTTAACGTGGAGCATATTTGATAATAAAGCCTACTACCTACTACCTAGTTTGACTGTTGTAACAGAGAGACAGATGGGAAGAGGGCACACAACGTGGGAGACAGATACACACACATTCAGATAAGCTGACCTATTAATCTGTGCACTGTGGCAACACGAGCACTGTGAGCTTGTCCCGCTTTCCAAAGCAAAGCTGCTCTGCTCTCCACACTCATTCACACTATACACTCACAGCTAATTTGAATGCTGTGTAAGAACCAATATGATGAGAGAGAGAGAGAGAGAGAGAGAGAGAGAGAGAGAGAGAGAAAAAAAAAACCTCTCCCATCCTCCTCTGCACAGCCGGCACTGATTCTCTTCATGTGTCGTTTGTTTACGACCATGTTTCATTTCAATGAAACGGGGAGCAAATTAGAGTCCTGCTCTTTCCTCTTTGGTGATACATCTGTGCTGGGAGAGTCCGATCAAACGACAGCACACTGATGAGCTCACCTATAACAGGGCTACTGGTTATGAAAAGATAATAAGAGATAAAAGACTGCAGGGCAGCAACCAGTGAGAGCCGAGGCCTACTTCAGAGAGAGAGAGAGAGAGAGAGAGAGAGAGAAGGTTCACACAGATAATGAAAGAGGCATTCACAGTGATTTACAGGGCTGATGGGAGACGTGCACAGGTCAATCAAAAGGCATATAGGAAGCCCGAAAATATATCTATTTTGACACCTGTTTGTCATCTAAATTTGATTAAACATTTGAAATCTTCCAAAATTAAGAAGGGAATTTGGTGGCTTTTGAAAGGTGACGTAAACCTGAGGGCTGAGACACATCCACCACAGTCTGCTATGAACTGGCAGGCTGCTGTTGTATTAAAGCTATGCATGGCCTGATAGCAGATTTTGGGCTAAGGATTTTTTTTTTTAGGACAATGATAAACAAACACATGGTGTCAGAAAATGAAGCTTACATGAGATATATCAACGTCTCAAACTCTATTTTGCTATTTTTTTTTCATACATTTTAGGTTTTGTAAGTAACTGTGAAGTTGGTGTTGAGCTTTCCTAAGCAAGACAATAAACCCTGTCCCACTGTGGCTAAACCCACTTTCTCAAAATGATTAATTATAATGAAACTAAGAGTTCAAAGGTCGGACCAATTTTCTCGATGGAAATACAGTGTCAGAGACATCAAAGCATTTTGTACACGTTTCCTCTGCGTGTGACACCTGAATACTCCGGATAAAGCAGCCTGCCAGGAGGCTGTGTGTTCAACATGTTTCAATGCAGCATCAGTGCAGCAGGTCCAGTCTGCTGAGCTCACTGAGGTGTGTCCTCTTAGCACACAATGAGCTCTAACTCGCTGTGAATGGAAGCACACAGTTAAGGTTCAACCTTACCATCTGCTGAATTCTCACTACAGCGATGGATGTACAAGTCTGTCTTTAAGTCAGCACTCCGTGTCAGCATGAGTGAAATAGAAATGCAACAATTGGGATGTAGCAGTCCGGCATGGAACTATGCAGAGATTAGTCTATGTACATGCATGTACAGTATGGTATAACATCTTTCATGTTATATGGGTGCAAAAACCTTCATCTGCATTTACAAATCAAACATGGTATCTTTTGTTTTCTCAACTCGCTGCAACACTAGATAAGACTGCATCAAATATGTTGAACTGTGAGCAGCGCAGGGAGAAAGGAAAACAAATCTAAATTTATCACCAGCTCTGTTCTGCTCTTGCTGGAAAATATGTTGATGTGTTTGTTGGATGGAAATAGTCAAGAGGCATCTGCATGTATTTATACAGTTTTTTGACATCGAGAGAACTACAAGATAAAAAAAAAACCGATGCATGAAGATTTAAAAAAAATATATATATTTAAAAAAAGACCAAACATGCACCCATAACGTCAAAACATCCACTACTCTAATGTATACAGAGGAAAAATTAGAGATTACACAGACAGTTCTCACATGCTTAATCTTCTTACTCCAGCGTCTGATGAGATAAATATAGGCACGATTTGGTTGTTCTCAATTTCGGTTTTTCTCTACGGCTGATTTCAAAGCATTAGTTCTCCATTCAACTTTTTGATGACATTCGAATGTGGGCACTGCTGTCAGACACCATCAAAAAAAGTGGCTTACGCAGTGAATGCCTGCAGTCAAACATGGCGATAAAATTAATTGCAAGTCAAGACCGTAAGAAAAGTTCCAACAGCGATAGGAAACTTGCTTAAATGCTGACACGTGCAGAGTGCTGTGCTGCTTTGATTTTTACGAACGACATCTGACAGAAGAAAGCTACTTCTTCAGGGGACAAGTACCCCATCTTCACACAGCCCACGAAGGCCATAACAAAAGGGACTCCCCTAAAGTCTAACGCTGGACTGGGATTTTGAAGGCTGCCAGGACGTCCCCTATGTGGATATCCCCAGAGGACGAGAACGCACAGATACTTTCCAAGTGTTGAAATGCACTGGTAGCAAAGCAGGTGGCAGATTTGAAATGTCAGCAGCTCGTGATACTGCTTTTTTGCCACCGCGGGAATTGTTTGCAACTCCGTCTTTTTCTGTTCCGCAGCCAGTTCTGCAGTCTGACCGACTATATTTGGAGACCAGCTGGTCTGCAGGACCAACTAAACTGAACCTCCTCTCTCTATAAGGGATGGAAACATCTTTATACATCTCCTTTAAAATCACTTCCTTACAAACACCTCTCGTCTATGAGCACCTCGCAACAACAGGGTGACTCCAAACATTTTGTTTGTCCTGAAATATGCAAAACAACAAATGACACATCGATTTCTAACTTCCAAAAATCGATCTATGCTCAGTGCTAAGGCTAGCTCTTTAATTCAGTAGGACGGCAAATGCAGCATCAAGAAGTTCATTCCAGTCTCAGATGACTGGAGTAGATCCTGAGGTATGTACTGATTCAGAAACACACCAGAGTTGTTTGAAATCGAAAATAGATTCTGAGTCGAACCCTGACCCACGAGGATGGAAACTGAATAGTTAGACCCTCGCGTTGCTGCGCTCTGTGCAATGAAGACACGGCATTTGAATGATTGGTGCTGGGGCGATTCTACGTCGTACACTGAGACGGAGTCTGTCGTGGCTGCGGAGTTGTTTATGTGCTCGCGCTCACTTTAGATGTGTGGTGCTGCAGAAGTTATTCAAAGCGTATCCGAGTGTTTCTGCCTCTCTCAGCCAGTTGCTGCTAATTTCAGTTGGAATAATAGAGTCAGCTGTGTCTCCAGAGTGTTTTGTTTTGTTTTTTTATAACAAGAATCACACGTCACTGCCAGCTCACCTTTCCTGTTTTTGTCTGCCTTGTATTAACACACAGGCAGAGTTGGCCAGACTGTAAAGCACGGTTAAGATCACTTGTTATACATGTTGAAATTAAACACATCACAACTAATCCTGGCAGACTGGTTGATGGTTTTAACTCTATTTCTTTTACCTCTATACTTTGGAATCTGTTTGTCATCTACTTCTTAATAACAGAACGTTTTGTTACGGTTACATAACTTATCTGGTTTACTCAAACTTAACTGAAAAAAAATGTCCACTAAGCTGTGGACTTTGGCTCTCTCGCTAATGTATGTGTCCCTCTCTCCTACTCTACAAAACACAAAAGGGCAGATTCACAGCACACACAGCAACAGGCCCTGATTGGCTGGAAGGCGTTAGCACAGTTCCAGCTGAGGAGAACCCTTCTTCTGTTTTGTAAACTCAGCTGCCTTTCACTCCCGCTGTTGACAACGTTTCACACACGCTCTGACACAGACTGACACACCACCTTGCCTTCTCGCTCGCACCCGTCATCGTCAGGAATGATAAACGCCACTGTTGTTTAAATGCTGAGCTGCTTGCATGCTAGAGAGTATGTGGGAAAACTTTTTTTTTTTTTCAGCGCGAGGCACGAGCTCCTGACAGACGAGACTCGTCTCACCTGATGTGGATGTCCTGATGTCCCTTGGTTCACTCACTACTTTTTTTTTTTTTTAATTAGACCATCGGCATGCCTTAGTCAGTGCTCTCTGTATAAATACCTCTGGTTTAGAGTGCAAGACTTTTGTTTGGATGGCCAATTTCTCTGCTCATATCCAAGAACTACCGCACATTTGAATAGCCATAAGCCACATATTCCTAATCTGCATTTAACAGCAATACAATACATATAAAACTTGTCAGGTACCACTTGACTGGCGGGTGAAGTTTCACAAGACAAGTTTAAATGCATTGGCTGCTCGTATTGTGCGGAAAGAAGGGATCATTTGTTCGCGAGCAGAATGTTTAGCATCAGTAGCTTTGACACAAACACTACTGCAGAAACGTTTCGCACACAAATTCAGGTTATAATCACATCCCACTGTATTAGATCAGCACTGCGTGATGAAAGGACTGCTAACAATGGTAGCCTATCACGGTTAGATAACCATTGTTGAAAGAGTTCCAACAGGATTTCATTGCCACCACACACTGAGCCGTCTGATTTGGAGTGAGAAGCACTTTAAAGCACAACAGGGTAGCAAAACTAAATCAGCAGTTATAGCCTTTAAATCAGAACAAAAACATGTGTACTCCCTGTCAGCCACTGACCATTAAACTATTCAGGAGGCTCTCTTCATCTTTGAGAACCATAGCAACAGTCTAAGAGTAGTGTACTTACAAGCCTTCATATTCAGGTGAGTGGGCAGATCGCCTGGCTGCTTCCAGGTGTGGATTCATTAAGATAACAAGCTGATAAATGCTATAAACCGTCTAAGATGAGGCCCATTATGACGGCCAAACCACATTAACAATAGGGTAGTCGTACTTTTGGCTAGAGGGGCTGAAGCGTATACCACGTGCTAGCAAAATGAATTTGATCGAAACAGTTCATCACAGCTCCTTTTCCTGATCTCATATTTTCTCTTAAATGCCCAAAAAAAAAGGGGGAAAAAAAAGGAAACGAGTAGAAGCAGTGACCTGAGGTTTGCTGTGACCTCTTCGACCTTACTATCACAGACTTTAACTGGGATCCTCTAAGCCCCTGTTATTCAGGCAAGAGTGGACATTTGCAAACACTTTTTCTACCTAATACCTGTTACATAAGGAGGAGTGAGTACAGGACAAGGTGAGGGACATGGGAATAACTAACCCCCTTCAAAATAATGCAGTTTTGCCTAAGCTGGGCTTAACTATAGCACTTTCAGATGGAACATATTCTATTATGAATAGGCTTCAAATAAATGAAGCACAAAGCATTAATACACGAGGTGTATCAACAGGAAAGTAAAAAACAGAATAAAATCTTTACTCAGCTCAACTACAAATGTTTTTTTTTCTCAACTAACTTGTAACTTTGTGCATGTATGGGGTCTCCTAGAGGCAAAATCTTTACTCCAGAAGTTTAAATGTCAGTGAGCTGGCTGACGGTGGCTACAGGACACTAGGGCAGTAGGACAGACGGGCCTCTCTCTGTAACCAGAACCACCCAGCTCGTCTTGAATGTACAGGCCTCTGACCTCTTCTCTAATGCCGATGCCAATTTCTAGTAAGAGGAGTACGAATTGAGCAACCCGAGCAGTGGAGCTCCAAGGCCCACACGGAAAGTGCGTCTGTTTTGAGGACAGTCAGTTTTGAGGACTGGAATGAAACAAAGTCAAGGTCTGGAAATGGGAAATGTACTCACCTTATAAATAAAGCTGTACAAAGGCTATTGTTTACCTTCTCCCCTTGTATGCTGCCTCTTGTCTTTAATAATATACTGGACTTGTTTGAGATGTCCTTTAAAACTTTCAAGTATGTGTGACACTCTCCCCCCCCCCCCACATTTAAAAAACCAGCATGTATTCAAAACAGTGGAAACCAGCTGAGTAAAGCAGAAATAAAGAACAGGAGACAAAGTGACCCGTGCTTTGTTTGTGAGGGTGAAACATGGCTGCGGGGTGATAGGGGAATACGCAGGTTTGTGGACCAGGATGCAACGGCACGAGACAACGGAGGAAAGAAGACAGTGGAGACGAGTCTCCAATTAACTTCACCTCACGCTGTTGTTAATAAACAATGTGCTTAACACCTCCACAAAGACACCCTGAGGTACTCTCGGTTAACAGAGAGCCAGCATGTAGAAGGAGTCTGTGACTTGAAGGAAGGTCGGTCAATCATAACTTTACAAGTATAATAGGGTTAATAGAAAATGTCTCCCGACACAGACTTACAAGTGAAAGAAAACTGAAATGCCTTTTTTCCTCAACCAATCTTATTTCTTGCCTTGTTCTCACTCCATACCGTCTTTAGACAGTTACATACTTCATCTTCCATAAGAGTGTGTTAGTCACGTAACCCTGTTCTTCTGTCTGGCATGTGAACTTTATTAAAGTGCTGGCTATGCTAACAGCACGCTGTGTGGTGTCTGGTGACAGACCCTGAATGCTGAAGAGGATTCCACCTCTTCTGACCGACTCTGTCAGAGTTAAAGAGAGTACAACTTTTCAAAGTGGACTGCCTTGATTGTTGAACATGTAAAAAAGTGTTTCCACACATCAAAACTGGACAATGTCCACTTCCACACACGCTACATACACACAGCGGGGGATTTATAAATGACATCTTGTATTATGATAAAATAAGGAGAGCAGAAGGTGAAGGACTCACTCTTGTGGACGGCCATTTTCAAGAGCTAGAACAAGGACAAACGTCAGGAGGATCAATACAAAGCTAAACAACAGAGGGTTCATTCTGTGCAACATCAACAGCGTCATCAACCAGCCTCTCTGTTCCTGCCCAGGCTGCAGACAATTACCTCCTGTGTTGGTCCATGTAATGACCAATTGGACGACACTTGTGTTCCCACACGCAGGTCTTATGTGGGTATTCTCGGGCAAAATTCAGTTGGTCGTCTGTGTGTGTTTATGATAGTCAGTCAACCTAGACCTATTTCTGTCAATATGCTTTTTGTTGGGATATAATCAGCAGATAGTGGCGGAGGTGTGAAGTGTTGACGTGTTAACAGTAGATGAAGCCTATGTGAGGTGATTCAGAGGAAAGAGGAGAAGGAGCAAAGTTGGAGGAGGAATATAAGAGAAGAAGAAGGAGAAGACGACGCCCGGTGGACATTTATTCTCGACAAGCTTAGGAAGAGACTAAATAGCCTTTGCAAAGTCTTTATCAACACACACCTTACAGAATTCTTGCATATGCTGAGATACACATGAAGCTATTTTTATGTTTCCTCAACCACACTGAAAACTTAAAATAGAAAAAAAAAGTGCAACTTTAAAGCCATGGCATGCGTAGTTATGGATTTACTTTTGTGTTGGGTTTTGAGGGAAAGCATGATGTTCCCACAGAATTTATAGGACATTTACTTATTCCACATCAGGACATTAAACAAGAGTGAAAAGTGTGATGCATTATAGATTACTCGAATTACCTAATGAACGAGTACTGCAGTACCTGCACATTATTATTATTGATAATCGTTGAAAAAAAAAAATGAAAAAAAAAAAGCTTGCATCGGACGCAGACACCCGGACTGGAATTGCAGACTTTATACCTGTTAAATGACATAAACATCTAAGATTTAAACGTAAATAAATAGCCAACAACAGAGGGCTGATGTCATGTCACGACAGCAGCGTATCTGGACTTCGTACTGTGTTGCTTCACATTTTCAAATAACCTCGTAGCTGTTGTTCTCCGTGATGGTAGCATGTACTCCGACTAAACAAACTCTCTCAGCTCTCTGAAGCTCCTTCGATAAAACTTAGTGGGAGAATATCTCCAGTTACCATTGTGGTAATTAGCAGGCTAAGCGCATATGGTTAAGCATCAAACTACATTGTTTTTGTCATGACTTTGCTTGACAGACTTTTTGCAGGTGAAGCAGACAGTTTTGTATTTGTTGTGCTTTTGCTTTCTGTGTTATATGTTCCTAGAGAGTTGCCGTAGCTGCCTATTGTTTTCTGCTCGTGTTTGTGTACTAAAGCTGAAAGCCGTGGCCGGAGAAGTCACACATTTGACTACTGTTAATTATTTTCTTCCCGAGTATATTCAGTGATTCAGCATGAGCCAAAAGCAGCGCTCACACAGGTGCGCAAGTAACCAAATGTTACTCGAATAATGGGGTCAGTGGCGAGTACGAGAGCGTTCGTTCCCATTCCTATTCCAGAGGTCACCAGGAATGAACAAGGTAACATTCTAGCAATTCTATTCAGATTGTGTCAGGAACCACAACGCATGGAGTAAAACACACAGGTATAGAACTAGAGACAATGTGGATAAGCCACAGTAAGACAGAAATAAAGACACAATTATATCATCCTCAACAACAACAGCAACCCTACCAGGAGAAAACCACCAGGTCCAGATGGCTCTTCCTGTTCCTGCAGAGACGGCTGCTGGTTGGCTATGAGGAGCCACAGGGGCGGGAGGATGTGACGAACTCATAAACTCTGACATCAACGGCTCAGTGGCGCCTTGGCAGCAGAAACTTGACACATGCCGCTACTTTCAGCCAGTCCAGCACTAAATCTAGATTATTTATTTCCATGTGTCCATATAGCGGTTGTGAACACTGAGCCAACTCAGAAGTGTTGTACTGCCTATGCACACTTGTGTCTGTATCACTAAGACTGAGGTGACATTGGGCCTTAAGCCTACACAAGCACTGTATGTATCCATATAAAGTAACAGTGCAACTGTGTGTCCTCATAAAGGTTGGCTGTGCTAAATAAAAAGATCCAGCATTACACAAGAGCACTGGGTGGACTGGGGAGACTGGGTGTCCAATCCCATGCAGTGGCTCGACACAGCTAGGCTACTTACAGTGAAACCTGTCACAACAGCATTGATTTAGGCTGATTACTCTCAGGGCCGGGGCAGTAACTCACAGCTGAATGCCTCCCCAGTATTGGTATTCATTGCGAAAGGCAGCTCTGAATCTCACTGCACAATGGGGAGTCCAATATCCATGTTGAGTACAGCTGGATCAGCAAATGGCAGTGGTGTTGTATTGAAAAGGCAATATGGCTGAACACTTAGACTAGTTGATTCAATGAATTTCAGCTGCAAGGTAATGTGTGTCTGTGGAGACAGGGATAGATTTAGGTCCCGTGAGAAGAAAAAAAAAGCAGTTAAAGCTTTTTACTGTATTTACATTCATTTAAACGTTTTTTAAGGCGCTTGGTGGCCTAGTGTTAGGTGGCACACCCGACGTACAGACCAGAGGCTGCAGTCATTGTAACAGACAGTCAGGGTTCGACTCCGACCTACAGCTTCTTTTCCCTGCGCTCTTCTCCCAATTTCCTTCTTTACTCACTGTCCATTGCACGACAAAAAAGTTAATATACATACACATTTAAGAACGTTATAGGTGTATGTATATATATATATATATATATAATATATATAATGTTTTTAATGTCTCTATTATTCTTTTTTCTCAGGTCATTCAGGTATGTAATTACTTTTAGTATCAAAAGGACGTCACTAACTTTCTCCTCACATTTTAAATTGCTAAACACTTTGAGAGGAGAGACTAATTTAAAAAACATAAGTCCATCGAAAAAGAAGGAGTACAAAGGTGGACTAACTGGTTAAGAGGAGTAACAAAGAGCACCTGTTGAGGCTGCCTCCAATCACTTCCATGAAGAAGAAGGAGTAAAAACAACACAGGAGCAGACAGGTGGTGTACGGGACAACAGGGTACGTCAGTCTGTTATCTGGGTCTCTCGTCAGTGAGAGTGTATATTCTCTGATCCGTGGCATGTGACTGGGACATCTCAGGGCAGCTGTAATCTGGCTGAGCTCTCAGTGGAAGGGAGGTAGTGGAGAGTACACCGGGTGGGTGGGGGGTGGGTGGTGGACTCTATTCATCTCCTCTATAAAAGGACTGATGGCTCCCAAACGGGAAGTCCAACCACCAAACAAACGCACTAAACACCCATCGAGCGAGCAGGAGCAGAGGGCTGACTGAGTCGGACTCCCGTATGACTCGCTCTGAGCTCATTTCTGCGTCGGTTGTTTAATGTGCAACTGGAAGGATGAGAGAGCTGTGGCTAAGAGCATAATGGAGGAGGCCCTCAGCCATCATTCTCAGCCCATGTGCTCATACATTTCACCATATGAGTTCATAACATCTAATAAAAAAAAAAGCCTGTTGTATTTAGGATTTGAAAAATCAAATTACTAATAGAGAAAAGGCATCCTGTTTTATGAGTCAAACAATTCCAACGTGGTTTTTGATCAAACTTACTCCTTCTACATGACGTCGATACAATCACTCGAAAACAAATGAAAATATTTAAGGATACCAATAAAAGACAGTCAAACAACACTTCAGATGAGACAGTTAGACAGCCCATCTTTTCCATCTGACTGGTTTAAGCTTTTCCATAGTGGCTCTTTATGGGACCTGCAAGCTGTCAGTTGAGCCACATGGTTCAATGGTACAGCTTATAAGGGCCAATAGCAATCTGTTGTGTTCTCTCTGACACACTCACCCTGTCCTCGCACTCCTGTACACACTCACACGTCATCCTGACACACAGCTCAACTAAGAGAAAAACAAGGGAGTCAGATGACTCTTGTTGGGCCCCTGAGCACAACATTATTCTCTCTCTCTATATTTTTTTTGTTAACAAAAGCATGGTTCACAAAGTGCCACAAAGACATGCTGTGTGAAAGGTATGCTCATCTGATGTCTCAATTCTTTGGTTTTACTAGGAACTGAGGTCTTTGAAAATCAGGTTTAACAAGAGAACATATCTTTAAGTGTATGTGGTGACTTTCAGAGTTTTGTATTGTACTTCTGATTTGTTTTGATTCCAACACATTTATAAAAACTGTCCAGCTGACTGTGAGGCAGCAACTCCATTGTAGAAGTCCCATCAACCTGATAATCTTCACATATGACAAATCTTTCAGTTGTATTGCTTTGTTCCTATTAAACAGTTCAGTTACCTAAGAAGTGTGAAATGCTAATGTAAAATGTTTTATAATGGCAGCAAATGGGTTAACACGTGTTGTTTTCCTGGAAAGATGGTTCCATACAATTTGAAATCTGGAACATTGATACTAGTTATCACTAAATAATGGCATTTGAAGATAGCACCCTGAGGGTGACATTACAATAAAATGGTGATGTTATGTGTTCATCATCTAAATAAGAGGATTGATGACTTCCCCATAGATGCACATTAAATAAAATGGATTTTAGCACTGGTAGTCAAAAGTGCAGTTATTTAAGGGGGAGCAAGAGTGTGTAACAGGCCACAACTTGGTTATATCACCTCGTCATTATCACCCATCAAAGTCATTGACTTGATATTTCCCACCTCTATGATCAAGAGGTCAGGGCTCATGAAACTTGTTGCACGAGTGTGAGGATCAGAAGCACATGTCTGGACTTGTTCAGCTCCCCTTAAAACCTGGAACTCTCCAACGAGCACCAGATCAGTGAAAGTGATTTCCCCGTGCTCAGGTTGGTCTTGCTGTGGTTCAGACGTGTTACTCATTAAACAGCTTCTCTCAGTGTCTTTACAGAAAGCAGGGAGGCAACAGAAAGATGGAATGGACCACAAGCAATGTGGTATCTCCAACACGGAGACTGCACAATATGTTCCAAATAACAATAGCTCACAGTGTCTGCCACTCAAACAAGGAGCTACTGCTGTGAAGCTCACATAATAAGAAACATGACAACCTGACATGGTGAAAATGCACAAGGAGTAAAGAACTCATTTGGTGCAATGTGCCACAGGCAGACATTTTTTCAACCTTTTTGGCTAACACAAGGCAGATGCGTTATTGTAAATGACCTGTATATCCCCCAACATGAGAGTCATAACCCCGACCAATACTACAACACACAACTAATAATACTGCTGTTAACACTTGACCCAGCATGCTGTTCTGCATTATTAGGCTATAATTACATAACAGACTGCCAGTCAGTGTGCCCTTTACTTTGAACAGTCACATCACACAGATGTCCTGGTCATTGCTTCCATAAAAAGGCCCGAAGGGTCCTAGAGCCAAGGATAGGGTTAAAAAAGACTAGGCCCATATATGGCACATGTTTATTGTTTGTTGGAGAGTCGAATAACCAGCATTTTGTTCTTTAAAAAAAAAAAGATCTCAGTGAGGCCAGACAGCAGTTTCATAACCTATGCAAACACTCAGACTATCTGTGATTGACTGCAAGCTAATCTTACTGGGAACAGTGGCCCTTCACTGCTTCCAAGTATGGTGCGTTTTTGTTGTTGACAACAGATCAAGCGCCTCAAGTTTTGCTGGATCAGCAACAACCACATGCAGTCTCTCATGAAGAGAAACATGCATGTTATTCTAGGAAGAAGCTTACACAACACCTAATGTTAATTGTGTCAGGACACAGATTAAGCTACCACACCGCCAGAAACAAATTAATGCAATGGTAAAATTTGCATAATCACACTGGAACAAACAAGGCTGTCCCCACTGCCCCTGTTTTGCCTCTTTGAGCAGATCCAGCAACATATAAACAGGTTGCAGAGCATATGGGAGGAGGACCCTTACTCCCTCAACAGGGGTGTGGGTGTCAGGTACATTTCGCAGTGCAAAGAGACGGTCAAAACAAGAGCTGTTAGAAACGGGAACAGCAACTGGCAGTGAGTGGATCTCGATGGGCATTATGTTGATGCAGAAAAAAAATGGGTTAGAAAAACAGCTGATAGTGCACCACCATCCAAAACTGGAGCAGTAAAGTAGTTCTGTATGTACACAACCTGATTGAGTGAGGTCAAGTGAATTCATATAACCAGTGACCAGGCTGGCCAGCTGTTACATAACTCTCTGGCCTGATTCTTGACTCAGGGGAACAAATACAGTCGACGACTAAAACGGGACCTGCACAGCTTGCCTTCACACACTGACCATCAGGTTTCACCCCCCACGTACTGAGTGTGTGTGTGTGCGTGTGTGTGTTGCTCCACATACCTCGCTCTGTCTTCATGTTGTCCAGTGTCATCAGGATGCCTTCAGGTGCTCTGGTTTAGAGAGACTTCTCTTTGTTTTCTATCACACACAGCAGCAGCAACAACAACAGCGTTGTTCGGACCCCACCGAACCTCTAGGTGACGGAGACCTGCTGTATTAGCTCGGCAAAAGATATCAGCTGTGAAAGCCTGCGTGTTGGTACCAGGTGTCCCCCCCCTATCCAACAACAAAGCCTCGCTTTGTTAGCATGCTACTGTACGCTTCCATCGAGTCGCACTGTATTGTCCAACTGACTAACACAAAGACAAGCTACAGTTAGCGTTAGGTTAATGCAGTTGTCAATCCGCTCGCTATCGACTCACCAATGGACTTCTACTACTGGTTTAACTAGCAAGGAAGATACCCTCACAGGAAGTCTCAAATTCCTCCACCTGAACCATAGTTACGTCGCGATGCATCTCTCTGTCTCCTCTCCTGTAACGTCGGCTCCGCCAGTGCAGGGCTTTGCTAACCCCAGTAGTGTTAGCTAGCTAGAGAGCCCCCCACGACTAAACTAACTTTATCGTGACTGTTTGCTTTCGAGTCTACAGACACTGCAGACGCCCCAGCTCCCCCTCCGCCTCCAGCTAGTCGCAACTCAACCACACAACACTGGCTCGATGTGTTTTCATATGTTAAGTCGAACACATACTCAATCTGTTAACTAAGATCAGCCTGACGTTGTCCAGTGTCTAGCCATCCACACTGTTTGAGCTGTCTCTATATACTGAAGGTAAGAAACGCCACCTGTACTGACTTCTTCTGCGAGCTTCATTAAAACTTTTCAAACCAACAACAAACGGTTCGACTCCGCTCCAGCGCGTCCGTTACGACGGCAGCGTCTCCCACCGCGCGCGCGCGTCTACGGAGCAGCACAAGCTGTTTCACCGCTGACACGCCACAATCAGAAGACCGTGTCGCCGTCGATACCCATAGTATTCAGCCGAAATGCAGATAAAAGGAACAGTGAGTGTTCCTTATCGTGATGCTTACAGTCTGCCTGCCCTCCTCACTTCCCTCCCCAGTGCTTGTCAAAACAGATCAGTGCAGCTCCAGTCACGTGTCCCAACAACAGCACGAGTCGTCACTTCCCTCGGAACAGCCAGCCAGCCCAGCCTTGCATGAACTCGCAGCCATAGCAACCACCAACTTAAAAAGTGGTACCAAAACTTGTTGGGAGGAGGACGCTTTGGTTTTGAGGCAAGTCGATTTAAAAATAACCCCCCCTCAAGTTCAATATGTTTTTGTAGTCCTCCTGCCACATTATCAATGGTCAGACGTTTGAGAAACGGGACAAACAGAACACAGTCTGCTCTCAGCTGATTGGTCAGTTAAATTCTATGCGCGTTCACGTGCGCACGAGGGTTCGCTTCACGTCGTGAACATTTTGTTCTTGCTTTGCATGGCTTGCATTAAGCCAAAGATCGTTTGTTTGATGTAATGCTGTTATATGTTGTATCACAAAGCCCTGATTGCCTCCAGCAAAATACCTAATAAGCCATCTAGAAGTTCATTTTAAATTGATCGCTTAATGAATATCGTATTGGATATTATCTTTTGGTTATTGTGACTGTAAGTTAATGTTAGAGTTAGGTTGGTTAATGAATGTTTCAATAGGGTATTTGTGTATTTGACAAATAAACTGTCTTACTTATTAATTTATCTGTTGTTTTGATTAACGCAAGTGCTCTTCACATTTTCCTTGACATGATAACAGAGGGGTGTTGAGCAGAAAAGGCTGATGTTTATTGATTAGAAGAAAGATATTTAAACGCTGTCCAATTTTTACCCCACCTGAAACCTTTGTCAACATTCAAGCTTTATTTAGGCTCTTCACGATGTTATGGCAATACAATAAATAAACGTGTTAAGGAAAGTATTAAAACAAATATGTTTAAAACGTTTTTTTTTAATAACTTAAACATTAGGATAAAATGTGGTATGAAAAATATTTGATCTAGAACTAGTGGTGCTGCTACTCGTCACTAAATGCAGGATGACGTCCATTGTCCACTGGTGTAAATAAAAAAGGTCAGCGGGAGAGCTCTGTATTATAATCTCATCTCTGCTTAAACCTCTTGGAACAAAGGCAAAGGCCAAAATGAGGACACTATCTGCTTCACAAATCTGTTTGGCAGCTGCAATTGTACTTGGTGTGTTAGCAGCACAAAGTCAGATAGAACCCGATCACTCAATTTATCAAACTCCAGTTTGATAAGATACCATACATTATATAGCTAGCTTTCAACAACATACCCAAGTCATGTGCTAACAGGTAATTGTACAATTTCTTTTTTAATTTGTGCTTGCTTTTCTGGAAATCTATTCAGTTTAAAATGTAGGTCTACTGTCGTGCCCCATTTCTGAAACCAGAGACAAGTGACACAGATTCAGTAGTGTTATAAAAAAAAATCTAGATTATCATGCATTCATGTGGCAAAGGAGCAAAGTTCACGAAGTCTGTATCACATCTAACCAACACACATAAGAAACCAGGGGTCTATATATGTATATATATATATATATATATATATATATATATATATATTACGAAAAAGCACTCGTTTCACCACAGCGTAAGTCAATGATTTAGCTTAGAAACACGGGTGAAAGGGGTGCTTTTGGGGATTGGGTGGTCATTTGTGGCTCTCATGGGGATACAGATATTGTTCAAGAGTAGTTGTTCAGCATTGGTATAAGGACTCACAAGTTATTCTATGTAAACTGATACAAATAAGACTGAAAAGGACAGACTTGAATAATGTGAGATATACTGTGTGCTTAAAGAGAATTTCTAATTACTTTATTGAAAAATGAAACCAATGTTGGACAAACACATACCTCTTTTGTTGAAATGCCTTGCAAACCTTACTCTAATTTATTTTCTTTTTTTCCAATGAAGAGGCCTGTAGAACTTTTAGGTTTGTGGAAACGTAATGATGCAATTGAGAGATAAAACCTGGAGTACTTAAAGCTAAGCATTAATAACAAAAGTTTAGCCAGTGCCCATGCAAAAGAAATTTCAGAGATATGAAATTTGGAACATTCACATTCATATAAGTCTCATTCATTTAATATTAGAGTCCATAGTGTACAGAGTCAAGTGTGAAAATGAACTTGAAATGACACAAATAGCTCATGTGTTGATGCTTTGATTTCCAATGAGGGGATATGCCATAGGTATTCTTTAATCTCACATTCATTTTACAGTCTAAATAAACAAGAATCCAGGGTTAAAGTAATCTTATTTTAGTGTGAATCTTCCCTTTAAAGATGTTGGCAAACCCAAACAAAGAAGTTCTTGTGTTGTAAAAAAAAAAAAAAAAAACATGCTGTAGCTCCCTCTGGTGGCAAGCTATATGAAATGCAGCAAATACAAGACCAATGTCTACGTGTCCTTTGTCTAACTTTCATAGGAATTTCAGTCCTATCTTTGGAAATTCAGACTGAAACTCTAGTTTTACAAACATATTTCAGTTTTAACAACTTACATTCACGAGTTTGATTCAAAAATGGAATTTGTATAATCAAGTTTAGCTTTCCACATTTAAATAATGGATCAAGAATAGATGTTTATGAGAGTTCAGCATGACATTTTAGATCAACAAATTACAAAGGAGTTGAATTGTGGATGCATCCAATTTTTTGTGATTCTGTGTGACTTTGTGTATAAAGAAATGATTAAGATGATGTTTGTACATTATGGTTTATTTAAAAGGCCATATTCCCCTGCTTTTCTGTCCTGATCTGGCTGACTGTTTTTAGCAGCTTTAAAGTGTCAAAGACATGAAATAATTCAAGATAGCTATTCAACCATAACAATAGCACAACTGTCAGACAGAGTGGTATCATTGCTATTTTGTGCAATCTTCTTAAATGTTTGCGTTTGCATTTATTGCACAGTGAATGGTTAAAGTTGACCCATCTTTGGAAATCGTCAGTCACCTCACAGTCCGATTCAATTATGATTCAGAGGGTCACAATTCGATTATCAAACGATTCTCGATGCATCACGATACATTGCGATGCTTCTTTATTTTGGATAATTGTATATATATATATAATTGGATAATCAGGTGAATTTAAAACCTTTTTATTCAAAATCTTTGCAACAAATAAATCCAACAAACAGCTGCCCCTTTGCAAAAAATATCCTCCTTTTTCAAAGTCCTCCTGATCACGCTGAACAAGAGCATACTCAAGAATAGTTTTGTCGGCTGCAGCTGTTCTCCCCTTTTTGATCTTGAATAAACACTGTGCACGGACCAACGTAGCAGTAAACCCGGAACCGTCAGTGGGCCAGTCCACTGCATTAATAATTGATTATGGACTTTCCTGCATCAATGCAGAATCTTTATACAAAGCATCAGGATGCACCTTACAATCGATTATTTCCCCCACCACTACTTGACACAAGAAAATATGTTGAAGCGCTTTAAAAGTAGCAATCATTGATCAGATGGAGACACACTTTAATTCAATTGAGCTTTGCTGTGGACCATAGTTCAGTGCAAAACACTGAAAATTAAAAAAAAATTAAAAATTTCCAACCAAGCTTTTAATGTAATCGGCTTGTTGCCAATTACATTTGCAAGAAAATGAGAAATGTTATTAGATTAAAACTGAATGTATATATATTCATAGACTAATTATAATGGTTGATTATATTTACAGGAACCCACTGGTTTTAACCCTGACAGGATATAAGGTACCTTCTTAAGCTACTCATCATGCACGCCCTCATACAAGACAGACTTATATTGTATGTCTGCTTGTCTTGTCCTCTACGTCCTCTTCTGATTTTATGTTTTATTAATTCAATTTGTCTGTCTGGCCAATAAAATTGAAGACAAAACCAAAACAGGAAAAATAAAGACAAACTAATGATAACAAGAGGCAGGATTCAGTGGCTGGAAGTACCAACTGTTTATTTTTCTACTTTTTTTGTGACTACAGAAATGTTGAAACATTTGAACACTGAAAAAAGCTGGATGACATCATCACTTGCTTCTCAAATTTCTTTCTTTTTTAAAATTTGCTTAGCAATCACAACAGATGATATTGCACGGCACTGAGAAAGCAGTAGCAAAGCCTGGAAACAGCAATAACAAATCAAGTCATGAGACATGGAGTAATACATTTGAGAGTAACACAGACAGCAATGCCTCTCTGGCACACAAGCACACCCTTTTCCTCAACTGTGCACACACACACACACACACACACACACACACACACACACACACACACACACGCACAAACTGAAAAAGCATTGTGAGTTGAGAAGGAGGTCAAAAGTAAGACATCAAGTATGATAGAGCACAAGGCGGACAAGAGGCGATGACGTTTTATTTTAAAAATGCAAGTGCAAGATAAACGACTACTGTTATCTAATCCTAAATGTTTATGACAACAAATATGCTTGTTTATCAAAACCCTTCAAGCATCTTTGTGTATGAAGAGCTGGAGGACACCCCTCTGTGGGTGAGAAACTAGTTCCCCAGCGTTAGAGATCCAGATGATTGTCTTAGGCGCTGCAGTATTGTAATGAGACTTGTAGCCAAGCTACCCATCATATGGGAACTCCTTAGGGTCAAAATAAATAACACAACGTGTAAAAATGAGTAAAAAGTACAGTACATCCCTCACTGTATCACATGATAGTTGGCTAAAAAAAATAAACTTTCACACTCAGTGACATAACTGCATATCATGCTGATGTTATATAATAGTAAGGTCTCTGCCAACGAGAAGAAGTCAGGCCTACTGTTGTGATATGCACAAATCAGCCACACATGCACACACACCAGCAGCATACAGATTTAAAACAAAAGACAGACTCATAGTAAAGAAATACAAAAATACGAGAACACACAAAAAAGGACTGAGTCAACCAGGTGGTTGTCCCCGTACACACTTGCACACTGATTCCTTGTTAAGGTTCTTTGCAGTTTTATTAGACTTTGCTCATAGTCATTACACGAGTATGTACCAAAATAACAGATACTAGGTGGCGCGAGGTGGCAGTGCTTCAGCAATAAAAACAGACCCAGCTCCACAGCACCGCCCCTGGCAGACCGGCTGCCCAGCCTCGACTCTACCTCACTCTGTGCATGAGACAGCAAAGTGAGTGGGACTTGCAGTCCTCATTCTTCAGATGCTTCAGATTGTACATTGAACAGGAGATTCCCCACATGGTCGAGTAAGCTTGTCTACACAGCCCTACGCCTTCTACATTCTATACCCGTGCGAATGGCAAATCAAAAACTCGTTAAGTCTACCTCACAAATGCCAGTGCTTTTCAACTTTATACATATTTTTTGTCCAGTTTTTGGTTTGTTTCAAAAATCTTTGGATGTGCAGTATTACCCATAAAATAACGGTTTTCTTAAAAAGTCAAAGGAATAGTAAAAACACACACGTACACACTGCTTTTTGCCAGCTGTTCAACAAAGTAGCTCCTGTATGACTTTGTCTGCATTGGCAAATCAACTGTCTAGGTTTCTGGCAGTGTTTAAAACACATTGAAATGCCGGCTAGGATTCAGCTGAAGAAGAATACAAACTACTCCTTTGTTATATCTAAGCGTGGGAAATAAGGCTGTAACATAAAACTGTCTTTTTTGTTTTTTTTTCTTCCAAAAAAACTACTATATACAAATCTATAATTTCTACAAATGCATAAATTAAAGCAGTGGTTACCCATTACAAAAATGAAATTAAATAAAAATCACAACACAGAAGTAGAGAAAAGGGAAAATATGAACACAATATCACAGCAGTTGGTTTTACCCTGTAAAAGCAATAGTCTACCGTCATAATATTGGCATAAACCAATGTCTGATAAAAAATACGCTTCTCCCTCCATCCCTTAAGTTTCATACATCAACCCTGAAACTTGTCCTCCGCAACTTTGAACAGAGCACTTCTGCCAAAAAACAAACTTCAAAATAGATAATACAGCTTTTTTTTTAAGTAACAACAACAGTTACCACAAGAGTGGAGTTCTGCCTAACTCACGGATAGACGTCTCAATGCAGAACTCAAAGGAATTATTACTATGAGGTATTCAGAGACATTGGTAAAGACATGCACGGCCAGAGTGCTGGACCTTGTTACGCACAGCGGAGAGACGAGGCAGGTAAGGAGGGAAGGGAAGGAGCAAAGGAGGGTTAAAAGTGGGGCAAGGGATAGAAGAAACAAAGACCTTTGGTTTAATCTGTAGAAGAGGACAACAGAAATTCCTTTGGTATGTTTTCATTGCATGGTTGAGCTGGCAAAAGCACCACGGTGTGATTTTAAAAAAAAAAAAAGGAGAAAAAAAAAACGTCCTTGTTTCTTCAGTGGTGGCCCTTCTACAGGCTGAGGTATTCGCAGAGTCAAAAGTGAGAGGTCAACAGCGGTATTACACTTTGGTTCAAGCAAGGCACTCGTCCTGGGAGTTTTAGAAAGATTGCAACACGTCTGCTTCTACTTTCAGGAACATGTCTGCCTATAGTTGAGTCAACAAATCTGCCCATGGATATGTCAGCTTGTCTGCCTATTGTCATGTAAAGATGTCTGACCTATATGCTGGATCAATATTATCATAGATACACACTAAGAGGCAGGGCCAAGGACAAGCAAAGGTCCAACAAAAAGACACTTCTACAGAGTAATCCATCACATTCAGGTATGTTATCATGAAACTTAGAAATCAAAATAAAATGTTCTTTTCCATACATATTATCCATACGTATTTCTTGCAAACAAATGGTCTTAAAAAAAAGATTAACTTTGGTGCAGCTTACAAGCTACAAGAAAAACTGATCACATTTCTGATGACATCCCTGTTCCCCTGCGGGCCCCTGTGTAGCCACTTGTGTGTATCTATGGTTAGATCAGCATATCTGCCTAAAGCTACATCAGCATGACTACCTACGGAGCTGTAATCAGAGCACAGATGAAGCAAGAGCACGCATAGCAGGGGTGCATGGGCTGAGTGCAGGTGGGAGGAGGGGAAGAAACGGGAGAAGAAAGGAAAAGAAAGAGTAGACGGGAGGGGAGAGGGGAGACACACAACATCTTCAAACACCACTCATAGAGGCCGTGCAATGAGAAGAAAAAATCTTTGGTTATCTTTGGTATCATCAAAGTGATAGAAATCACGTATGGAACTTGAGTGAGGTAGCATCTTTGGTTCACACTATAAAACATCAGCAGGTCTTGACACATTTTTTTTGTCTCTTTGTCTTTCCGGTTTTTCTCTCAGAGATGGGGAGGCTATCTCTCTCTCTCTCTCTCTCTCTCTCGTGTGCGCCTCTCCTTCAGCGCTTGTTGATGAATGTAGAGCTGCTAACCCGGGACATGAGTAAGATGAAGGCAAGGGGGGAAAGCCCCATATATTTAATGATAGGCTGCCCTGGGCGGGCCCCGTGTAGTGCTTTCCTCTTAGTGCTGAAATGCATAGCTCACTAGGACAGATGGAGAGTAAAGAGGGGTTGTAGATTGAAGACAGGCAGGGTGGGGTGTTTTTGTATTCAGGTGAGGAGCTGACATTGCTGTGTAAGTACCTGAAAGTGATTTGATCATTGATATCATCCCCTCGGCACAACATCTTTGATGAGGAGGATAAAATCAAAATAGGCATGAAGCACACAGGCCCGAAGCACTGATGCTGAATACTTATTATCCGAGCGTTCACACAGAGGCCGTCTGTCTCCCTCACAGTGTCAAGAAAGCCCAGTTTTAGAGCCACCTTTTGTTTTCACCTTGGCAGAGAAAACACAAGGCTAAATGGATTTGGTATTGTTTTCAAGCTGCTGTTATTTGCACATATTTACTTGAGGCAAATCTGTGGACAGTAGTTAAACATATGTATAGGAAGTTGATGTTTTTGCAATGATAACGCTTCATAATAAGACTGCTTTTAAAGATATATGACTGCAATATTTCGTTTGATTCAATAAGGCATCAATAAGGCAAGTGTCAATCCATTCTTGGCAGATGACTGTCTACCAATAAGTCTGGTTCCGCCTGAGGTATCTGTCTGTTAAAAACAAGCATAATCTTGCCACAGTTGCCAACCTCATTGGTGGATTAATGTTGGGTCCTTGTTAATATCGTCAAACAGGAGAAAATCCTTAAAGTTAAGTAAAGTGTCATAAATTAAGAGTCTTCATATATAAACCAAAACTGATTGAGAAAGCACTTTACCATGTTTTCTATGGTTGTGTCAGATAATATTTCCATTTCTATGGAACATAAATTGAAGCATGACTCAGTATGTTGTGTGGACTTTAAGCAACACTTCCTCTTCTTTGTGCTGCCTAACAGTCTTTCTTAGCAGTTAAAAATACGTTTTACAATATTTTGACAACAAAATATACTCTTTGGTTAAATTATTTCAAAGGTTTTTAAACTTTCATGTAAGACGAATGACCAACTTTGGCTTGTAGAAGGCTTTGGTTTCTCTTGTTTAATTAATTTAACGCTTCAGCATGTTGGAGGAAAGCACTACTATGAGGGGGTTTTTTTTCTATTTGTGATTTTGGTTCGGGGTTAGCAGCCTACACGTGATGCATCTCCCTGTCTGTCTGGAATGCTTGATAGAGAGACAGACAGCTGAACCATCCAAACAGAACAATCCAGTCGCTCCTGTAGGATTATTTTTGTCTTTAAAGTTGATTGGCCAATCCCACTGGAGCTCCACATTCTGGCTGTTTTTCAAGGGTGTGGACATCTGCAGACCAGACTGCCAACAGGCTGATTAAAACCTCCATCATTAAAACCAACCAATCAGATTAAAGATAAGGATGGTGAATGATAGCTTGATACTGGCTGGGGAGGTAAAGTGGGGTATATTAAAGCTATAGACCAGTGACAGTGAATGTGTGTTGAAGGGGAGGGTAAAACTATAGGCTTTTTGCAGAATGTTACACATAAACGTGTTGCTGAAACAAACATTTCAAAGCAGGTCAAAAAAGAAGTCTTTGGTTTGTTTTTTCATCTTTGGATACTATAAATATCAATATAGTACAGGTTTAAGGGCAAAATGTTGCTTCAATGTCTCTTTTAAGTTTCTCTTTGTTTCTCTAAAGTTTTAAAGCTTTTCCACCGAGGTTGAGTCAGTCCAAGAGTTGGTCAGATCAATCCATCTTCAGGCTTTGGTGCAGATATTGGGGCCAGAGTTGACTGAGTGACCGGAGCCGTCATCCACCCACTTATCTAGGCTCCGGCGGCGTGCGTTCATAAAGAAGTTGCTGACTGTGGCCAGCTCTAGGCCCAACTGTTGGGCAATGGTGACCTGCAGCTCTTTGGATGGACGCTTGTTTTCCTTGAAGATGGCGTGGAGCGTCCGTCGCTGCACATCTGTGAACACCAGCCGGGGCTTCTTGGACATGTTCCCCCGATCACTCCTGCCGTGGTCCTGCTCCTTCCGCTTACATGCTGTGGAGAGTACAGAGGAGAGACAGAAAATGAGTGTATGTTATTTAGAAATTGCAGGATGTAGTTGTGTTGAAGCATGGATAATGGCAGAAAGCTACTGTGAAAGAATTGCAAGTATTTTCATGGACAGACCCAAGAATGATCTCAGTTGTTCCATTTACCATCGTCATGTAAAACTCTGCAAGGTTTTGTTTTAACTGGGACACTGATGAGAATATTTAAATCTATAACTTATATTTGATATTGTCTATGCATTTCCAAAACTAAGGTGCATTGCTTAGGTACAATAATAAAGGTCAAAAACAGGTGAAGCTTTCCATAAAAAATTACATCATGGTAAAGGGTTTTGTTCTATTGAGACAACAACTCTTCCATTCATGTTTATAGTAAGGATATCGTATCAAGTAATGAACCAAAAAATATTATTCACAATTATCTTAAAATTCAGTAGCACAGTTTTGTGTGGTAGATGCCTCTCAATCTTCATAATGCTCTGAAAACTGTGGATAAAATCCTGGAAAGAAGCACTTCTAAAACCTCATGTGTCTCATGTGTCTTCACAACTATATGAAAAACACTGCAGCTGTATTTGAATGGGAAGCCCACTTCTGTAGTTTAACTTGCATTAACTGGTCAAACTGGCTGCCACATTTAGATACAAGTTAGATTTAAACAAGAATACTGCAGTTTTCACACTGGATTAAGTAGAGCACATTTCAGGCTCTCAGTGGGATCTGTAATGTTGGAGGTTTTGAAAAGGTGTTGTTGAATCGTTTTGCATCTTTAATGCAAAAATGAACACAAATGTTAGATGCTTTTTTAAATCTTAAAACAACCACTTTAGATCATTTAAGCAGTCAGATACCATGTTGGATGCTACTTTTGTTCAAAACATACTATCTGTCGATGGGCAAACTGTAAGGTTGCATCGGAAATAACAGCATAAATGAACTCTTTCACTTTTTGACAGGGTACCCCACAGGAATCCCAAGTGATCTATGTTGGTCTGTTGACCAGAACAGGAGCTCTGTGACGCCTAAATGTGGAGCAGACAGACAGGAGGCTGTCAGTCGGGAACAATGAGCGCTGTCCGCGGTGCTGAAACAAACGGACCCCTCAGTGGAGCACAACTATGGAGAACTAAACGACAGGTCATCTTATATCAGAAAAAAATGAGCTGTATTGAATCTTTGTGACAACAACTCAAATCAGCTGTCATCTCAGCCAATCGCTATTATTATTTTATTTTTATTTTTTCTTCATTATTATTTCTTTTTGAGCCCTGGCTGGAAGACAGACAGGCGACTCTCGGTTCACCTGTGACCGGAGAACAGTAGGTGGCAGACGTGAGCTGTTTGAGCAGCGAGGCCCAACATGGACTTGCTGGGGAAATTAATGAATGGCTTATTCTCACAACCAAGCAATTCTTAAATTAACATGGTTTAATTTCAGAACAGGTCGTTTAAGTACAAAGTTGTGATTACAAAAATACATATACATATATTTTACTAGGCGATAATTTTGTGTTGCTACATTATTTCATTAACCAGTTATGTGTTTACATAGGTTTATTTCCAATTCCTCAGGTTTGCATTTTTGTTGTATTATAATTTAATTTCAATGTTTAACTCCAAGTTTTTGTCAGTGAACTCTTAGATTTAATTAAGTAGCGACACACTTCAATAATATTCAATGAGATATATACAGTACATAACTATTACGTGAATGTAGGTTCAACTGAGAAGCCGATACCCCCCATCTAACCTCATTGCCTGAGTTGTGTGTGGGTGCAGTGCAGCATGCTATCCACTTGCTCATAAATTGGATAGTATTTGTGAATTTGAGCAGCCCGGTGTCTCCAGTGCTGCTAAATATTAACAGAAAGCCGGAGCTTCTCTCTGCTATAAATCAGCAGCAGTGAAGGCCACGCAGACAGCAGGAGCCTCCACAGAGCTCGAGCCTGGGACAAGAGGAGGAGGAGGCCTGAGCAAAGAGGCAGCAGCTTTCCCAGGACCAGGGGGACACAACAACGACCTCGTTATCAGACTATTCACACAAACACACACACACACACACACACACACACACACACACACACACACACACACACACGCACGCACACACACACACACACACACACACACACACACACACACACACACACACACACACACAGCTGCTGCCCCTACAGCTAATCATTACAAATATACGGATAACTCCACTCAAACACACAGTGACATGGGCTGACGACAGTCCTGCGTTTCATAACCTTACACAACAAACACAACTAAGCAGCAACTATTCAGCTGGAAAAAAAAACACCCTTTGACCATTCACACAAGAATATGTTTCAGAATTTTCTATAAGCAACACGGATCCTATTCATTCATTCAGAATGTATAAAAGCACAGCGACATCGTCTCTGAAATTACAACAAATTTAGCCAACTTCTCATTCTCCGATAAATGTCTAATTTTTGGATTTATTCTGTCCTGTGCCAAATAATCAGGCACTTTCAAATATATGTTATCAAAGAAATTCAGATGGGTAATTGAATACAGAGAAAAGACCTGAGATTAATTTCAGAAGTCTAAAATCAATAGTTACCACATCTACTTCAGAACGAACGATCACATATCTGGTTCACCAAGGAACGAACGAATCAATAAAATAGGCTCAGACTATTTTCTCCAAATTCATTTTGTTTTGTTTTTTAACTGTAAATCATTTTCTGTCCCGTAGATTATTTGGGACATTTGTCAACAAAAGCCATATTTCAATTCTTAATTTTTTGTCTCTCTCCAAAAGGTTTAAAATTCTTATTTATTTAAAAAAAGAGATTTCTCGAGATAGGGTATATTATTTTGACGCCAGCCGAAACTATCTACTCTCCCATTATAACCAGTATAAATTTGAGTTAATCTAAAAAACAAACACTCTCATTAATATCAATACGTATTCACTTGTTGTGAGGGCTATAGGTTGATCAAAGAAACGAAACGAAAAATTAAGTCAGATACATGTTCTAGTTTGCAAGTAAGTCATAAAATGTGCCCCCCGCCCCCCTCTCCCTCCCAATCCACACAAACAGCAGAAGGGGAAAACTGAAAAATAATCTGTTGCCGTCACACTTCAGCGCCCACACGTGTGACTACACACGCCCACGCAAATGCGAGCGAATAGTAATCCAAATGGCTGAAGCAGCCCACTTTTTTCCAAAAGCCAAAAAGACCATTTGTTGGACATTGATTAGACTCATGAAAGTTACAAAAAAAATCCGTTGGGTGCCTGTGAACGCGTACGTGCGTTTGAGGCCTCATTGCACGCTCTAATTGACTTGTGCGTATACCTTAGGGACAGATTATTACAGAGGTCTATCAGTTAATTAGACAAACCTCAGCCGAGTCAGGGCGAGTATACGACCAAAACACAAGCGTGTGCTCTCGACTCCACAACATTGCCTTTAATAAGCCTTAATGAAACTACACTCCTCCTTTATTTAACTTTAGTGTGTTAAACTCCAAACAGCAAGTGCCCGCACATACTATTCCCTCTCTCTGTTTACACCCAACACAAGACCAAAAAAGATGATCAGTTGAATCTACACCTAAATAAACACATTCCCAATGATTTCTGGGCCTGGGATCATCTTACGCACACAGTCCAGCGGTCGATATCTTGAGGTAAAATGACATGAGAACTTGTTTCACTCAACCCCAAAAAATCCATGTAGTGTCAGGATAGGATGTAGATGGATATCAGGCTACCAAATAGTTGCACGAGCATCAGCTTTGTGCAGTACTTATAACGTGTTTTTTCACCTGCTGTGATGTATCTGACCACAATGCAGACCTCATCCACAAAGACACAAATGACAAAATTGGAGGCCAAATCTGAAGGAATCAATTAATGCATACCTGAGACAAGTTTTATAAGCAATGGAAACAACATTATGTTTAACTATAATAATGAACATTTAGCCTCCAGAGGGAACATTTGTCCTGAATGCTACCCTGGTTGGATTTTGCCCTCATTCATTGGCAGAATTCTTGTTTGTTTTGTTTCCCTCTATACATGACAAAGAGCTACACATTCAGTTTCGGTTCGAGCCCACATTGCCCAGTGTTCAATATAAAGTAGCATTGAGTTCTAATGTTCCAGTGAAAGTGACTTTTTTTTTAAAAACACGTTCAGAGAAGATGAAATCAAAAAAAGGGGCTTTACCGAGGCTTCGCTCACCTGCGAGCCTGAGTGCACTCATGCGCTGGAACTCAGGCTCCTGCAGCCACTTCCACATGCGGCGGAAGGTCTCTCTACCGGACTTGAGCTTGGACCAGGGTTTGGGGTTTCTCAGCAGGTCGGACAGCGTCCCCTGGGACCTGCACAGGACCCGCTGGGCAAAGATGGCCTGAGGGATGCTGTAGCGCTTCAGCTCCGTGGTGATCCTCTGCGCCACCTCTTTGGTATTCACCTCCTCCATCTGGCCCCCAGAAACACCACCCCCTCCACCGCCGCCTCCTTGCTGCACGGGCCCCGAGGCCTGCTCCCGGCTATTCCCCAGCCCCTGGCCGTGCCCCTGCGCACCGAGGTGGGCGTGTGGGTGGTGATGGAGGCCGTTGAGTTGTACCATGCCTGCCGAGGAACTCATGTGCTGCTCAGTGTGTCTGCCGAGCATGGCCGGGTGGTGCGCTTCGAACCCACTGGGAGTGAGCATCTTCTCACCAGGCATGGCGGCACCGGGGTGGGCGTAGGGAGGAATGCCGGCCTGGGTCGTATGTATGCTGGCCAGACCAGAGCCGGACAGCGGGGAGAGGCTCTGACCCATGCAGGGGTCCTTGTGATGATATGCAGGGTACAGACTGTTCATGGGTGCCAAACTCCGGTCCTCGCGCATCAACGTAAAACTGCCGCTGACGTTTCCGGGGATCCTCTGGTGGTGGTGATGGTGAGGATGATGGGGATGGTGGTGGTGGTGATGATGTGGAGGAAACTTGTCGGACACGGTGGAGATGGGGGGTAAGGGCTGCAGAGGGGTTAGGGTGGTGTAGGTGCTGCTTGCACTCATGCCAGGGGGGGCTTCGCACATACTGATGGCTGGGTGCAGGTGTCCGTGGTGATAGTCTCCGCTGTCCAGCAGGGTCGCCATGCCCATAGCGCGGTGGCTCAGAGCCCGGTGCCCCGGACGGGAATGTGGACTGTGGCCGCTCAGCAGCTCTCCGTGACCGGACACTGACTCATGGCTCACTCCGTGCAGGTCGCCAATATTCTCCATCGACAGCTGTGCGTTCATGATCCGGGTAGTGCTGTGGACCAACCATCTATCTGACCTACCTCAGGTAGCTGATGTCCAGAAGTCCTCACGTGCAGTAAAGTTCTATTTTCTTTTGTTGCGCTTTTCCTTTGGCAGCATCAGCCTGCTCTCGTTTTCTTCTAACTTTTTGCTTTTCTCTGACGTTGTTTTGCAGAATGGAAACTCCTTTTCCCGGATCCCGCTTGTTCTTGTATTTTTTTTAATTATTATTATTATTTTCGGTACTCTCTTTATGACTCAAGCCCCCCCACCGCCAACCAGCTGTCCTCGCGCTCTGGTCGGGTGCCGCGCCATCTCTAGTTGTGTGTCTCCAGCCCCTCTTCCACCGCAGCACAGATATCTGTCTGCACATGCGCACTATAAACACACAACACTCCTATGCTCTCTTTCTTTTTCTCTCTCTACCACACACGCGCGCACACACCGCCCCGTTGCTCTGACGTCAGCTACCTTATTAAGGAAGGGAGGTTACAAACCACAGGTCTGCTAAAAGCGGTTCATCCCTGAAGATTTTCAGCCCTGTTTGGCTTTTACCTAAACATAAATAATCTAAAAAACGTGTCTACTACGAAATCCTCACAAAAAGAAATGTGGCATTTTACTTGGTGCGCCTAGTCTATTATTAAGATATTGGCCTATTGAGAGATTCATTAGCGCTATAATGAGGCTTTATCTTCAGTCCTCCTTAAATCATTAGGCATAAATGAAGTTAACTTCCGGGTTCATTTGGAGTTGATTTTAACTGAAGATGTCTTGGATTCAAAGTCTTTTAAACCTCCAATTCATTTTCGCCGAATTTCTAAAACAAAACCAAGTGTCAGAAATTCTAACAAAGCAAGATTATTTATAGCAGCTAAACTGATATAGTGCTAAAGTTAGTCTACAATTTGAATAGAGTAGAAAATAATGCCATTATTGTCATTATACAACGAAATTATTTGTCTTCACCTCAAAGTGCACACAGCTAAAAAGAAGACATAGAAGAGGAATATAAAAAAGTAACTCTACTTAAGTTAAGATAAAACACTAACGATTCGTAAACATGGGTTTATTTTTCCATGGTTTAAACTGCATCCCCTTCCCCCAACACCCTTTCCAAATATGTGGCGGTTTAAACAAACGGAGAAGACTGTAGTACCTTCTCTTTTGATAGAAAAAGATGAGCAGATGTGTCTATTGTTCAACCATTAGGCTTAACGAACCAAGCCCAGCTCTGTGTGTGTGTGTGTGTGTGTGTGTGTGTGTGTGTGTGTGTGTGTGTGTGTGTGTGTCTCCTATATGAGGATACACACATACTCATGTCAAGTTTAAAAACGTAATAAAAACTTAACAATGACCTGAAATTAAAGAAAATAAAACGCCAAATGTAATTGATTCCAATAAGTTAACTTTTATTTAGCTTACAGAAACTACCAGATGGTAGCCAATAAGTATACACAAACATCAATATTATGTAAAGCCAGGAGAAAATGACATAGTGACACATAACATGCCTGCCTGTCTGTGTTGTTGAAATGCATAATGCTATATGCTGGATAAAAGCTGTGGCCATGTCAGGGGCCGTTTATCCTAATAGAGCGGTATTACAGGGCGTCCTCAGCCGGCCGAGGTGACAGCTTGCAGCGGTCAGTGTCCTGCTGGACCCCCCGCTGAACGAAGAACATGTCAAAGGTGACGCTTCAAGACTCCCAAAGCCAACATCTGCGGGGGGACAGATTAACCTTTCAGACTTTTCCCTGTCCTGGACCTGCTAGGGGCCCCGCATCTGTCAGGGTCCCTACAATAGCCACAGCGCTCGGTTGAACGAGTTAAATAAAAGAAGACAAAAAAAGAGAAGAAGTTAAACTGTCTCTGATGTGAAGTCAATGTCAACGGCGTGTGTGTGACGTGTGTCGAGACAAAGGGCCACTAATTCCTCGAAGTGTGGCTGTCCAAGCGTGCAGTCCTGCGCACATAATGGACTTAGGAGGCTGACAACAGGGAAACAAAAACACTGACAATATGGCTATGCACTTAAACCCTAATCAGGACTATCACGGTTTATTTTTTGGTTAACACTTTTATTTATTCTCCCTTACTATTATACAAATAATTTAGGCTATATCTCCTATACATTTGAATTATTTTTAAAAAAATATAATAAAAGATTTTTTTTATTTTCAATCATGCTCCAAGTTCATTTAGTTTTGTTATTGATGCACGCCCGCGTGCATACACAAACCAGATGCAGAAAGACAGAAGAGTATTAAAGGCCAAGGTTTGGCCTTACATGGAAGAAAACCTCATCCACACATTCTCATACGGATCGATATGCTGCTGCCATGTCTGCACGACCTGAGCCGTGTGTTTATGCGTGCTGGCTCTCTGTGGCCATTGTGCCGAGACAGGCCTGCGTGGCCCCTGAGCCGGTGACATTTGCTTTGCAGAAAAGATAAGGGTCACGATTTTTCCGAGCACGTTTGAAAGAGGAAACATATAAGAATAAAGGGTACAGAAAACAAGTAGGTGTGGATCTAAAGGTGTGAATATATGTAGAGGAGTTTGGTTAAAACGTAAATTAAAACATTTGTGCCAGAGCAAAAGTGAGGTAACCTGAATGCACCGTGTCAATGACTCACTGGTTTCACACTGCTTATTAATCTGGGGCATATTTCCCGTGAAGCCCACAGCGGCAGATCCAAACAGGACCAATCTGCAGCCTCGCGCACAGGACCTTGGATCAATATTTCTGCAGCCCTGCAAAGTGACACAGCGATGCAAGCGTTATAGATGTTTAAAATGACAATTGCAAGTTGTTAGGAATACGCCTTTGCTAAATGGCATCGGGTGAAACTAAACTTTTATAAATGAGGCTTCTTGACTTTGGCCTCTGTGGTCATTTATGGCGAATGAACCCGCATGATGTAAGGGTGTATTTAGAATGAAACTGAATTAGCCTTTTGAATTACATCTCATTGCTGTTATTAAATCCCTTTCAAGCAATAAACTAATGCAACAGTTCACCTTTATGACTCGAGCTCCATAAATATTGTTGCTCTGCAATTGTATTTTAGGAATAGGCTAATCATCAAAGCCTCCAATACAATTATAGACAAAGGAGGAACACACACACATATGTTTAAGGTTGAAAAATGTGTGAGGATATGAAATTATTCCTCTCTGACTTCTTTTATAGAGCTGTGCATTGCGGTGTTTGTGGATGGCCTTTACAGCATGAAGTATAGGCCTTGAAAACACAGCACAGCGAGCAAATCAATACTGAATAAAATTATAATTCCTGGTGGAACCCAGGCGAAGGCCTTTGATTTGTACGAATAAACTCACCTTAAAATATACATTTTTAAATGCGGCCTGGAGGATGATATTTATGGCGTAAACTAATGATTGTCCTGCAGACATAAGGTTATATTTAAATTGTTAAATTGTTTATAATGAGACCTGACATAACTTAAGTGGACTTGTAAAAACTTCAAATTGTATTTAAGTTGTCCAGATGACGATGTTTTAACGCGCTTGACTTTATCCGAGGAAAGTAAAAACTAAAGGAGCATAAAATTAAAAAAAAAGTACCACTTTAATATTACTACAAACCAGTTAAAAGGCGATAATCCAATAATACAGTACGAGCTAAAGAGAGATCATCTTCTGTTTAAGCGGCTACAGTTTTAATTACCCTATTAGAGCTTTTAAGAACTGGTCTAACTTCTCTGAGTCAAAACGGATATGTCCAAACAGGAACAGATAATCACCTGAGCTATAATAATAGTTGCTTTAACTTTAACTGTCTGCAAAAATGTATATATGTATATTTATCAAGGAATTTTTTCTTAATGTTCCCTAATTAATCAAAATGCCTTCATGGCTGAACAGCAGATGCCGGACCTGCTGCCTTGCTCAGAGGTAAATCAACTGCCTCTTCCCTCGCGTTATTTCCGCGTCACTTACTCTGATTCGTGCACTCATGTGAGATTAATAAGGCATCACTTTACATTAAGGTGTCCATATGCCGCCCAATTACTCCCTGTAACTTTGGAGAGACTCCAATTATGACAACAAGACCGTGTCAACGATAGCCAAACCAAAAACCAGCCCCGCACTCAGCTATGTGAACTACAAACTTAAATAACTTCTTCTGAAAATGTGTGCAAAATTGTTTTCATTAATTACATGTTAAAAAAAATTAGAAGATAACCATAATGTCACTGCTGAACATTTCATTTTGTGACAGACTATTTTTTCTGGTGTTTTTTAATAAGCACAATTACATATTAGACTTTTAGATCATTGAAGCCTATGAGTGATTTGCCTTTGAAAAACAACAAATACAAGGGGAATACATTTAAATGATAAGCAAACGACAATCACTCAACTCATTGCTATTTTTAAAAAAAAAACTGTTTTCTAAGTATTTTCTTATCTTTGCTGGGTTGGTTTAACTGAATTAGAATCTCCATTAAACCGACCAGGAAAGTTTAGAAACTCAATGGTTGTAACATTTATAATTTAATGCAAGTTATGATCATATTTAGCAGTGAAACGTTTTTTTTTTGTGAACATCAATGAAAAGGCTGAAGTTAATTTTTCCATGAGATATATTTTTATATTCTAAATAATGGACATTCCTGGTTTTCGAAATATTTCATAGTATTTGGGAAGCTTTCCGCTCGAAATATTGGTCTTTCACGTATAGGAATTTTGTTTCGCATTAAGTGTATTTAGATTTACATTTTACCACCGAACAAGAACAGGAGGCTGGGGCTGGTTTCTTATGATAACCTGACATGTTTCCGGTTTTAAATCATCAAGCACTCGTTCTACATTTTCCAGGTGCAACCTCTCAAAAGAAACTCTAATTTGTCAGAAAAATACATTTAAATTAGTTTATATATTTATTGCAAAACAACTGAATATGTGCCCGAGATTGTCAGTGAACTTAGTTCGTATTTGAATAGGCTATCACAGCTTGATTCTTCAGACACACAAAGCTATGTAGTAAATCAACCCGTTAAAATGACGCCTTGAAAGTGCATTATAATGCATAATGAAGCTGATAGTCAAGTTAACAGAGATCTCGTCATAGACAGCCTGTTTGGTCAGAGAAGGCATCTTACTTCGTGCCAGCATGCAGATATTACAGGTGGAAATGTGTCGCAGCTGCAGTAACTTCGTGTTCAGAAGCATCAGATAAGCATCGTCTAATACTTGGACGGCTCTCTTTGGTCAACAATTCTTCTCAACGGGGTGCCGAGGTGCGAAATGACTTCTTTAAAAAAAAAAAAATCCTCTTCCTCTGCGCCACACATAAAAACTCACAAGCGCGCACTGTGCGGACAACGCACACACCCACTCAGACTGTAGTCCCGGACTTTACCACAGCATCAGCTTTTATCATGCATCTTTAACAGCCGCCCAGCTCACTCACAACCACAGAACATAAACATCATGATACTCAAACTCAACTCCATTAAACGAGTTGAAAGAAGCAGAGGATGCGCTCACATCCGCGCGTCTCCTCCGTGTGTTTCCCGTCCCACCCTCTTCCTCCGGCATCCAGCTTCTCCCCACAGCAGCCACGCTTGTGCCCGCGGTAAACATCCTCATAGCGGCTTCACGACTCCCCGTTATCAGGTGCAAATCATCCGTCCGGTAAAAAGCCTCCGTTTTCCTCCTCTGGTGCCGGACTTCTCTCCCTGCTTTTCTCGATGCAGGCGCATTTGAATAGCTGGCCGGTGTTGTTATGGATCCGTGCGCACTGAAAGAGAATCAGTATGCAAATTGTTTCAGTATCAATCGAAAGGTTCGATCCGCATGAGCGTCAGCCCCTTTGGCACGAGAGGCTCCTGCGCTGCATAAATGTTTATAATGATCCCATATATTAACACAAGCGGAGAGAATGGGGAAATACTAGAGTGTTATTAAGATGTAACCAAAAATCTTTTGAAGACATGAAATGTAAATTTAAAGATGCAAAGGGTCTACCTCAGACTCTCACAAAAGACGTTGCTTAATCACATTTTATTGAAAATCAAGAAATAATTTCTCTCACAAAACATGATTTGGCACATCATTGCACTATTTTATATGCTTGATATTTGCCATCTAATTGGTTTAGTTTTTCTATTTCCACCGAAAGGTTTTTTTTTTACGTTTAAGTTCAATTCCATTTATTACTTATTTCTTAAAATTGAAGACAATCATATGTGTCTAATCACTAAACCATAATTTCTATCAAGTATAACAAATGACAACGATTGTCTTTTTTGTTTCAGTTGAATGACATTCATGCAGTCATAGCTGGATGCAGGACACCAGGATGTCACATTTTAAAGCAGTTATCTTTCAGTTTTGTCACGTTATAATAATAATAAGGCACATGATGCAGCCTGGAGGAGTGTAACACAGAAGACACAAACACACTGCAGAAAACAAGCACCTGGGTAAGGAGGACAGACAGAAAGGGTAAACGAACAAGGGTAAATGTGAAAAGTATGACAGTGGTACAGATGAGGAATGTAAACATAGGACTATAAGTGGTGGGAAACACAAAAAAAGCTGAGCACACAGGTGAGGACAGGAATCTGAGGATTTGAGAGTTTGGGCAATCAAGAGCAAGAGAGTGAAGATGAAGGAAAAGAGAGGAAGGGCAGAGAGAGGTGAAAGGAAAAGCTGTAATGAGTGCAGGGAGAAAGAGAGTGTGGTCAGGAGGAGATAAAGCATAGAGTCCGTTATCCATCTGTTCCAGGGTTAGAGTTTGACCAGCTGAGTGGGTCAGGGGTGAAAGGTTGGTGACCCCCTGGCCTGAGGACTCCATGGTCAGTGCACTCGCAGGTACACTCTGGGGATAGGATTATAAGGTGAATAAAAAGGAAGATGTTTTTGTCGTGCACAAAGAGAACATCCGGCTCACAGATAGAACGGCAAAGTGTATTATTGAGCAAAAACATCTATGACCTATAGTAACTGTCAACATCTCTATATAGGGCAGCTGATGTGTCTGTTAGTTTAACACTCCTAAAATATTATTTGCTTTATTCTAAAGGCTTTTTTTTTGTGTGAATGCAATTTGACTTCAATTAATGAAGAGGAAAAAAAGAGGGCACTATTTGTTGGTCACATGAACTACAGAAACCTCAATTTGCCTTGCTGACATGCTATAGCTCTTTTGATTTCCATATTGATCCCTAGTAAGACTTCTTATTTAATGGATCTGTATCTATATGATTGTTGTAGGAATTACAATTAAAGAATATATATTTATTTTTTCCAGGTTTTATTTGGTGACCCGATGTGTACTTTGCCTTTTTTGTTGTGGCAAATCAAATATGTTAGGATACTTACCATTAACCTCATCAGTCTTCCAAGAGAAAATGAAAGAAAAGCTCTAAAAGGTAATCCCTAATCTATTTCAATAGGTAAAAATAAACATATATATAAAGGAGGTCCCCTTTGATTCTACTCATAGTCTACAATGCTGTGTTGTAGAGGTTGATATCTCTGCTGAATCTTTAATGATGTTGTGAACGGGATCGTCCCTCTTGATCAGTTAAGATCCACTCAGAGGTGTCGTCATATTTAATAAACAGGCTTCCCTTGTTAAAAGTGATGTGTGCAGCACACAGTGTGTGAAGACCTAACCACTGAACAAGGCGCTCAGTGGTTAGGTCAAGGATTGCTGTCCTTTACTTGTGCCTGAAAATCTATATCTCTGAAAGGGGAAGGATTATATATTTTATGTCAACAAGAGACTGTCCTCTCCTTTGTGTGTGTCGTCTTGAGTGTGTATGACTGTGAGCGGCTTACTATAGCACTCAATAGGCCCCTACTAGCATGTGTGAATGGGGAAACTACAGTTAGCTGGCATGTACGCTGTGCGTGAGAAGGAAAGAAAGAGACTCTATAGTGATGAGGGTGTGTGCTGTTTAATAGAGTCAGTGTTTTTAAACGTCTAAATATGCATTAAGAATACCACAAATGTGGTTGTGCTATGAGACATTTTTCAAATTGATATTCACCATCATTTTCTGGCAAACTTAATAAAGCTAAAGATGTTTGAAAGACAAGATCATTGAGGCTCATATTGAAAGAAGAAAAAGTAAGCAGGGCAATTCTTCCTGTTTATAGCTGACAGATTTTTATTTGTAGAAGAGGCTGTATCAAAGCAAAGAGGCCAAAATAAAACAGAAGGCAGCAGATTCTGTTCTTTTTTTAATTTACCCTTCCACAACTTTCCAAACTTATCAGTGTCTCTGTCTCTAGTTTTGGTCATATATATCGGTGTCATGATCTTAAAAAGCAGCTCCTGAAACACTGTTGGATATTGCACATCGGGTCATTTAAAGATACTATTCTAAACATTTTTTGTAAAGAAATTGATTGAATTGTTTGCAGTATGTGTGTCTGTGTCTGTGTGTGTGTGTGTGTGTGTGTGTGTGTTTGTGTGTGTGTGTGTGTGCGCCAAGATGAGAATATGTTCTTCAGAGTCAGTCAGCTAATTGTCTCAGAAAGAGTTTGTGTTTGTGGGGAAATTAAAAAACAAAATAGATGAAGTGCCTTTAGTCATCTGCATTTGTTTAGAAATGCACAAGCAGCAGATTCAGTCGTGCCTCTCTCTCTCTCTCTCTCTGTGTTTGGGGTGGTGGGTTGAGGGGCAGGTGGAGGGATTAGTAGGGAAAGTGGCTGGGGTATAAAGACAATGATAGCTGCATCTGAAAGAGGATTACACAGGTTCCCTCTGTCATCATGTACCTGCCATTATGGGATTACAGACGCCACTTCCACCTTCTCTTTTCAACAGTGCAACGAAGGGGCAAAGCTTTCAAAATACCTCCACACTCACAGAGACTCAAAGCTTCAGAAAGGAAGAGAATAAGAGTGCTTTCTGCTCAGGTGAAGAGGCAGGAGTTCAGTACTAAAGCTGCCTGCTGGAGTTTGGGGATTATTATGTGTTTGGATCCTGCTGTTTAAATCCAAGTTAAGACTGGATGCCTCGTGAGGTGTGGATACAAATATTCTTTATGCGGCTCTAAAAGTGAACTTCATGCATTAGTAGACATGAATGCTACACCTTGTGCTCAACATATACAAATACATTATTAACACAACCGCTTTGTCAGATAAACACATAAACACGAAGCATGTTGGGATTTCAGGCCTGCTGCTGTGAATGCGAGGGAAACAGAATGGAGCAATGATTGCTCCTCACACACACACACCCTCCTGGTAACAGTGAATACTGATTTGGCACAGTCTCTCATGATATCTATTGTTCATTAGTCATTGTTATCCCGCTTTGATGTAGCTGTAATGGGCTTTAGATGTGCAGAGCCGCTCCATAAAGACCCCTGTTTAGTAACGGCCACAGTTTAAACGCTCTTAATGTTCCAGCGAGGTGTGGGGAGGGGCCAGAGATCTGTAAATCACAGAAAAAAAGGGGGGGGGGGCAGAGGGGGGAAATGGAGGTGAAGAAAGGAGCGATCGGGGAAGAAAGAAGATAGGAGGAGAGACTAAAATAGGAGGAGAGGAGGGTTCAGGGACGAGGGAAGGGAATCTGTGTGTATGCATTCTGACGAGGATGAGAGAGCCACCCTTTAAAACTGCAGACATGTTTACATAGCACAGGTTCACACAGTCGCTCAGGCATGTGCACACACACATGCACACACGCACACACGCACACACACACACACACGCACACACACACACACACACACACACATACACACACACACACACACAGTTCAGCACTCACTCTAGTTAAGGTGCTCCTGTGCATGCTTACATTGAGTTTAGCGCTGAGCTTGGTGACAAGGGATTACACTAACGTACCTGTGTGTGCGTGTGTGATCTGCCTTGTTCCCAGTAGGGACCAAGCAAACAGACAGAGGCAGCTATCAGCTGCTCCATTGTATTCATCTGATCACTAATCTTCAATGGTTAAATCATTATCCATCCAGCACCTCTGCAGAGGGCCAAGCAAACACTACTGGGCTGTCACCAAGCTGCACCAGTCCTTAATATGTTACTGACTTGCACACAAACACACACACACACACACACCCAGTCAATAGATACCAGTCTCTCAAGGAAGTTGTGATGTTACATCTGAAACTATTAACACAAATCTAATCAATCTCCTTAAAATCTGTGCATCTTTACAAGTTTGTCCGATCGCCGCAACTTTGCAAAGAAGACCAATCACCTGAGCCCCTACATGTATGTCACCATGTATGGCAGTATACTCACTTTTTTGTAAAAAAAAAAAAAAAAAAAAGCCATAAATCTGGATAAATCTGGATCAAAGTAGAAGCTACATATTATTTGTTACTTACAGTGTTTAACGCTGATTTAAAAAAAATAAATACCACAACGCTCTTAGAAAACATTGAAGATAAAAGGATTACTATCTCATGGTACAACTGATGTGACACACCTCATTAACATAACCGCCGACAGCCTCAACACAATAAATCACAGCACAGCCAAGGGGAATCTGACAATTTCGCAGAACATTTTCAAAACTCAAGAGACATTGAGTATTCAACTCAACTCAACTTAACTCAACTTTATCTGTCCCCAGAGAGCGATTTGTTGTGCAACAAGTCAGAACAATGACAGCAGACAATACAGGGACAGCAGACACAACATTAAAAAGACACAGGACAAAAGTACATAATCAACACAATGACAATAGGTGTATTGGATTTCATTATAATGGATTCCTCTTTTAAAGCCTATTAAACAACTCTGAAGTCCAAGTCCAGATTATAGTTCTTCTTAAAGAAATATAACATTGGAAGATCTTTAGAGTGGCACAGCTGTCGGCCCCATCGAAAAAAGGAAACTCATTCTTTAGTTCCAAAATTAGAATAGATTGTCAGTGGTAAGTGTATTAGTACGGGATTTGTTGGTCAGCCAGGCCCTTTATAGAGATACTAGTTGGAGTACCAGCACAGAGGCTATGCTATTCACCCCTGTAGACAAGGCCATGCAGGGACATCATAGAGGGACGAAAAGGAGGAATGACTACCTGGGGGCCAATGGCCTGATGGAGTGATGTAAACTGTGTACAGATTGTAAATTGTGAGCTCATGACCATGAACCTGGAAACCTAAGGTGGGAACAACGCCTTTTGTCTTGACTAAGAAGTTCCAATCCAACTTTATTTGTTAAGCAGTTTAAAAAAACCTCAGCTGACCAAAGTGCTGTACAGAAGAATAAAAGTTGCCCCAGAACGCACCACAAAGACTACAACCAATGGCCAATCACCATGTACAGTACGTTCTGCGCATGAATAAGAGGCAATAACTCTCCGTGCCAGCAGGCGGCAGTAGCCTGTAATCGTCATTCCAAAAAACGTGAAACCAGAAGAGTACAAAGAAGGATGCGGATAAATAAACCGTTATTATGGTACGAGAATACCATTTTTTTTTATCTGTCCCTCACCACTCGTAATTGGAAGTCTACTTCTAATCAAAAATGTCTGATAAAAAGTTGAAAATGGCACTGGCGTTGTCAGCCCGTTTTTCTTCTCGTGCACTGACTCGCTTATGTGAAGAGCCAATCAGAGAGAATCCTGAATGTAATAGAGGTGAGCCGATGTTTGAATGCAGCAGGTAAATTCAGGAAAAATTCAACGTGGGCCAGCGCAAGGGAATCATGATGTTTATATCACGAAACAAATGAGCGACCGGTGAGATCATTCAGTTAAAGAAGCAGTTTCAACTTCTTTTCTGCTCGCCAGCATGTCACTTTTCACACTTTATTTGATGCTGGGGATACCGACAATGAAATGCCGCATTGATAACAAGTAAAGGAAAGAAACTTTCATTAAAGTTAGTTAGTTTTGTGGTTGTCCCCTCAGGGAAGTTCTTTTTCACAGTTCCAGAGATTTTCATGGTACACATTTGAGAGAGAGGGGGGGGGGGGAGGCATACACATATACAGTTTACAGTTACACATCAGACGAGGTGCATATGAAAACTGTACGGAAACTGTGTTGTCACAGCAGAGCATGCGCCAGATCCAGAGGACAGCCTTGCTTCACCTGCCTGAATATCTTGTAAACTTAACAAAACCAGTCATTTTAATTTTCATCTATTGTTGCATTGTGGACATTGCAACTCATCGTTAGGAGTCTTTATGGATGAATATGTTTAAAATACACACAGTTAGACAGTCAAAGAGTGAGAGCTGTTGCCATCCTCGGGTCTGAGGGGCCTCCATCTCTCCCAACAGGATACTGGGCTAAATCTAATTGCAGGTAAATGTACAGTGCTGCTCTGTGGGGCTCCTGTGTGGGGAAGATGGGAGGAGAGGCCCAGCGACATGGTTAGTATTGGTCGGGATGACTGATTGGCCCCACGCTAACAGCATTAGACTGTGGAGAAGTGGCTGGCTCCCTTTCCCTCCCCCAATACACACCACTGCTACTGCCCAGCCCCTGTTCAGAGACAGAAAAGGCAGTTGGCAGAGCTGCGTTGGTGTGACTACATTTGGCGGGGGGAGGTTGTGGGCATGACCTGTCCCTGCCATGGATCCCTGCCTATCAACCTCCAGTAGAGAAGAGCTCGGATGATTGGAGCGTATTAGCGTGCCGTTGGGCTGGAGGTAGTCCAGGCCCAGTGGAGGGCTCGGCCATCTAAGATCTGATCAGAGGTTATTAGCAGTAAAGAGCCACTGTGGATGAGGAGAGGGGAGACATCATTTACAGGGTCAGAGCCTGGCCGACCAGTGCACACACACAAAAAACACACACAAGCACACACACTGGACAGTAAAGGGCTGCTCATTACTCAGTGAGAGCTCAGGTTTCCAGCGTAGACCTCTCCATTAGACCCCCAGTTAGGGAGAAATGAATGGCTGCACCTTCTCCGCACTCATAAACCATCCAACCGTCCACAGCAGGAGAAAATGAGATACAAGTAAAAGGAGGGAGGGGATCTTAGAGGTTCTGTGTGTGTGTGTGTGTGTGTGTGTGTGTGTGTGTGTGTGTGTGCAAAAGAAAGTGCTGAGGGGTCCTCGGGGTCTTTGAGATGGAAATGTCCAGCTGGCCGGCCGTCTGCTGCCTGACCCCTGAGCTCAAGGTCAAAAGCCAGGGCCCCCGACCAACCGGCCGCTGACCAACACACAAACATATAGTATGCACACACACGCTCAAAAAACACACACGATCATATTCTGCTACTCTCTGTGTGTATTTTGTGTGTGTGCCAGAGAGAGGGAGAGCAAGCGTGATCTGTGTTCTGTGTGTGTAATTGATCATTTAATCTAGCTGACATCAAAATCCCTGACGCGTGTTTAACTAACTGGCTGACCAGCGAAAGGAGCATAAGGGCTGAGTAATTATCTTATTTGGATACATTAATAACGAAGCATCACTCACCGTTAGCTCGGCTCCACCGGTGCTGAATCAATTACAGTGCAAACTGTGTTTGCATGTCAGAGAGAGAGAGAGGAAGAGTGGTGTGTGTTATTATTTTTTATTCATAATTATGTGTTCACATGCACGTTCAAGGAAGCTGCATCGATGTGGTGCACCTCTGAGCAGAGCGTCGGCCATCACACAACCTGCAGCAGGAGCGAGCTAAAATGGAGACCAGTGCATGTGTGCGCATCTACAGCAAAACAACAATTTATGGATTTTTCCAGAATGACGAAAATGCTAAAAAGATTAACCACAAATCAACATTATTAGACAAGAAACAGGAAGTGAATCATGAGACGATAATCTGTGAAGGATATGTTTTGTGCATCAGGAAACGGGCATAACATTTTGTTTTAAAGTGCACATTCAAAGCTGATGTCGGTCAACAAAAATAGCGATTAAATTAAATGACAGCTGAAACAAAGAGATGCAGACCTACGGTCATGTCCTTGTGTGTGTGTGTGTGTGTGTGTGTGTGTGTGCTCGCGTCAGGGTCTTAGGAAAATTATTGCTATTGATTTAAGGCGGAGAAACGTGGAAATGTTACCAGATGGGACATTTAGCTGTGAGTGGCTTCAGATGAGACGAGTCATCCTCTAAAGGCCAGGGCGGAGAGATGTAGCAAATGCACATTAAAAAACCCAAACGCTGTCCAGCCCTGCCCTCAGGATGAATCCTCATTTTAACATCAAACTCTCAGGTATATTCATTCATGTGCATGGAGATTTTATTGTGTGCATTTGATTCAAGAAGTGTTATTGAGGAATATAAAATTGGATTATGCTTAAATTAACCGATTTCTAAAATTTTGTAATCAAATTCTTTGATCAAAAAAATTCACATGGACAGAAGCATGAAACCAGTGGTGTTAAAGGGGTGTATGGGTTCTGGGTAAATGTTTAGTTTACACTAGTATTCCCTCTATTAGCAAGCCTGAAATCTCTTAAAAAGATAGCTGTTCTTGAGGAATGTTCTTATAGTTTTTTTTAAAGCACTTTAAAACAAATTCACAACAAATAAATCTGTGTTAGTCTCACAAACACTTATAGAGGGGTGCTCACACTGTCTTGCTTTGTTTCTTCTTTAGTGTTCTGTTTTGTATGTACTCCTCAAAAAATTAAGCAGTAGCTGCGCTGATTCTAAGATCTTGAATTTGTTTTTACGGACAGATTTGTAAGGCTTCAACTGCAACCCCAGCCCATGTACGATATTGCTACCCCACATTCTGAGATCAGTGGAAGTGCATCTTCACAAAAAGATTCCTTTTAAAAAATATATATTTTTATTTTGTTTGGGCAGCCAAAGAAAGTCAGGAAATAGAGGGCAGAGAGAGCAGGAGTGTAGTACAGCAAAGGGCCTAAGGCTGGAACCAAACCTGGGGCTTCTGCAGCAAGGACTGTACATGGGGCATGGCTCTTGTGATTGAGCTATCTGGCACCAAAACCAGTTACATTTTTGACCTTCTAAATGCACAAATACACACATTGTAAATCCAAATATGAATTGGTAATCTCTGAAAAATACAATGAAACATGGACATGTTAAATTACTTATACATGTGTTTAAAGCTTGTATTTCTTTTAGTAATGTTTGCAAAGCTGTTCAGTTACTCTGCTTCTCTTGCTGTCTAACAGCGGTTTAAGTTCACTCCTGTTGGCTGCAGCAGCACGTATCATCATCAATGAGCCTGGGCGCGTTTTGACAAAGAGGTTTGACAATTTCTGAGTCTAACCCTGAGCTATGCAGTCAATTAGTGTAAGATGGAAAACTGAGTTTCAGGTTCCAGAAGAGCTGATTTGAGTTCAATAATTATTTGTTAAAATCAATAGAGCCTTGATATGACGATTCACCATGGAAACAGGTGACAAAAACAGGTCTTTCTTTAACATAGTAGAAATAGTCATGCACAGTATGCACATGTTTTTAGACAATAACAGGTTTCAATTAATAAAAAGAGTGTGGGTTCACAGACTCAGTTACCATAGTAACTGACTCAGAGCTTAAATGACCTCTCTTTCTGGAACAGGCTTGAGTTACCCCTCTTTTCTCAGATTTGACTGATCTCAGGGCCAACAGACTTGGTAATACAGAGGTAACTGGGAGCTCAAAGGTTTTTCTCAAAGGTAATCCTGACACTTGATGCAACTTCTGACCAATGAACCTGCAGCTTCTGTGATGATGCAGGCTAAATTACATTTTAGGGCAGATTGTCCCTTTAACTGTTTGTTCCCAGTGACCACTGTCCGTCTGCTCTGGTTCAGGTTAGGAGCCTTTGAGTAGAGCTGTTCAGATTACACCAACAGCTCAATAGAGACATACTCACCATGCTCCAGGAAACACACACACACACACACACACACACACACACACACACACACACACACACACACACACACACACACACATACACAAACCCTGAACAATCGCAGCAGACTATATATGAAGACACACATGCCTGCACATAGACACTAATTTCATTTAAGTGAACCTAAATACAGCTGGACACATCCACAAAAACACACTACTACACAGCAAGCCTGGCAATCTGGTGTTCTTCAAGTTAATTTGACACAAGAATCGATTTGATCCCTCATCATCTCAATAATGATAGAAAAGATGCTAAATGCAATAGAATCTCTGAAATCTAATATTTTGCGGTCAAATAGTTTAATGAAGAGCAATCTGACTCTGGACATTCTCTGCAAGCAATCTATCAGGACGTTTTTTTTCACAATGCTTTGTTTGGTTAAGGTTCACTTGAAGCTACGCTGACTGACACAACACTGTCTGAAGGAGCAGCCAGCAAAGCTCTTTAGACTGTTATTACATTTAAGGTATATTAAGCTCTTACTTCTCTTCAAGGAAAAAATAAAATGCCAGATTAGAAAAAAATCTGCTTTGACTTAAACTGATTATCTTAAATTACAAACCACTAACCTTTTTTGCATAATTTGTAAACTGGAAATTGAGAGAAAACATACCTTACATATTCTGTTTGGGTAAATAAATATTTCAATCAATTATTCAGACTATTTCATTTTTGTGAGATAACAAGCCACAGACAGATTTAGAAATTAAAGTGTGCAGGGGAATGAGACTTTGTTACTGTACCTGGACTGTATCGTTGCATCAGTAGTATCATTGACAGAAGTTCTTCTGCAGCGAGTTTGACCTGTTGACAGTCAAGGAGATTTTCATAGATTTTAAAAATAACCACAGACTGATTTTTTTTCTTCTAAATTGTATATGAAAGAACTAACTCACCAGGAGACTTCGCATTGGAATTCATAATTCGAAGGAGGCACTTCCACTCGTTAGAAATGCCACTTAAGCGTGTATAATCAAATAGGACTTCAGATAAAGTCAAGAGTTGGATGTTTACAGACAGAATATGTGTAACTAAGCTTGTTAAATGCTTTCTGCAGTCCTTCTCATTGTCAAAAAACAACAAAAAAACCAAAACAAACAGCAGACGAGGATTAGCAAAATACAGTACTTAGCAGTGTGAAATGTTAGATTGAGTGTGCACTAAATGATGCCTAAAAGAGGACATGTCTTTGGATACATAGAATTAGAGCATACAAAAATACTTTGGCTGTATACATATGTATTATTTATGACACAGAGAAAGTCACAACTCTTTGACTGGCGTGTATTCCTGCAGTGGTTGATAATAGCTGTGATTGTGTACCTGAGCTGCAGCTTAGTGAAAAGGGACCTTTGAGTTGTTTATTCTCACAATCACGTGCAACAATCATACTTTAACCTTATACGTGAGTGCTTTGTGGAGCCTTACATAGGTTTTGTGTGTGTGTGTGTGTGTACTTCTAAGTATGTGTCAGTGTGATTACCCATGCTGTTATCAGCGGCGAGCCGCCATTCACCGTGGCTGAAATGAAAGGTTTTCCTCTGTCACAAAGCAGTTTCTTTGTTTCCATGGTGCTATGATTCTGTCAAAATCCCGGAGAAAACAGAAGGGGGAGAAAAAAAAATCAATGTCCCCCATCACCAGCAGCAGTCTCAGCCTAGCGGGCTGCCGCCATGCAAGTACACACATCAACAAATGCATACACAGACAGTGGGAGACACAATAACAGAGGAAAAAGTTGCCCAGGTGAATTAAATCTGTTTATCTGACTTTTTGGACCAAAGGAAGTTGACCATGGTATATTTTGAATTGATTTTATAATAGCAGCTTTTAAAGGAATTAATCATGAGAGGTTAAAAAAGGAGAAGGTGTACACAGCCAATAGATTCAGATCACATCGATGTTATTTACAGCAGCTGCCTGCAGTGAGTTAAGCCTGGTGCCACAGTTTAGTGTGTCTTTCAAATTTTCCGGAAAGCACACATCAGGCGCATCAGTCAGCGTGCAGGACCAGGACATTCAAGGGATTTTAGATCCCACACACAGAATTGCGGTCGTCCTGCAGTTCTTTGACATCAGAGGAAGTTTGAGATATTTTACAGACAGGATAACAGAATATTCAGTTAGTCATAACATGCAGGCTGTGGCATGAATCACATTTGTTGTTGATGGTGTTTGTTGTGTTACTATTTGTCTTTTGAAAGCCAAGATAGTGTGAATAGAGACACAAGCCTTGATGTTGACCTGCAACTACTACAGTAAGTGCTTCAAGTGTTTTTCCAAGCATCTGTGATATTTAAAAGAAAGTACATGTGAAGCACCTTGCAGGACAAATATGGAGTTCAGAGGGAGGAGGGTTGAGATTTTCAAATGCTCTCCAGTTTAGTCTGAAAGAATTCTTCCTTTTGATAAAAGAGATACAGGTAAACACTAAAATACTGGAGAGTAGGGAGGAGATTCACTTTAGGTGTAGGTGAAGAATTTTGGTCAATATTAGAGGCATCTCTATTACTTTGAAGTTACATAAGAATCTGAAATAATGATATACTGTACATTAGCTCGTTGTTATTTATCAAAAGAGTTACATCTGTGCGTGTGTTCAGCTCAGCTTCTGACTGAACTCAGAGGTCATCAGCTTTTTTCCTGCAGATTCTCTTCTCCTATTTGGTCAATATGATTGTGAACCAGATTCATAAAGGTCAAAGTCAATGTTGAGAGTTTACATTTGAGAAGATTACCTTGAGAGATTAATGACGTTTTGTAACTTTGACTTTTATAAGTTATACATTCAGCAGGTGAGTTTTTGTAGATCGATGAATTTGTTCAATTGAAAAACTTCCTAAAAACCCCATGATAAAAGTCTGTGTCTCAACTCATTGTCCAAACATAAACAATTTTCTTCTGTTGAAATTTGCAATGTTGCAGATTGTTTCAAAACTGTATTTTTTTTTTCCAAATGTAAGTAAATTGAGTCATTCTTGCACAAACAAATGAATGGTTCCTCATGTGTTTTCTAAATGTTTTGTCTGGTCACTAGAGGTTTGTGTTAAGATGATCTTGATCATGAATGATTGAATGTGTTGACGATCTGCCAAAGTAGAGGGATCCTTTCAAGCTAAAGTATTTCATCTGATGCAGTTCTACACTCCCACACAGATGCCCTGTGGCTGCGTAGCAGAGCAGGATTCATTGCTGAACATAAAAACGCCTTTTGTTTACAACTTAAGTTGTAAAAACTGGAACTGTTTGAGATTTTTTGCAAACCGACAGGGTGCAAGAAACATATATCTGTATAGTTTGCACTCTTAAAGGTCCCATATTATGGTTTTTCTGGGGTCAAAGTGGGCTGGACCTGGATTTTCAATAAAATATTACAAACAATGATAATTGTAATTTCAAGCTCTGGAAACTTGATTTTGGCTGACAAGGGATTCCTGATTCAGAATATTCTGCCTAAAGTAGTCTAAGTCAACATCCCCCCCATTCCTCAATCATAGCCAACGGAAAGATTTCACACTTTCCCATCAGCCTTATTTTTCATCACTAGAGGCCTGCATAAATGCACCAGGTACTTTGCACTTTGTGCCAAATGTACCATATCTGCTCAAATCTGTTGATCAAAACATGACTTCCTGGTTTTGATAGAGAAACCTTTTGCAAGCTACTAGACCTGGTATCCAAATTTTCCAGTACACGTCATGCATCATCTATTACTTTATACCTGGTGTCAGTGTGTCTGTTTGATACAGGTTTTTACGGAAGGTGATGGCTGAGTTGATCTAACTAGAAACTATACTTCCAACAGAGGGTGAAGCTGCAAAGCAAAGTCTCCAGGCATATATTAAAACCTGGGACTGGAAGGTTCAGCAGAGCATGTCTTTTGGACACCAGTCACTATGAATGAGTGGGAAGAGTTTATGGTTATAAGCTGGCTTAGTAATTTGTTGTGATAAAGACAAAGAAGAAGAACACATTTAATCTCCATGTATAAACTGTAGGACTGAGTGGACATTCAACATCTCCTAAACAGACACTCCGTTTATATATGTGTCAATTTTGATTCGTAGGGAGCAGCAGACACCCACATTGTTTCACTTATGGAAAAAAAACAACACTTTGCCACTGCAGTTGCATTGAAAATTCAACTAATATTTGAATGTTTTTTTTCACAATAATGGGTCAAATATTCATTATTAGATCATTCAACTTTTTTATTTGGTAATCGAAGGCATTTCACGACCGCCCTCTCATGGTCTCACGAGCCCCCAGGGGGTCCCAATCACCACTTTAAGAACAGTAGAGTGTGGAGAAGACTCGGACCTGTACCCCTAAGAGATTACATGTAAAAGTGGGCGTGGCGATTTTTCCATGAAGCAGTGGATTTTTTGCAAAACCAATGTTTGTAATATATTGAGAATCCTAAAGAAGCCCTTACAAGTTTGACCCCTTACAAGCTACCTAAAGCAATTATCCTGTATATTACCAATAAGTTACTATTCCAGTTACCCTGACTTTGAGCTGCTCTCCACAGGAGTTAGATTTTCAATACAGTTAGATGTTAGATGTTTTTATATGTGTTACCTGACACCTTTATGAACACATTTGTGAGGAAATCTATTGGTAAGGAATTTATTCCCAGATTTGCCAATTATCTCATAAAATTCCCTGACAATGAGCTTGTCTCCGAGTTGTTTTGTATTTTTTATTTTTTTATTGCCTTTGCATGCTCAGTGCCTTGCTCACTATGAAGTGACAGACATGTCATGATCATATCAGAGTTAATCTATTGGTATACAACTAAAGTGGGCAGGAGTACTGGACAAAATAGCTGATTTATTTATTGGCGCAAGAGGTCCCAGTTTGTAGATATGCTTTTAAATAACATAGCACAATTTACAATTTTTTGTTAATGATTCTGCGGACCCCCAGGCTATGGTTCGTGGACCCCTGGGGGACCGGGGACACCACTTTGGGAATCACTGATCTAGGCAAGCCGGTAAGCAAAGCTGTTAATTAAAATATTAGAATAATTGTGTATAATGATATAACACCCCGTGGTGGAAGAAGTAGTCAGATCCCATAAGCAAAAGTTCTTACACCACTACAGAAATACACTTCAAATACTATTCAAAACTTACTTTCATAAGAGTACAAAACTATTATTATCAAAAGTAAAAGTACTTGTTATACAGAATGGTCCCACTCAGATTGGTATATATAAATATATTATTTGATTATTATTATTGATACATTTATGTAAACAGTGTTTTACTGTTGTAAAAGTAGGGATAATTTACACTATTTATATACTGTAATGTTGTTTAATTTATGAAACCTTGACCTTGAAGGTAATTAGTAACTAAGGCTGCCATATTAAAGTGGTGAAGTAGAAATTACAATATTTGCAATAATCCATTATTCTCCTCCTTATCTTGCTAGCTTCACTCACCGACACTTTGTAGGCCCTGTACCTCATGCTAGCCCTGAAGGCACCAGTAAGTAAACCATCATCTTTACTGCACTGCTCTACATGGTACGATCGTGGTTCTCGCCCCTATCTGTACTTCTATGGTCACCTTTAGGAAATGATGAAAGGCTGGCTGTTGTTGGTTTAATCATGTTGGTTTAATCTTCAGGTTAAAGCAAATATAAATCAATGTTTTTTTAGGCTACTCTTTCGCTAAATTGTCTGAAGCATAACGGTTGTGACGTCAAAATCAACCATCCGTATTTCGCTTCTAGCATAACGTCAGCTTTTTACTTCTCTCGGCTGCATTAACGCTTCAAATTTCATAAACGAGGTGTTCATCTTTAAAAGATTTTCAAGCTGAACAAAACAGCTATGCATCAGAAACGTGTGTTTGCCACAGAGCTTATTTTTCTGCAACGACCCAAATTCCAAAGCACAAATCCCACAGGAGAATTCTTGATCGAACCCATGCCGAAGCTACTTCTGGGTTTTCCTGTAAAAATACTTCATCACTATTCCAGTGTGGTGTGGAGCCTCAGTAAGCAGAGGGCCAGTAGGCTAAGTGTTATTAGCCAACAGGTAACTGTCATATCAGCATTCCCAGCTCTGTGCACTGCATGATGGTGACTTGTTCCTGTTAAATTATAGTTTGTCATGTTCTGATAATAAAGAATAATTAACCATAATTAACCATCTAATTTCTTCAATTTTCACACAGGAGCAAAAAACAGCCTTTAAATTTGAAAGAATAAATGATTTAACATTTACTGTGATAATTATCGATATCAACTGATATGAAATTCAGCACACACAATGTCCTTTTAAGTTTGTATTATGTGGTGAGAGTGAATGAGGTTAGCATAGACTCTACAGTCTATGGAGCTGAGTAAGTAACCATTGCGACTGACTGTCAATCCACGTTGCCCCATCCTTTCTATCACTAAGTTTCAGTAAAATTTACTCTGACCATATGTTACAGAATAAACACGTTCTGGATCATGTTTGAAGTCGACATGTTTTTAAAAGAATGCATCTCTGTATGAAAATGAAAGTGACGAACATGAACATATTGTGTTGATTCAAAGACACAAACGAGAACACAATACTGAAAACATCATTTTAAAGTTGTACATAAAAGAATGATGAAAATGCGGTAAAGAAATGTTCGTGGCTTAAAATGGTCTCCCTCCGACTGTTTTTGATGAAGGAGAAGTACCTCATTTATTGTGTGTTAGAAGAATACGTTTCTTTTGGAATGAGACCACTCGACAGCTTAGTAATTCAAGTTACTAGTCATCCAGTGTGCATTGAATACGGATTTAAGGTTGTTTTTGCACACAATGGCAGATTTTGATGAGGTTTTTTATGATCTAGCATCCTCAGACGCACTCTGAACCACCGTCACAAACACACACCAATGTTTGGGTAACCGTGAGGACTCAGTGCCAGGGATGCAATTTGAGATTTTTGACCTTACTTTCAAATGAAACTACAAAAAATTTTTGCAGTCTTTTGGGGCCTCCAAAACACCCCTCTTGAAGACTCGCCAAAAGAAAAGCACCCTGTGAAGTGTTTGTGAGTGTGTGTGTGTGTGTGTGTGTGAGTGTGTCTTCTGCCATTGATGGCTAATGTGAGGCTATTAGTGGGTGTTTGTGTGTGTGTGTGTGTGTTTGTGTCCCTCTTTGAACCCCCTTCAAGCTTTTAAGACACTCCTCAAGTTTCTTCAAGGCTGCAGATACTCACAATGGACGGCCTGGAACATGGGCTGTTAGTTATAATGTGCGTTAGTTTGTGTGTGTGTTTAAGGCTATGTATGTTGCCATTTACAGTATTTGTGTGTGTATTTTTGAAAGGCCACTTGGAGCTTCAAGGAAGCTCTCCATGAAGTTGGAGATGGCTAAGACCTGGTTGTTAAAGAGGCTTTCATAAAAAGAAGGAAGCATGTGATGAGGATGAGCAGGAGGTGGAGTAATTAGGCAAGATGACAGGAAATAGACTTGCTGCTTCTATCACTTCAGCCCTTAAAGGCCAGAGTGAACAAACACATATATTTGGAAAAATAGGGTAAAGAAACCAACAGTTTAGTGAGACATACAGATGGATAGACAGATAGATAGAACATGAACAAACAACTCTGTCTGAATACCAGATGTTTCTGGCAGTCAGATGTTCCTGCTCTTCGTATATTACATCACAGCTATAAATCTTGATTTCTTTCATTGATCACAAACAGGTTCTGCAAACACAATTTCAAATTTAAAAGCTAATGCACAAAAGCTTAAAAAAATCAATTTTTATTCCACTAAAGCGGGCGTATATTGCGAAAAGTAGACAAAAATCAAAGCCGATATATACATTTTCCTGTGAAATCATTCCTTTTTGGCCCAGTGTAACGAAGTTCGAGAGAACATAAAGCGCACATTTTTTTTTTCCCGGAGAAACAGCAATGAGATGTAGAAGAAGTTAGGACCATTAGATTTATTGCCCAGGGACCACGAGGAGAAAAAAAAGGCATGATGGGAAAGTGAGGCATCCCATCTAAAAGAGATTAGAGACGTGTGAGCACTCCTCGGTGGGTGAGGTCATGCCAAAAAAAAAGCAACAACCCACACCTTAGACACCAAACTACACATAATAGCCCAAAAACAATGGCCACACACAATCAAATACAAACACACACACACACACACACAGAAGCTTGCTGCGCTCTCTTTAGGGTCAAAACTAACTGAACAATGACTTTCTTTCAGTATATGTTGAAAATACAATCATGACATTGATCATGACATTGATCCATGTGTAAAGAACAAATAAAGTCTTGAAAACTGACAATAATAGTCTGGGGTTTTTTTGGCCAACAAGATGCTTTAATGAAAGTCATCTTAGTATTAATGATGATACTTTTATCACCGACATCTCAAAAACATTAGCTTTAGAATCAGATAAACATGAAATACATATAATTCTTGATATTGTTGAAGTCTGCTTTACACCTTTACAAATGGGTGATGGGGGTGAAAGCTGTCTGATCTGACCCTCCATTCTTTGTAAACCTTTTATGTGTGTTAACAACACCTCCTCCTTTCATCCTTCAAAGCTATAGAGGAATATGTGTTGGAGCTCTCAGTGGGACATCTCTCTCTCTTAGATAAAGATAGAAAGACACATTACAGACACTAACATTAAAGACATGTAGAAATGAGAAGTGCCTGAAGCTATAAGAATATAAAGAATATAAAAGATACATTCATTCACATCATTATGTGGACTTTCATTCCTGCTGAGCACTTGAGAATTGCAGTGCTGTATTGAGTTGTTTCTTTGTGTGGGCTTTTTGCCTTTCAGTGTGAGAGTGCTGAGCCCGAATATTTAAGTTTTTTCTTTCAGTTTGTTTATGTTCAAAGCTCTGCTGATGGCCCTCACAGTCAATCATTTCACCTCTATGATCAATTTGCATTCGTGTAAGGTGCACCATATCAGGGGGCAGAAGGCCTCAAGTGAATGATACACACTTCCTGGCACAATCACCTGCCTGTGTGCGTGTTTGTGTGTGTGTGTGTGTGTGTGTGTGTGTGTGTGTGTGTGTGTGTGTGTGCATAAAAGACAAGAGTGATGAAGAAGTGGTGTGAGTGAGTGCTAAATGGTTAACGAGAGGTAGAAGAGGAGAAAGGGGAGAGCAAGGTGAATTTGGGATGGAATAGTTCAATTAATAGGGTTAGGAAGATCAGTGGTCAGAAAGAGAGAAAGTGAGGGAAATGAAGTAAGAATCCAAAAAATGTTAAGTGGAATAGTCAAGGAGGGATGGAGAAGAAAGGATAAAACAGTTAGAGATAAGGAAAAAAAGAGAGGAAGATGGAGGAAGACAAGAAGACATGAGGGCGGGAAGAAAGGGAGAAAGAGAGAGAGAGTCGGGATATTGATCGATAAGACCTGTCGGCAGCCAGACAGTCAGGGAGACGTCTGTCCTTGTGCTGCCACTCTCTGGCCTGCAGACACCTAACCCCCCCCCCCCCCACACACACACACACACACACTCACCCTTCTCCTACTGGGGTGTTGGCGTCAGACCGGGGACTGTGCATGTGTGTGTGCATGCTCATACAAGCTTTTGTCGCTGTCGTTTCAAGAGTGTATCCACAGTGACTTTCTTGTGTGTGTGTGTGTGTGTGTGTGTGTGTACATGTTGCCCTGCCCCAGCCTTCCTGTCGCTGCCCTGCTCTGTGTCTTGCAGGGCCTCAGGTGTGGTGTGTCTTCTCCTCTGTGGTATTAACTACGTTCCAGTAAGGAAACTAATCTCACGCTCCCTGTCGCACACAGATGCATCCTAGGAGTATGGATTTTATCAATACAGGGAACGCAGTGCAGTGATGCAATGCCAGCGTTGTAGTCTTCTCTGTCAACCACCAATAACTGAACTGCCCCTCCTCTTCCACCTCGTCCCCATTTGGGATTTCGTCATTAGATAGAATCCTTTTCCTGGACAAGAAACATCATTTCCAGTGAACCATCTCTGGCAGAAGTGAGCCAGCAAAGACAGATGTGGCAGCTGTGGCACAGGTGGAAAACAGTATCACTACTTGTTCAGTGTTTTAGGTTGTAACTGGAAAATATCATTGTCAATCACCAAACGAGACGACACAATTGTGAGGGAGCTTGTTTCACCCAAATGTGCCCTTGCATTCATTCCTGTCTTACAAACTGGGTGTTTATAGCAACATACCAGAGAGAACTTTATCTAAATTGTATGAAAGCAGTGTTGCAATACAGCTTTACTTGATCAGCACAAATGGAAGAAAAAATATTTAATAGCGAGGATCTTCTAGGACAAGAACAAATGCAAAGAAGGAAAATCTTTCCAAGTTTAGATCCAAAGTGCCAAAAAAGCCGAAAAAAGAAAAAAGAAAAGAGGAGTCAAAGTCTCCTTTGCTTAGGGCGCTGGTGGAATAGTGGTTACGCATGTTGTGGTCTTTCAGGCAGACGGCCTGGGTTTGAGTCGGACCGGTGCTCCTTTCTCGCATGTCATTTACTACTCTCTCTCTCTCTCTCCCTGTTTTCCGACTCTATCCACTGTATTGTCTCTATAAAGGAATAAAAGAGTCCAAAAACAATTCTTTAAAAAAATTAATTTTCTCTGCCGTCTCCAGAAAGTATTAGCAGTCAAAATGTGTAAAAATGTACTAATCTAAGATGGACTCCTTCACAAATATAAAACAATCAACTTTTAACGTTATTTCTGCAGTTATGTGCAGTATGCGTTTTTATCCTTAAGCACAAAAATAAGAACTTAAGAACTATGTCTATGACCAAAAATATTTAAAGTTTGAACAACATAATTGTTCATGAATAAATGCGCACAAATACAAGAGAGCAAATACTACCAAAAGAAAAGTCTGTTTTCCTGGTATCTTTCCACATACTGTTTTCTGGGCACACATTTTTTTTGGTTTGAAAACAAAATGGTTCTGATCGACTGCTGAACAAAATAATTAAAGGTTATCCTAATAAGCCACTTATTTTTTTGACATATAATAAAATGTAATTAGTTAAGAGCACACATGTTTGGAGAACCAGAAATTCAATTCCAATTCTTTCTATTAAAGTGGAGGCAGAAATCTCAAAAAGTGACGAGAAAATGCTGCTTCTTTTTAACTGATGTTCATTGCATAAGATTTACATTCAGTTGATCTACTATGTAAAGATGTGTGAGAGTAAACAGGATACATTTGATAGATGGAGGTTCCCTTTCTTTCTTGCTGTCACTCTGTCCTTCCATCTATTACAGCTGATCCTTTTGTTCCCAACCCAGAGAGCTGCCAGTTGACCTCAGAGGTCAGATAATCAGATGTTCTCCTGTGTGACCCACACTAGCCTGCAGTTCAGGGGACAGTGTGCTATAAGAGCAAGTCTCTCCTCAGCCTGAGAGAAGAGCTCCGATGTTACTGGGACGCTCTGGTGTTGAGAGATTGATAATTGAAGAGGGGGATTCTGGGATGCAACACAACATGCTGGTGTGATGGTACTAGACATTTTACAAAAATACAATAAGATGTATGACACAAATACAGAAATACAACATCCCTTTACTTGATAATAAAACAAATGCAAAATCTCCACCTGGTCTTGTCAATATTATTTCAAGGATTCATGTGTCTATAATATAGGAGAAAACCGGATGTTTCGAATTGTAGCAGGAGAATAGAAATAGATGCTTAAAACAAATAAATGTGAAACACACTCGTGAAACGTCTCAACATTGTTGCTCATTTGTAACAGCATCTGAGCAACATGTAACCGACAAGATGAGCGGACAAAAGCAAAACACAGAAAGGACCCCAGAAAATGGAGGCGAAAGACAGATTTAAGTGAAAGAGAGGCGAAAGGGAAAGAAAGACGAAACGAGCGTATAGGAGAAGGTGAATCTGATTTCTCCCGGTAAATTGGACTCCCCAGCTTTCTCTAATTCATGTTTCAGAGCTGCTGCATCGATGGGGAGATGGAGAGGGCGAAGAGAGAGAGAGAGAGAGAGAGAGAGAGAGAGAAGAAAGGAGGGGAAAAGGGAAGACAAATCCATGCAGGGTAGAGCAGAGGGAGAGAGAGAGACTGCGGCCGCTCTCCCACAGGCAGACAGCAATCAATAAATCAATAGGAAACTGTGGTTGGCTGGAGAACGGCTGGGGCTTGGAGGATGGAAAAGAGAGAGACCTGAATCAAAGTAGCTCCAAGATGGATGGAGCGCGGAGAGGAAGAGGAGGAAGGGAGGGAAGGAGGGAGCGTGGGTTCAATAGAGGTGGAGACGTTGAGAAGGAGGCAGGAGGAGGGGACAAGTGAGTTTAGGAAAGGTGGTTTCAGCAGGAGCTGTGAGGGGGCAAATGGGTGGAGGTCAAGCAGACTTTTTGGGGTCCCCTCCCCTCTCCTCCCCTCTCCGTCCTGCCCGCAGCACATCCTGCATCAGTGGTGCAGTGATAAGGCTTGGCACTGTGCGATGCCCTGCTGTGGTCCGCCCAATGAGCCCAGTGAAGCGCGGCTGTATCTGGGGCCGGGGGAAAGCCGTTGGCCCCCTCTGCCCGCTGGGTGTAGCCTGGTTGACTGGCTGCTTCCCTGGCTGCCTGCCTGCTGGCTGCCTGGCTGACTGGACATCGATCTCAGTGGGTTGGAGAGTACAGCTGGACGCACACTGAGAGCTGGGGCTAAATCTGGCTCAGGCTCAATCAACGTTTGCACCTGTCTTTTCCAAAGGGAATTAAACGTAGTAGATAGAGAGAAAGAAAGAGTAATGGTGTGTGTGAGCACATGTGTGCACGTGTGTATGTTGGAGTGTGTGTTAAGGTTAAGTTTTGAAGGTACAGTAGCAGTGGAGAGTTTGAGAGAAATCTGCTGGTTTTATCATTAGTCAACATGGTTTTACTGCAGCAGGTGAGGCTGTAGTTTGTTTAGTTGTTTTGTGTGTGTGTGTGTGTGTGTGTGTGTGTGTGTGTGTGTGTGTGTGTGTGTACACATGCCTTATCTACAGTACACAGGCCTTTAATGCACCAATGAAGTGGGTGAAAAGATTATTGCCAATCTTTATGTAGATGAGTCAATTTGTTTAAGTTGAAGAGCAGAGAAAAAGTACACATTCACAAAACAATAAAATGGTCTATTTGTCTAACATTAATGTGACATTTAAATGCAAGTTCAAGTTTTAAGAAATTAATGCAATCTTCACATAAAAAGTCACACACAACCTGAAGACCTCAAAATGTGTCAATGCTTGATTTTTGTATGTATTAAACAAACCTTGGGATGTTGGACGGTGGATTAAATTTCACCACACATCTGTATGTGCCTCTGTGATGTGGCGCATGGACTTTAGGCAGAGCAGAAGCTAATAATACCATCTCCTGGTTCGAACTTGAAACTACGGTATATATTTGTATTTAAAAAGACAAACACAAGAAGTATCAATCTTCTCAATTTGATAACTTGAAGAGAGCAAATGAATGTACTCTCAAAAGGTAGAACTATTCCTTTAACATTTTTCAGACAGATTTGTTGCATCACCAACCTATGAAAAAAAACTGCTGCCAACAAACCTTTATGTATAATGTCAAAAATGTTCATATTTAAGCTAATACGTAGGTACATTGTTCATGTCATTATGTTTTTATTATTTCTAGATATATGATATAATTGTTATTAAAATAAAAGTATATATTTTCCCAATCATAAATATACCTTAAAGGTCAATAAACTCCCCCCGATTAATAGAAACATTACAGGGGATGGTAGCCGGTAAAGGCAATGGAGGACCTGAAGTAAAGTTCTTGAGGGGAAAAAAAAAGAAGCTGTGTCTTGTTTGAAATGACCAGATTCATAAATCATTCCCTCTTTCTTGTTTTACAATTATATGGTCCAGTTGGTTCCGTGTGACAGCAGAACCATTAAAATGATGAAGAATTGATTTATTCAATACATTTATAGGCCTCTGAATAATTCAAGGGATTAATAGTTAAATAGTTGTTATGCTTTTTAAATTAATTTCATGTTTATACTTTTCAAGAACATCATATTGGTTCAAATCAATCAATGTGGGAGAAGCATGATGATCGTACAGACACATTCTTCAACTCTCAGCATTTGTTACTTACTATGTAGATGCAGACAGCAAATAAGTATTGGATGTAAAGTAAGACACGGGTCTCTATTATCTTACTCGAGCAAACCTTTAAAATGTTTAAAGCTCTTGTCAATAGTCATTGTTCTGTTAAGCTGTTTGCATTGAGAGCCTATTAGACAGCTTTCAATGGAGTCGTTAGCAAAATGAAGCTGGCCATGCAGGGTCAGAGACTTATTGCACATGTACGACCAACAATCACTGTCCAGCAACTCGTTAACTCCTGCAACAAACTAGTCCTCTCCTGTTTCCATTTCTTTCTCCTTTCATTTTACTCTCCCCTCTGTCCTCCCATCTGCTATTTTCTATTTTTCTCCCTGCTCGTCTCCTCAATTTTCTTCTCCCCTTGACCTTTCCCTTGTTACTCTGTCTCCTCCTATCCTTTCCTGTCTTTTCTTCCTTCCTCATCCTGCATTACTTTTCTCTCCCTCCACTCCTTCTCTTCTCCGCTCTCTCTGGGGTCCCATCCTACCGAGGCTGCTCCCACCCAGACACAGATGGCCCCCAGATCAGATTTATCAAGGCCAGTGGAGCCCTCTGCAAAAGGTCATTCTCTTAAAAGCTGACCGATCAATGGTGCAACTCCTAATACTAACAGCCGTGCTTTTTTTCCGTCTCTTTTTTGTGTATGTTTGACCATGAGTTTGTGTATCTACAAGTGTATCTGAGCAGGTGTGTATGCTTTAATCCATGGATGTACCGCTTGTGTGTGCAGCTCCGAGGGCCGACAGAGACAAGGACCCTGGGTGTTACTAATCGAACGGCCGTCCCTCAGACGGTCCTCTAATGACCTCTCCCACCTTTAAGTGCAGGCCTATTGAGGCTCTACTAAATATTTCAGCATGTCATTAGCTCATTACGCGTCATTATCTACAGCACGTTCAGCCCGCCAGGATTAGCTGCAAGACTTTTAGCAACTTCTCTGTGGGAAATCAATAATCAGCAGACACTTTCAATCACTGTGTGGATCATCTGCGTGTGGCTAGCAGAAATTCACACATTCATACTGTAGGTGCAAGCACAGACAGCAGTTTTCATATTTTCAGCACTCCAATCAATAGGAGGCTAGTTGATAGCTACTTTGAGCTTCTTCTGACGGCTTCATGTAAGATCTGTGGAGTACCAGTTGTTATTTTATATGATGTGTTTTAATGGAAAGCTGTATAAAGAGAACATTGGGACATACTGGTGAACTAAAAATAACAAGGTCCTTTCTTATTTCGTTAGCATTCTTGGACTCACTTTTGCCTCTGTTTTTTCTCGCACTATTGGTTTCCCAATCAATCCGACAACAACAGACATGTTTGACGACATTGTGAAGCAGCATGAAGACGCAATGACTGCGAACTGTTTTAGCCATTATTGAACAATCACCTCTGCAGGTGAAAATATTTTCTGATGTGACAGATTTCCTCCCTTTCTGATATGTCTGGCGTTTCCACCGTCTTCTTGTGAGATTCACGACTCAAGGAAACACACCCTTGTCTTTGATGAAATGATATCTTTCTTATTGGGAGAATTTAAATAAATTCAAAAGATATGTATAGCCTTTTGTAAAAACTGTATGGCGGTCACACCATGCCGTAATGATAATAGATTGATATGCTGTTTTATTTTAAACAGAGCAGAATTTGGAGCCAACAAGTACGTGTCACAATTCACTGTTTCCAGTGTGTGCAGAGTTAACCAGTCGCCCTCTTTTATAAGGGTCACGGGCTAAGGTTGAGTGTAGGGCTCTGATGTCTTGAATTGTTTATGTGTTGAACCTGAGCGTGTCTGCTGCTTAAGAGGGAGGCGAGAGCTGTTTAAGGCGACCATGAAACCTCTTTGACACACTTTCGGAGTCACTTAACAATGGGCAGGGTGTGTGTGGTTAAGTGTGTGACTAATTTTCTATAACACAGTGTGAGATTGAGAGACTCAGAGCCAGAGGGGGGCGGAGCTGCTACTTGTTAAGAAGGTCAGAGGTCAGCTCTTCTTGAATAGACAGAGAAATCCCCAATCAATTACGCAAACACATACAAAAACAGAAACACATGCCTGCATACAAATGAACGTACAAAACCGTACAAGCACACACTTAAGAACAAGAGGAGTCTATTATAAGGTAATTCATTTTTTGTTTGGAGCAGCACTATACCGAAGAGAAACAGATCTCATTCTGTGAAGGCAGTGACTCGGTAATCACTCAACAACAGACAGAAAGCACAGCGTCTGTAAACAGTCCCAACAGTTACGACCTAAACAGCAGCTTTCACTAATCCTGCTCATACCTGACATGACGAGTCTGTTGGTCCATCTATCACTCTTTCCTCACCCGCTCCTCCTGCTGCTGCGAGACCGAAGAGAGGGAACTTTGAATCCGCTCTAATTTTAAAGCTTTCTCATAAAGACAAAATAAAACTGATTTCTTTGAGAGCTAATCTGTCTTCTCTGCGCTGTTGAATGGCGGTGGCATTACTACGCAAAACAGCTCCTCTCTTCATTGGATGAACTAATAAGTGAGAGGGAGGGCGTACTTTTACAAACTGAAACAACAGTTATCTCACCATCAAAATGGTGAGTTTTTAGTAGAGTATGTCCCATCATATACACATTCTTTTTAAAAGGTCATTATGAAAAAAACATTATATCTGACAAACCAAACCGTAACCTAAATCCCAGGCAGAAATTACAAACCTTTTCAAAATGTGTTTGATCCTTTATCTTTCACATTTTTGGATTCCCCTCCTCTTTGTCTCACTATAATTTCTTCTCTCTTCTCCCTCCCACTCATTTCAGACACAGGCCGATCCCAGCAGCCATCCTAACATTATTTCACATCCTGATTTATTTTGGTCCTGGAGTCATGTGACCCTAAATATTGTAACTGACCCTGGGCATATTGATCTCCCTGTGTCGGATAGCACTGCGACTTCCTGCCTTAAAACAATCCTTTGGAACCCTCCTCGATCTGTTATTCTACATGATTGTCGTCTTTTAGGAAAAAATATCAATGTGCTTCATATTTAGATTTTTGTTTTAATTTATAGGGTGGGTGTATGTATCAGAGCACGTATTGTGTGTATGTTTTTTTTTTTTTTTTTGCTGGTGTACCTATGTCGTGTCCACTGTGTGTGTGTGTGTGTGTGTGTGTGTGTGTGTGTGCGCGCGCGCATTTGTTGCCTAATGATGCTATTTTGCCGGAGGAGAGAAGAAACCCCTGTCACCATTGTAATGAGGGGTATTTATATCAGTTACCTGGCAGTAAACCAGTCTGATCTCCTCCCCTCATGTCTCATTCCAACAAGATAGGTGTGTGCACAAGTGTGGGTCTGTTTGGGTGACAGTGAATTGGTGCTCACTTGAATTTGTTCATGCACAAAGTTGCATCTTTTAACATACACTTACATTGTGTGGCTAAGCACTTGTACACGGGTAAAAGTCCAAGAAGTATACAGGACATCATAATTGTGTGCATGTGTGTGTGTGCGAGAGAGAGAAGGCGGAGTGTGTTGAGGGAAAATGAGACAAAGGGGGTAAATTGAAAGGAAATGATGAGCGATGAGTCTGTGTCGCACATTAGTGTTCTGCAGTTTTTTTTCTTCCAATGATTGCCTGTTTCCTTGGAACTTACCGTGTGTGTGTGTGTGTGCCTTAGGGTGCAGTTTTATCCTTATCTATGTGTGCAAGAGTGTGACACATCTAAAAAAGCCTTCGGACATTTCTCCATCTTTTGACCAGAGGCCTTAAAGCAGAGTGTTTATGTGCGTGTATTTAACACCTACAGCCTACGTTGTTGGATGTATGTATGTGTGCATATGAGCATGTGTCTTGGAGGAGTAGGGGGTTGCATAGGGGGGTGAGGCCGTATCCATGGTAACACAACACCGCCACCCCCACTGGGTCCTAAAAGACAAAGCCTCACACACACACACACACACACACACACACACTACAGGGCCAGCTGAGCCAGATCAATATTTCTCCCCATTTAAAGAACAGAATTCAGAGAATGGCTTTTCAGCACCCAGACTGCAGCCGTGCTTTAGACCTTGGGTTTTTACACTAACCACCCAATCTGCAAAGTGGCAAGGGTTTTTTCTACAGACCAAAAATAATTCCTTGCCTGAATTTTTCTTTCCTTTCCTTTGAATGCATTGATGGATCCGTTCAGCCCAGCAAGGACCTCTGACTTGCTCTCTATCTTTGTCTGGCACACCCAACCTGTTTTTTTTCGCTCTCTCTATTTTACCTCCTTCACCTCAACCTACTCTCCCGTTGGTGTTAACACTGTATGAGTGACAAGGTCAGATTGCATTCAGCGTTCCTGCTCTTTGTCCCATCCTGTGGCTGACCACAGCTCAGACCCCAGCAAGTCGCCCTCTGGTCCCCTGGGGCGTCCGAGCCCATCACTGTGGCTGAAGGTCTGAACTGGCCTTGGCCCAGTGGCCCTGATGGCTGGGCAGAAGCTGAGGGGAGGGTGACCATGTGTAAGAGAGTTGGGGGGGGTCCACCGTCAGTGGGTAAAATGGAAGAGGGCTCCCTCTAGCACTACTAGGTTGCAACAACAGGGGAACAAATTATACATTTATTTGTTAGGGACAGTGCATATTAATGAACAGCTGGAAAAGATGCCAGATTTTAGAATTATAGAAGTGCCAGATTTGTATGTCCTTTTTAAAAAAAGATTGTATTGGTTGAAGTGTTGTGCCAGCTGAAAGTGACCATATGGTTATATAATATTCAATATGTGAAGAAATCATTGAGTGTAGGAACATGTGAGCAGCACTGACAGTCATAAAGGGTCTTAAAATGAAAGGATCAGTCTCTTCTGGTGCACACACAGCAAAGCAAACAGATGAAAGCTAACTACATGTGCAAAAGATAATTTTTTCCCTCCAAAATATGTCTCATGGCCGCTGATGTATTCAGGTGCATGAACATGCATAGACATAAGCTGTCAGACACAAACAAATACACAGAGAGAATCGCCCCAGGCTGATTGGTGCATCCTGTTTCTGAAGTAGCCATGGGAGATTTCCGAGGCCTCTCTGGTTCGATATCTTGACAGCCACGGTGTGTGTGAACACCGTGAGCGCATGCATTTCATTAAGCACATCCCACATAGCAAGCAGTGTGTCATTCTCCTCCTCTGAATAGAATAATTTATTGTTGCTTGACTTTGTTTTAAGGGAGTCTACACAGGCACCAGCCCTTGCCATTCGCAATCCCACTGTTGTAAGATTGAGGGAGCTGATAATTGATTTCTATCAGGTAAGAGGTCTGTCGGCTACTCGCAGCAAAGAGAGAGAGATTTTAAAGGGACTTTTGCTGAGCGGATCCATTTTCTACATAATCCTACACAATCATCCTCCAGTCATCATCATGCTACTGCAGAGCCTTGGTGACACATTGAAGATTACTGTGAAATGCTCTCATTAGATGTTAACACTCAGTGACCTGTCAAGTGCTCTAGAATCCTCCAGAAGCCTGTGGTGGCACTAATAAGAGAACGGTGCATACGAGCAGTGAAGAGAAAGTCAATCCCGCTCTGCAGTGAAACACAACCACACATTAGAAAAGGATGAAGCATTTTCAGAGGCCCCTGCTGTTTGACACAACACTTCAATGAACAAACAGGCAAGGCAACAGCCTGACAACGCTTGTCAAATCCCGCACAATGTTGAAATCACCCACCGCCTTTACGAACATTTCTCTTCACCAAACTTACTTGCTGGTATGTAAAGAGATCAATCCCAGAATCGTTTAGTATTTTACTGACAGGTTGCCAGTCGATCAAAAACAACAACAACAACAACAAAAAACAGGTTTACAGCTGCAGGCAATTCAAACTTTGATGTTTAATGTGAGTGAATTTTCAAGTGTCTAAACCTACCAGTCGTTACAAATTGGGAGAAACATTTAATGGAGGCTGCTAAAACCTGTGGAGACTCACTAACTCGACTGAAAGGTTTTATTCAAGTGGAGGTTTACACACAGCCACAGAAACATGTGAATCCATTTTCTGACATATATTACATAATTTTCAAATATTATATATATGTTATATATGTTTTTATAATCTTTGTCAGGTGTGAAAACCTTTTTGTAAGGAAAGGTCTGAAATTGAGCAAAGCAGCAATATTTGTGATGGAGAAAAAAATAATCAAACTTTTGACATCCAGATTTTAAGCCAACTGGGCAAGTGTCTGTTAGTCAGCTGAACGAATGTGACGTTCAAACACTCACCTTGCAGTTTTATTTTCTGCATTGAGTTTCAGTACCTAATAAGAGTCATTATTTTATTCTCAAAAGAAGCAATAAGAAATGACTCCCTATCATTCTTTTTAATAAGAGAAAGTGCTTTGTTGTTGCCGTGAGTAGTGTGGTATTTATCACGCCAGACTGAAATACAAATCCAGGTGACATGGCAACGTTTACGTGTGCAAAATTACTTCAATCTGAGTGAAATCATTCCGATTTTTTGATTTTACTGTTTACATGGACGCTGTATAAAATTATTGCATTATGCCGTGCCTGTTCATGCATCAGCATTTAATCAGAATAAAAGCATTCTGACATACACAGACTGGTCCCACCTGTCTTATCTGCCGGAAACATCGGGAGAATATCTTCAAACCACTGTTAAACAAATGACAATTTAAACAACTATGCTTTTTTTTAATGTTTTACCCACTGAAAATGGGAGATAAATAATCACTATAATATTTCCTCACAATTTAAAAACACATGTAATTTAAATGTTGTAACTTTCAGACATCTGAACCATTTCAAGAAGCATTCTGGTACTTTTTAACTTGCTTTTGTTAATGTTCTTCAGGCTTCGACTGTCTAAAAGTGATCTTATTGGTTAGACAGTTGAATAATAAACTTACATTAATGATAAACTGTACACATGCAATAAATCAGAATTATATTCTGCCACACATTGGATTGACTTTAAAATGAGGCTATGTTAGTTCTTCTCAGTTCTAAGTTCAATGAAATTATTTTAACACTGCATTATCATTTGTCTACACCTGATGCTAAAAGTATTGGTTTTTAGCCATAATTAGCAGACTCAGTTTTAATTCTAGTGCAACAACATTCATATGATATGAATTGATAGTATACAATGACTCTAAACACATTGTTTTTAAATATAAGAGCGCATCTAGTGGATTGGGTACAGAATTCAATGACCCATTCAATAAATGGGTCACTTTCAAATCCATGCTCAAAACTCACCTCTTTAAACTAGCTTTTAATACTTAACTTCTTCTTTCCCCTCTTCTCTTTCTGTTTCTCTGTCTTTTAATGTTTCTTACTGTTTTTTACTGTATACTGTGATTTTTACATGTAAAGTGCCTTTGAGCTCCTATAAAAGCGCTTACAAATAAAATGTATTATTATTATTATTATAAAGTTTCTGTGTGTGGGTTCCAATCATTGATTCGCAGCAGCTCAGAGTTACTTTTATCGTTGTTTGTCATTAATGTTTTTAAAAGAGCTCCAGGACATGTGTGTAACCTGGAAAAATGGGCCTTAAGATCGTCAGAGACTCGCAGACGATGTTTCCGCAGAGAAAACTAAGAAAGAAAAAGTTGGACTTATTCATCCATAGCAATACAGCACAATAATGAATCTGCTTTCATTTAATTGTTGGGGTATTATATTTTATAGGTTATATTATATGAACAGGTCTGTTTAAGTACAATATTGGACTCAAAGGATTTTTTGCCAAAATGTTGCCTGATTGGTTAAACCAATAATGTTCATCCAATTTGCTGTTTTTTTTAAAAAAATAGATGAATTGATATTTAACTAAATTTTAAGAAAATCCGACAACTAGATCATAACATTCATCATCATTGTTAATAATGGAGGGATGACTATGACCTTTTAACCTAGACAGATAACCAGAGACAACATCAATGCTGGTTTCTGATCTGTCATTAGATTACATTTTTTAACGTAATTCTTCTAAAAAAACGTAACCTTTTCTGGGCAGCATCCTGCTAAACGGATGAACAGAGCATGACTGTATAGCCCCTAAATGTCTTTTAGTGCATGCCTCCTTTGTTTCGCCTGTGACCTGTAAGAGTGTCGTGTCTCCAAGCTATTTTTGGTGCTGCTTCTTCCATCAGCAGCGCTCAAGGTTTTCTGCTGAAAGGGACGAGTCAAGATATACAGTCCGGGTAAACACAGCCATATTTCAGAGGAAGACGTCTGCACACTCACACTCCAATACACACACGGACATGTATAATGTTGGCACAAACACACACACACACACACACACACAAAAACACACACACACACACACACAAACACACACAGGAGGGAGGTGTTGGGGAAGTGGTGGGCTAAGGGGACAGAGCGAGGTGGGGCCAGGGGTTGTGTGACAAGGGGACAGGGACAGGCTGTCGGCTGTGTGTCAGGAATGGTGACGTTTCAAGAGTGTGTGTGTGTGTGTGTGTGTGTTTGTGTGTGTGTGTGTTTGTGTGTGTGTGTGTGGGTAGTGACACAAACACCTTCAGGTGTGGCAGTCAGCAGCCAGCTGCCTGTAAATACTATAGAGGAAGTGGAAGTCAAACAGTTGGCTTTTTAACCTGGTTTAAAAACAGCCTCAGATAAGTACTGATGCCTCACCATGACCAGCCGACGCAAACCTGACTAGTGTCAATGCCTGTCATTGCCTTTCATTGCTGTTACTGTGTCGGACAAAGCAGTGTACAGCATGCAGAAGAAAAGAGGCTTTGTTGATGATTTACCAGGAAAAGTCTAACAGGGAGTGTAAGGAAAGCCTATTTTACAGGACAGAGACTTCAAAATATACCAAACAAATATGTAGACAGAAGGATCAGAAATTACACAAGACATAGAACTTTGTCCAGAGGCTCCACAGAGCTGTCAAGATTAAAGTGGTTCTTTTGAAATATTTTCAATTCGAATAAAAAATGATTCTACCAATTAATCTTTTCCTAAAATGTGATACATTTTAAAAACAGGCATTGCATAGGACATCCCTCTCGAACATTATCACCTGTAGCACGTTATCCACTGGAAAGGATTCTGTCAATAGGAACTTCATAGAAAATATCTGGAAAGCTAGAAGTCTTGAGGACTTTGAAGACATAGTTTGGTTGGGGGTTACACCCTGGGCAAGAGACAAATGGCTTTCATGTTTGGAAAGTGAAAAAGTCCTAATACTCAGGGATTCTGAGACCTCAAGTCTCCGTACATGAGTTTGTCTCGAGAAGGAAGAGCCTTGCTGACAGTGTTGCCACAAACAGCCAAGGGCTTCTCTTAAGAGCTTCAGAGTTGCTCTCTTGAGATGGAGGGAGCTGAAGCATTTGGCCTTGAGGGTAGATTGGCGAAGAAGGCATTCCTTTCAACAAGTACTCTCAAGATGGTCCTCAGGTTTGCATCTGTAAAGAATCTAAATGTGTAAAAAAACACATATGGACACTTATATTATGAAGTTTACAGTGACGATGCAGCTTAAAACAGATTTGAACCTTGGTTATGTTGGTATCAAGTCTTGTTCAATAGCTGCGAGCTGGGGGTTGGGGATGGGAAAGGTAGACCTCAATATGACTTACAGAGAATATATCATTTTAAATTATTAACATAAAATCCAGTATTGCATACTAAAGTCTCAATTATCAATGTGAATAATGGTAAATGGCTTATGTATCGCCTTCTGACTACTCAACTGACACCTCATGGTACTTGTAGGCATTCATACGCCGCAGAATAATTCAGGGTTAAGTGTCTTGCCCAGGGACACATGAGACATGTTGCTGCAGGAACTGGCGATCTAACCCAAACCTCCCGCTGAGTGATGACCACTCTACCAACTGAGCCAGAGCTGCAGTTGGCCATTTGTGAATCCTTCTGTTTGCATTCATGAATATTAAGACTGATCTAACGTGAATTTGGGGGTTCGGTATCAGGTAGTGAACTGGCACCTCTCCAGCTTTCAGACCAATTTCCAGACTTGAACCAGCTCTCCAGTTCCAAACCCAAGTCCCAGCAGACTGAGCTCCCGCCAACATTTTCCAAAGGAGAATAGACTGACCTTTGTTTGTTTTACCGATTTCAAAGAAGATGTAAGACTGGATGAATAGGGAACCTCTGCGGTGTAGGTTGTGCTGGTGTTAATGGGGAGAAGGAAAGGAGGTTTGATTTGTTAGTAAGATCAAATACCCATTTAGTCCTAAATAATACAAAGTATAGGTGTGTGATTGGAAATGTATATTTAACGTGTGAACAATATTTATTGCTGACAGAAAAGATATCGCAGTGTCTGAGTTTCCCAATACCATACAGTCACAACATTATAATTAAACCGCTGCGGGTATTACAGCTGATACTGGTGTTTTGTCTGTAATCATTTTACCTACAGCATCAATGTTTCATAAGCACTTATTTGCTTGTGAGTCACAGCCATCCAGGGAGTGAGCTCCAGATTGTAAACTTGGTTTTCGCTAAACTCATTTGGTAAAACGCTTCTAAAACCAGCAAATTCTGACCAGGAGAAATGGAAACAAGAGTCTAGAGTGACAGCAGGGAGAAAAGTCTTTCTCTTTCTAGAGCTTTGCATTTTCAACTTTTCACATTTTTCTGTATGTATTTTCACCACTGCTCGATAATGTAACACATCTGTCAGTTCTATTAACACTCCTTTTAACTGTGTCTCTACAGATGACTACATATAGATACAGTTACAGGGCAAAGAGTAATGTGTGAGCTAAAATCAACGCTGTCATTTATTGGCCTCCGTCTTGTCCCGCAACAGGATGCTACGGCAGGCAAAGCAATCATACTTTATTGTTTAATGGTTCTCAAATACAAACATGAATCATCTGGCTTTCTGCAGTGTACTGTCTAATAACATCAGAGTGACTGTTTGTGTGTGTGTGTGTGTGTGTGTGTGTGTGTAATGGTTCAGCTGCATGCAGGCCGCTCGTACGGTGGACAAGCTGCTGTTTGGTGCTCACTCAAGAAAGGAAGTGTTTTATAATTCAGTGAAAATATTCATTAAAAGTTTTTCATTTATAAATGAAATGGCCTGTGGGCCATGAGTTTGGCACATGTGAGCTAGAGAAATGTATGATCAAGACAAGTCACAAACCCCGCTCTGCCAATTGATAACCATAGCTGCACTAACAGCCCTGCTGCTCAGGTCTGATTATAAACTTCTTATTGATATAGATTACATCGCCTGAAGGGACCGAAAAATAAAATTAAACACATGCAAAAACGTAAGTAAAAACTGTAAGTCAAGTGCATGTGTGAATTTTATGAAAAAATTGGTGTGGCGTGTAGCAGCTGAACCATTCCAGGCGCCATAGTGTGTGTGTGCTTGTTTGTGTGTGAATAACAGTGAAAGAGACACAGACAGATTGAGTGTGTGAGTGAATAAATGCAAAGCAGGGGAGAAAGCTAAACAGCCAGTGTGTTTGTGCATTTGTTGTAGTAGTAGTTGTGTTTCTGGTTAATTAAAGCGTGTATGTGTATATTAAAAACTTAGATTTACACACACAGACAAACACAAAAAAAAGAAAAAAAAAAGGTGTTATGCCTCTCACTATATCATACCCTTCTCAAAACAATCTTGTCGTGCACTGTTCTAATATGGAGGATCAACTAAACGCCACAGATGTAAACATTGCTCTGTAAATGTATACAATTATTGTAGTGCAATACCAGAACCAGACACTTCAGTGCATGAAAATCTAATTTGGATTTCTGTTTACAGAGGTGGCATAACCGCGCTGTCTGGCACCATCATTCGCAGCATATTAAAAGTTTTCTGGCTCAGATGTCCATATGGGCCAACATTTGATCACAGCTGCTATGTAAGATGTAATGCCTGACAATGGTTTTAGTGTCTCTCAGATTTTCAACTAAACTTTAGTTTGTTAGGACACATGTTTATTCCTTAAAAAAAGTTTTCAATCATTAAGTTTACAGTCTGTAATATTGCGTTATCTTCAAAATAATAAAGTACAGGAACTTTCACATGACTCTATCAAAGACAAAGACACTATGCTACTAGGCAGATGAAAACCATTTCCAGTTATTTTTGTCATTATATAAAGGTCTCATATTATGTGTTTACTGGTTTTATTTGCTCTTTCGTGTGTTTTCCAGGTGTTGTGTGCATGATTAGGCTCATCTACTGTATGTGCACAAATTCAAAGTCTGCGGAAACGCGTCATCTCCTACATCCTGTCATGGTTTGGTTTTGTTTGCGTTATAATGCAGAGTTTTGAGTTCGGTTTTATTTATTCCCCAGTGTTTTTCCATGTTACTGTGTACCCTGCCTCTCTGGTTTCCCTCCTGTGTTGATTGTTTCCCTTGTGTGCTTTAATGTTTCATAGTCTTGTGTTTATTTTAGTCTTTTTCGTGTGTTTCCCTGTGTCCTCCTGTATTTCCTGTTTTGTGTTTTAAGTCTAGTCTTTGGTGTTTTCTGTTTTATTTTGTATATTTGGTTTTGGTGTTGTCAGTGTTGGGTTTTACTTTGTACTTGTCCTCTAGTGTTCTGGTCTTATGTTCTTTGTTCCTTGTGTTTCCTGCGATTACCCTGATTATCCTCACCTGTCTTATTAGTCTCACCTGCGTCTGATTACCCCATGTCTATTTAGTCTCTTTGTTCCTTCCCTCATGTTGTCGGATCATTGTCTTTTGTAGTCTGGTAATGTCTTCTGTCTTTTGTCGTGGTATGTGGGTTGCTCCTTACTTTTTTTTTTGTCACTCGTGTTTCGAGACGTTTTGGATTTAGTTTTTTTTTTGAGTAAGTTTTGTTTTGCCTTTTGTTAAATAAATTTTGGTTTCTGCAATTGGGTCTTCCTTCCCTGTTTTCCGCCTCGTAATCGTGACACATCTTCTGTTAGCTGTAGTAGCTGCATGTAATGCTTGGAACCTAGCTCCCCCGAATGAAATTTGCCAGTGTGATATCGCTGATCCAAGGCCATTGGCTTGTTGTAAGCAACCAAGCTTGTGCTGCATGCCCAGGTGACGTCCATGCTGAGGAACTGACCAATTATAACAATGGCCGACCAATCAGATCAGAATAGGCCCATGTGGGGACCCTGACCATGGGGGATTCAGAGCGTTGCTAACAGAAACTTTTTTTGAACATAAGTGAACGTACTTTAGTATGCGCAAAAAGTAGATGTGTGAACCCCAGTAAGTGCCTCATGGGACTGTTAAAGCTTCACTTTGTCCTGCTTTCCTAGGGCTAAGAAAGACACAAACCGTGAAAAGGAATATAAAATTAGCACATTGAAGTCTTACCGTATACATTTTTCTCAAGAAAAGCCCAACAACAAAGTCCAAGGAGATTGAGCAAGAATAGCAAAATACGTATATTCCTCGGATGGAGATGAAACAGCAACTTAGATAAGCAAACAGCTGATCAGATGTGGACGATGTTCAAGCTGAAGATCTAAAAAAAGACAGTTGACACATTTAGGACAGTCATCACTAGTTCTTCATAAATGTCTTCAAGACACTTTCAATACAGTTCCTGCTTCTTCTTCTTCTTCTTTTGTTACTCACTACTGTATGTTTGTATCACTTTAACAATTAGTGATGTAATAATACAACTCAGAACCCTCAACCTATGCACAGACTGTGAAAAAGCACATTGGTCCGCTGGGTTTAGCATTTGTTAGCTTAGGATTAGCTACAAGAAAAGGTAAACTAGCATTAGACCCACCTGCAGCCCAAAGCTGTGTTAGCTATTATTAAGCAACTTAAACACAAATAGTCAAACAATTATATCATCCCAAAATTATCCGAACTTTTTGTTTTAGAAGTAGAGGGCATATATTCTTACTTTTCTTTAGTGCACGTAGCATGCTAAGAAAACAGTAATTTAGCTATTACTTAATATTAACTCACCGGTAGATCAAATGTCGGCAGATTAAAACATCTCTATGCTGAGTTTTTGTGTAGTGTATCGTGTTTACATACAGACTTGTCCTTAACAAACTTTTTACTTCTTAACCTCCTCAGGATAGTACCTTATCAATGAAATAAAAAGTTTGATACAAATGGAGTTATCCATTTTGTTGTGATTTCAGAAAAGACTTTAAGTTAAGAGGATCTGCCACTCCTATCGGTTTGTGCTTGCCTGGGAAGCACATTAAACTATTGACCAAATTGAAGAAACAGTAACAGCATAGGCCACTTAACTGTCCATCTAACCTCTTTATAGCTGCGCCGAATAGGAGAGATAATGTAAAATATAAAGGATTTTAAAAAACAAAATATCCCTAATAATGCTAGTGGAACTAGAAAAAATCAATAAGGGAAAGGGCTGACATTGGGTTTATGAAGACTGAATCAAAGCCTTCATGCGCTCAACAAGAACATCGTGCAAATCAAGGAATAAGGTGATTTAGATTTAGCAAAATTCACCATCATGAAAGTCTCCATTTAGTTTTAATGGAATCTTGTCTTGTTTGTTGTTATGCTCCACCCTCCCAGCATTTCCTGTCTCTCTTCAGCTCCATATCTAAAGGAAAAAATTACCCCAAAAATGTAAGAATTTGTTATCTATATTCAGCAGGATGTGTCCTCTCTATAGAGACGAAAGATTTATCAACACTCTCTCCGTCTCATCGCCTATACCTTTCCCTGTTTTCATTCTTCAGCCTCTCTCTCTCATTCTCTGTGTATATCTCTCTCTAGCGCTCCCCTCTCCTCTCCCTCCATCCACTGCTGAAACAATCATCAATTACTCTTATCCCTCTGTGTTATCCTTCTCTCCATCTCCCTCCATCTTTGCAGCCCATCCAGCAGAGCTGTTCCTCCTGGTTGGCTGCGGGCCACCCAACCCTGTCCCTGTCAGTCACCCTGCTCCAGGTAGCCAAGCAGAGACTGACAGCTCCATGAGCAAATCAATAATAATCTTCAACCGGTGTAATCCTATACCTTAGGATATCCCTCAGTACACCAACAGCTTCCTGGTTTCCCCTCAGAGTTTCATACTGTTTTATTAGCATATGCAGGTTGATTGTGCAGAAGTAAGCCTGAAAAAGAGAAAAGATGAGCTCACAGTGTCGTAGACAATCAACCTGATACATGCATGACCATTCACACAAAACGATACAAATACACACTGGAACCAACACACTGTCCTGTCTCGACTGTCACTGAGGCTAAGGTCATCTCAGTTGATGTATGAGCAGACTCATGTGACAACCTTCATATAACTCCAACCTCTCTCCTCTCCTAGAAAATTAACAGGACAGCTGAAGGACTGGGGGAGAAGACTGGATCTTGTTCTTCTCTTATGAGAAAAAAACCTGAAACAAGTCAAATTTCTTAGTCGTAAGCATCTACAATTATTCTCTCATTTGTTCATCTGATGTCAGATGCTTGCAATGCTAGGGATCTATGAAGACTATTGACTTGTGATGAACATGTTACGGATGTATGTTTCCTCTGCAGTTTTTTCCCTTTCCACTTTCTGTTGTCTCTTGTCCAGGTGATTTCCATCCACAGATTGCCCAAAGAGGCTCACCTGGCCTCAGAGCTTAAAAGGCCAGTGCTGGCTTCAGCAGAGGAAGCATTTTGCAGTTGGGACTGCTGTGCCTTGCAGTCAGGGAGTGTCTGTTATGTTTTGTCACCTTAGCCTTAGTTGCTTATTGTTATCATTTAGTTTGTGTAGTTGTAATAAATCCCTTCTTTTGGCTGTGTTAAGGTGTATAGTGTGTTTAAATGGGTCAATGTGTGGTTTGTTGTTAGCCCCATAGGGCCGCCTTATGGTAGGGCGTAACAAGACATCATGAACATCAACATCTGAACAGCTTTACAGGGATAATCACAATAAATATGATGTGAATTATTCAGATTTGTTTTCACCACAATACAGTAGAAGGATTTTTGTACTGTAACTTCTCTTTATCAAGATTATATTGTCATTGAGATGCACAAGTGCTTTGTTAAGACTGCAGCATAATAAAGTGCCACTTGACAAACAAACAACAGGCAGATATAACATCAGGCGAGAAGTGAAACAATGTTCATTGGTTTAATTATAATGACCACACATTTTGATTTTGCTTCAATAATAGTCAACAAAGAGAAACACCATGAATAAATTAATGTAACTGATTCATTCAAGCATATTTTCTTTTAGTACACTTTAATTGGGATCTCAGTAAATCAGGCCCTCAGAGGTGTTCTTGGCCAAACATGGCTCTTAGTGTATGCTATTGTAAAGGTTCACCTTTTAAACCAACAACCTCTGTGCAAGAGGAAACACATCCTTATTCATGCAAAAGGGATTCTTGTGGATGGAGTACACTGAACATGCCATGTGAATTCCACTGAGGGTGCTGTCTAAAAACAACAGAATCAGTCTTGCACACAGAAATGATGTATGTGTTCAATTGTGTGCATATAAAGGGGACTCATATTTCTTACCTTTATTATATTTGTCTACACCTGCATTGTTTACATTTATGTTTACATCAATGTTCATTTCACTTCTTCATCCCATTCTGCTATAGTGCTATGCCGAGTGTCTTTGACTATCACCTCCTTCAACTGTCAATTAATGAAAAAGCATAAAACTGTCTGCAAGAAAATTGATCACCTGCCTGCTTGTGCAAATACATGTCCTTTCTTGTGCTCAAGCTACGAGCAAACAAGGTACAAAAAAGACTTTCTGTATGCTACAGTCCACTTTTAATACATAATTTTCCATTAAGGCATTGTAAATTATAAACATTCTGCATTTCTGCTCCATTTTTGTTTCGATTTAAGAGATAAAATTGAAAACAGGATCATAGTGTCATCCGAATCAATGTTTTTCCGATGGGAGAGAAGGGTCCTGCTGTTTGTCTTTAAAGTAGAGTTGATAATGGAGGAACTTCTTCTACCTCCTTCACACAGCTTCTTTCTCTTCATTTAATCCACTTGCCCTCACTCAGCCTCCCCGTGTGCAGGTTCCTCAGATGCTATCTCCATCTGCTGTAATTATAGAGACCCCCATCCCCCACTCTCGCTGCCCCGCAAGCACAAACACACACACACATACACATACACTGCCCACTGGTGTAATTCATGCTGCCTAGGGGGTCATGGGAGATTATGAGTGGGATCGATCAATGTGATGGTTCACACACACAAACTGCTCACACACACATGCACGGTCTCATCATCGATGAGGGCCTCCTTACCTCCCCTCTCCAACTGAGGGACATCCTGCAGCTAATGAGGACACACAAACACTGTCGACTCTATCGACCACCTCAGCTTAACAAGGTACTTCATATATGGACCCGCTGGAAGACCATCAGCATGAAGACCCTCTGCACCCAACCTGCCCACACAGGAAACTGTGGTTAAATACACAATTAGCACACAATGATAGAATTTCCAGGTTGAGGCTTCTTTCTCTCCCGCTGCTTTCACTTCCCCTCTTCTTCTTGGGGATTTTCTTTCATTTTATTCTGTAGCCCTACAGTACCTGTGATTTTGTTAATTTTTTAAAGTTTAGAGTTCTTAACCCTTTAAATACTGTATAAACATTGATTTGATGTCGGTCCTTGTTACAATCATATTGATTATGAAGAACTACCAATTCATGTATGTGTATGTAGTATGAAGGCTAAATCACACACATCTCTTCACTTTAAATCTCTTTTTTTTCTGGTGTTATCACTGAGTTATATCAGGTTAAGGGGATAATTAAATCATGAGAAAAGAAATTGGATCCAAACTTGACAGAAATATGGAGGCAGAACAGTCTCATAATGGATAAATGCACACAGAAATGAATAAATGCACGAAAAAGGACTCACAAATGTATTTGGGGAGTTATATACAGTATGACTCGATACACAAATGCATTTTCAATGCACACACACTTAAACCCATTAGTATATAAAAAATCCACAAATGAACAAATCGTAATTACAACTACAGAATTGTGCTAGATGACTCTCAAAAATCCGTAGACAAATGCAGGGAGGTTTACTAATTAAATGCACTGAAACAAATGTGCATTTGACAATTCATATATCAATGTAACAACTTCCAAATATGTTTTGGTTTTTTATTGCACATATTTAAAACAAGAATTATTTGTGTGCGCATTACAAATATGTGCAAACTCAGTCTCAGTGTATTCTAGACATGTTAAAGAGTTCAGCTTGTTCTCTGCACGTTATTTCGTCTGGCCATGGCGTACCATCAAACTTTGATGTCATGTCCTACCACTTTTAGAAGTGTTATCTGAGTTGTTTAAACCTAAAATTACTATTCAGGTCTACTCATGTACTTAAGTTCACTTGAAATGTTATCTTAAGTTGTATAAACTCAATGTTACTATTCAAAATTACTATTCAATGTCTCGACGCACCCCTTTTTAACTTTTCCAAAATGCCTCCCCATATGTTTTCTTTTTCTTTACATGCATTAAATTTTAGCTATGTTAACCATGTCAGTCTATGGTCAGGACCTACAAAAACTGTCAAACTTTTACACAAATCAAACTCTAAGGCCTGCTGTTTGGCCACGTCTCGCGGTAGGACTCCCCCAATCGCAACACACCCCGACATGCACGGGGTGTTTCGAGTCCTTCATCACTGCTTGCGGTTGTAATTTATTTTGGATTTATAAAGGGGTAAATTAAAGCAATATTTTTGATACAATTCAATATTTTATGCATAAGCCACAGTATTCTCATGTCTCTCATATACATCATTGCGAATATGATCAAAACATACTCAAGTCCATGTAAATGCAATCAATGTACCATTTAAGTTTATAAGTTCCTTGTGATCGTTGCTGCAGACATCCTTCTATGGACCCTTCGGAAATAAACTGCTGCAACTATTAGTGCAAGCCTTAGTTCTAGTATCATGATTGAAAATGTTTTTGTGAATCTGAGAGCGGCTTGACTCCTATTGCTATTTTTAACCTTCCCATTCTATCAATTTTGTAGTTTATCATACTTTGCTACATTTCCATTTGACCATTTTTGCCGGAACTGCCATACATCTCTTCTATTCATCATTGTTATTGTTTCTGTTTGTTGGTCTCGTTCTATCGCTACGACTAGCAGCCCAACACAGTCGCAGTAGATGGCTTTTCAACATGAGTCTGGTTCTTTTCGAGGTTTCTGCCTGTCAAAGCAAGTTTTTCCTAGCCACTGTTAGTTCGTTAAGTTGTTAAGTTCTGTTTTCATGTTGTACTTATGCTGTTCTCTGTAAATGATATAATAGTGTACAGTCTTTACATGTTCTTTTGTGTGTGTGTTTATAGGTTACACTGGTTATTTATGGCAATATTTGAATAAAGATTGACTGATTGATACAGTTTTTATTGGGTAATATTGAAAAAACTCCAACCATAAAGTATTTACATAGCAAAACTGTTTGTCAACATTTCTCAAATGACCAATTTTAAGAAAATAATAAAGACAAAAACCAACTCGTTTTCTGTTTTAATACTTTTTATTTGATCTCACCTTTTAAGCCACCCAAGGTCACCTTACATAGGATAAAAGCAGTGATAAAAGCATAAAATAACACAGAATATTAAAACCAAACATTGAGATAAAACAAACAAACAGACAAAAGACAGGTGTGGTGTGCAATGTGAGTAAGCCAGTTTAAACAGGTGAGTTTTGAATTGAGATTCGAAGGTGGAGATAGAGTCTGTCTTATGTGTGGGGGGAGGGAGTTCCATAGTCGGATTGCCGAGCATCTGAAGGCTCCGGCACCAATGGTACTGTGGCATGGTGTAGGGATGGTTAGCAGTCCGGCAGAGGTTGAGGGAGGGTGCGTGAGGGGCTGTAATGATGGAGGAGGTCACAGAGGTAAGTGGGGGCTAGATGGTGAAGAGCTTTGTATGTAAGGAGGAGGTTTTTGTAGTGGATGCGATATTGTACAGGGAGCCAGTGAAGTTAATTGAGAATAGGGTTTTGTTTTTCTATTAATGGGCCATAGGCAAATCATTAATTGGTAGGTGTACTATTTGTTCCAACCTCACCTGACATAGGAAGATTTTACATTGGACTCTGTTTAAATTTTATAATCAGACAATTTGATAATTTCATTATTTTTCGACTTCAATTTACAGTATTAATAAAGTCTGAAATTCACAGAAAGTTTCCTATTATTAAGTTTAATATTATGTGACATTTTCTATAATCATTCCTGTACCTGGATAAGATTCAGATTACAATCGGCCAGAGTGTATCCAAGCATACACTGGGTGCGGCCTGGTGCTCTGTGCACAAGTCCACTGTGCCGAGGATATTATAAAAACAGGATGGCCTGACAAGTTGTATACCGTTGTGTTCAGTAGAAGCGTGGTTTGGTATAAGAGAGTTGCAATGTTTGTGTTAAAACAATCCATACACAACAATGGTTTACACATGTGTCCTTCGATATTGGTGTTCAGCAAAGTGTCAATAATAGCGCATTGTCTGCAGGTCGTTGTGCTTGTATGCTGAAGTTGTGTTTGCAGATGTGGACATGTCTGTGCATGACACTATGTTTGCATTTATGCGTGTTTCTATGGTTGTGTTTTCTTGCTTGTTGTGTCTGTGTGTGTGTGTGTTTGATTGTGTGATGTATGGATTATGGAAGCTGACTGCCGGGGTCCAGAGCAGGTGTCAGGTTACTGCTGGGAACATGAAAGAATCTCTGAGGGAGGGAAGGGACCGGTCAGCAGACCTGACCTACAGAATCAATGTTCTTATAAAAGAGAAAATGACAACATCAGAAGAATGGCTAACATCACAGAGACACGAAAAGGTAAAAGCAAAACTTTAAAACATAAAGGCATTTTTGTTATTAGGCAAAAATGTTGGCTCATCTCAACAATGTATGCTTTTCTTCTGCGTAATGCCTACACTTGTTGAATTTTATCTGCTCATAATAACAGCGTAGATTTTACAGTATGCAAAACCCCAGTGGACGAAGATTTGAATACATATACACACACACAACTCATCCTACTTGCTTTCCCCAGCAATAGAATAGATGTGTTTTGAGGAATAGAATAGATGTTTTGAGAAAATCTTCTGGTTTTCTAACCTTGCACACAATTCACCCTGCATGCATATTATTCTAAATGAATATCTTCCTTGTCTTGGTCTTTATAAGTGAATAGATGTACAGAGACTTGATCTTGTAATGTTTTACCCAAAAATAAATGTACAACCAGAAATTTATTTTGAGGTTCTGAAACATCAGTATCAGTAAAAAGGCGAAATTAAATGAATACAAATCACAGTTGAATGTGAAAACCTTTTGTTTTTTATAACTTTATGAAAATTGGGAGGAAAAGAAAAGTTAAATATCTGCAGTATATTTCTTAAAAAAAACAAACAAGTCTCTCTGCGGATGGTTAAGATCATTATTAAATGTCACTGAGGGACAAAAGTGATACAGTGAAAAAATACAGTGAATCTGCAGGCTACCTTCAAGGAGTTTTGCTCTAATACTGTATATGGTCCTTTGTCACTTGAAAGGTTCTTTACATCAACAGGTATCATACTATTGAGTTTTCACTTAGGATTGAGTGGGAGACGTGATGGTAACAGAATCATAAACTACCTCTTTCATGTAAGGTGACAATCTGAAGAAGCTCTTGAAAGGCTTGAAACGTTTCTTGGGTAAAAAAAGACCATCTGCATCAGCTGTCATCGGGCATGAAGTTCAATCAGACCTGCTGATCGTGACATTGGATCACATTCAGTCACCACACAATGCGCACAAAGGGCGACGATTCAAGACACTCAGATAAAGACCTCCAGACCTCGAGAGTGTTCATCTTCTGTGTGCCGGTGGGGGACCAGAAGACCACTCCTCCTCCTGTATCGACATTGTGTGCCCTTTTAGAGGCCCCCCACCAACTCAGTTTCCTTTATCACCAGGTTGGATGGCTCCGCAGCAACCAGTGGGGTTCCTCCACTACTGGAGCAGCAGCTTTCTCCACCCAAAGGTCAGTGATGTTGCCCACAGTCCTGTATAGTCCCCTGTCAGTTTGAGCACTACAACTGCAAAATGGGTTTGTCAGAACTTTAAGGTTTTGGTTGGGTGAAACAGTGAAGGCGAGATCTGCAAACATGAAGCCCTGTTTCCATTAAGTGGTTCGTTATGGATCAGAACAGTTTAGTTCGCTAAAGCCTGATCCTGTTTGCGTTTCCACAGCCAACGCGTGACCAAATTGGTAGGCGGCGTCTAAGTCAGATGAAGATAGCCGTGTCAGCTACCTAAAAGCATGACATTATTGCAGCGTGACACTGTGTACACCGCTAATTAATTCAACAAAGAATAAAAACTTAATACAGTAAACAAAGACCAACGTCGAGCAATTCATCTACTTTGTCATTGCAGTGTTTTGCATTTAGCAGCGGCGGTGTGCCACTCCTGACATACGATTGCTGCTGCTGATTTCTATTTTTTGAGGAGAAACGAAAGTAAATGAAAGCTGAGGGAGAAGAGTAAAATAAGCTAATATTAAAATATTTAAATGTGACCACCACTGCTGACTTTTTTTATTTCAAGGAGGACGCTGTTTTAAAAACAGCATTAAAAATCAAAACCCCATTTCTAATTTGCACTTTTGGTTTCACATTTTCTCTGGTCATCAAATACACCAGCTTTGTCACACTCCTTTGGTTTCTTGTTCTGATGCAGAATTCAACACTTTTACATTAGGATTCAATGGTACATCAAAGTGTTATTTCTCTTCTTGTCACCCTCCTAACACTTCCTTGTTGGATTATCACTAACAAAGACCTCTCCAAGAAATATATGGATTTACAAAAGTTTATTGAAATATGTATGGCAGAGATCGAAATTATGAGTGAGGCTGGATGATGGGAAGATTATCCATCTAGATGAGGGTAAGGGTCGAGAAGGAACAGAGGTAAGGGTTGAGGGATAAGGGATAAAGGGATGAGGGTAAGGGTGGAGGGATGAAGGGATGATGGTATAAGGGTGGAGGGATGAAGGGATGAGGGTATAAGGGTGGAGGGATACAAGATGTAGGGATGAGGGTTGGGGGTCAAAGGATGAAGACGAAGGTTAAGAGATGAAAGTGGGAGTGGAGGGATGCAGGACGAATGGATGAGGGTAAGGGTTGAGGGGTTATGGATGTGGGTAAAAATATTTGGTTGAGGTTGGACAGATAGACCAAAACAAAAAGGCAGATGGACTGATGTCAGCTGATGCTGGTATGACATGAGGAAACCCGAGGGGCTGAGAGTCTGGGTGGAGGGTCTCCTCTTTGATGCTCTCAGAATGAAGCCTTAAAACAACGTCAGACTGACATGTTGTCAGAGGTGGGATTGCAGTGTGGAAATTTCAATAATACCATGAGGAACGTCTGATGTGAGGTTAGGGTTGAGAAGACATGGATTAAAATAATACATTTGCGTTTGTATTTCATATTTTATCGTGTCATTGCTTGTGAAATAAAAACAAGTCTACGGTCATGTTTTTTTAACCACGAGCGGCTGTGTGCAAAAGAATAAATAGCAGGTAAATATATAAAAGCCAGAAAGTGTATTGCAGTTCAGCTTCGTTATGATGGAAATTGAATAAAAAAAACATCTAAAGAGAGGTTGGGAGGAAGCATCATTCATGAATATTTAGTAGTGAAACAAATGTTTAACATGAGATGGTTTTCTTCGTTGCTTTGGCGTCAACATGGTTGTCGACATTGTTTGATTTACTTGTTTCACATTGAAATTTAAAATGATTATTTATAGTGTGAATAGTTTGATAATATCGCTTTAGTCTACAAAGTGCTGGAATTGGAAAATATAACTGGAATTAGAAAATATAGGAAACAACGTGAGATACACAGTTATAGTAAAAGGGGGGGTAAGAGAAGGGATAAAAGGGATATTTAAGCAAACAGAAGTGGTGGCAGATATTGAGGTTGGATAAGAAAATATGAGTGAAAGGAGCTAGGATAAAGGATGCATAAGCTTCTTTTGGTATTTCATGGAAAGAGAAAAGGGAAAAGATGATTCTGAAATATGATGCCATAGTACTGGGTTTGATGCAACCAGGCACTCTGAGAGATACTGATGTAAAAAAGAAAAAAAACATGTTGTAAAGATGAATCACAATGGCTAGAAATGTAGAGTAAGAGCATAACACTTTTGCAGTTTTAAGGAATCTGCTGGGCAATCTTCAGGATCTCAGGATTGATTCCAACTAGTTTACACTGAAACTACGGTACAGTTTTACTGGAGTCAGTGCTGAAATTGCAGTGGACTGTTTATTGTGTTTCAACAGAGAATTCCTCCACTTGAACAAAAAACAATTAGGTGACTCTGGGATAATTAGTCATTTCCTGAATGTAGCCACACAGTTAAAGAGAGAGAGGAAGCTGGAAAAATGCAGGTAGCTTGGCACTGCAGACACAGCACTTGTAATAAAAGCGTCAAGTTAAGCGAACACAGCTGAAATGAAGAGCGGTGATTAGCGAGCTTGGTCCTAACAAGGGCGTGTTTATCAAGGGGCATGTGTGTGAGAGTGTTTCTGAGAGAGAGGTTGAGAGACGTGGGGTAGGAAGGGGGGAGATAGAGAAAACTTATAGGCTGAGTGATGCTGCCAGAGCCAATTCATTACGACTGCAGCTCTGTCAATCCCTGCTCATCTCCCGTAGCACTAGACCACTAATGGAATTAGTCCCTGTCACATACACACACGCACACGCTCACACACACGCACACACACACGCACACACACACACACACACACACACACACACAATAAAAGACAGAGAGAGACAGATACACGTACACAAACACACACTGCATTAACACAATGGGCCCCGCAGATATATCTCTGTGTCAAAGCTCTCACACTTGCAGCCAATAAATCCAAGGAGGTCAGCAGGGTAGTACACAAACTCAGAAAACACACAGAAGCACACCCAACAAATTATACAATTACCACAATACAACAAAATATTGTTTAATTCATAGAAAGCAACAGCCATTGCCATACATTTTTGTATTTTTGGTTATTTTATGATCAGTCTACTCTGAATATTCAAAACACAGTTTATTTCATTAACAAAGTCTCTGAGCTAAATTACTAATTAAACATTCACTGTATCCAGTCCAGAATCTGAACCTTTAACAGGTTTTCAGGAGCATGAGAGAAGACAATGCCTTTTACTGAGAGCTAGTTATCTGATTTGATTGAATAGAGGTCAACACCAGCCGGCCAGTCCTGAGGACAGAAGATCACCAACCCCCTCTTTTCCTCCCTCCTTCTATACAAAACCCATCACCCTTCTTTCCTGACCACCCCCACTCCCCCCATGGCCTCCTCCTCCTCCTACAGCTCTGAGTAGCGGTCATTAGATTACACCAATGGTCATGACCGTAAGGATTCTCCATCACTTTCCAGTAAACTCCATTTCCCAAGACCCAACCAGAGCAGCAGGAGGCTGTAAGGAACGAGCAAACAGCCTGACATGTATGTATGGATCTAAGAGTTTAAAACAGGGCACTGTCACATTAAAAAACATCAGCTGGAGCTCTGCCAATTTACACTCATCACACTTTCAGCTCACACCAGCTCACATTCATGCACACACACACACACACACACACACACACACACACACACACACACACACACACACACACACAAGCCGCTGCTTGTCCACACAGGCTGCTGTGACAGAATCCCTACAGATCTGCCATGATAGACAGATGCTTCCACATGCTCCATCACAGCAGGACTGTATGTTTTTATGGTCAGCTGCCCCCACCCCTCTAAGCCCCAGCCTCCTTCACTCCAAGCAGGAGGGCTGCAGTGTGAATCAAAAAAGGGCTGTGATTGGCTGGCTTTGACTGGGCAACCTCAGAGTTCAAGGGTGAGCGACCCCACAGGCCTGGTGAAGAGTCAATTCTCCCCTGGTCAAAGGTCAGGCAATGTGCCCTCCTTCTCATGTTAGCTTGAGCAGAAGGAGCATCAGGGGGATGAGCTGTGTTTCAGCATGCCTGGGTGCTATACACACACACACACACACACACACACACACACACACACAAACACACCTACACACACACACACACACACACACACACACACACACACACACACACACACACACACACAGACAAACACACACACACACACACACACACGTCATAGCGATTGGAAGACGAGAGGTGAGTGTGAAGGGCTTGATTGGGGGAGAATTAGGGTGAAGGGAGGTGTTGCTGCAGGGGAGGTGGGGTTGAGGAGAAGGATGGGAAGGGGGGTGTTTGGTCCTCTGAATGCCATTGACCTCTACACTGACCCCCTGCTGAACACTCCTCCTGTGCAATGAGTGATAGGCAGTTATAATTGTGTTTGTAAACATTATTTCTCACTATGAGTATTTGTATGTAAGTATGCATACATACAAACATACTTTACATACATACAAACAAACAGTACATACATAAAACTCAAAAATATTTTGACCTTTTTAAGGTTGAAATGTGTCTTTGATGTCACTAACAAAGGAACACAAACAATTCAAGACTACACTGTATGGAGAAAAAATACACAGCACAAAATATGTTTGAACTAAAACGGATAAGACAAGTGTCAGTATGACAATTTGTAAAATATTTATGTATTTTATTTGTTACTCTTCTTTACAATCAAACATAGACTCAAGACAGACATAAAACAAACAATACTATTATATAATATAACAGAAAGAACTTCAGGGGATCTGCTACATAAGAGCTGTCAATTGTAAAATTTTACTTGTGAGTAGTTTTGCCGAAAGTCATTAAGGACGGAGAAAGACGGAGACAAATACACAGTATGTACAAAGCAAATCAGGTGAAAAGGAAGAGGATAAGAAGCATTGAATATAGCAGCCTTAATCCTTGACTGATGCAATGTTTTTTAAATCCATAATTGAAATTAAGCTTTGCTAACTTGTTGAACTGACAGAGAGGTCAGTTTTATGTTATGGTATCATTATACTGTATACTGTATGATAAAAGTTACATCTTATGGGGGCTCTGGTGGCGCAGTGGTTCGTGCGCGTCCCCATGTAACGATGTATATATGGAGATGTATATAGTCCTCAACACGGGCTGCCCGGGTTCAACTCCAGCCTATGGTTCCTTTAACGCCATGTCAATCCCCACTCTCTCTCCCTGATTTCCATCTCTGTCCACTGTCCTCTCTCTCTAATAAAGGCACACAAAAAAATCCCAAAATAAACAAGACATAAGTTAGATATAAGATAAGATATATCTTTTTTTTTTTTTAAGTTATATCTTGTGTCTTTTTATTGACCGTTTTACCACAGATTTTTTAATCCTTATTTTTCAGATTTCAAAATAAGACATTTCTGTTAAGCTCCCTAGCCATCCATTCATCCTTTGCTATACAGCTGTAGTTCACTGACAGGGACTCAGGGGACTCTTTGTGGAAAGTAGGAGTCTAGGAGGTTGTTTTTAAATCAACCACAGGACACTGTTGATTGAATAATTAATGTTTGCCTCTGTGTAACAGGGAAACCCCACACTCACCACAAAAAGGGACACTTCAGTCTTGTTTCTTTGACCTCCAAGAACTATCTGTCGGTCTGTTCATCTATCCATCTTTAAATCCATCCATCCATTCAAAGCTCCACTGAGGCATCATGGCTGCCTCTTCTCCTCCCCCTTTCTGATAAATTTTTTGGCTGTTCCATGTCTCCTCTCCCTCCTCATCTGATATGTTGTTTTGGTTAGCTGTCTTTGACCTTTGCCCCCTTGTGTGATCACCCTAAAGCAGCTCACACTCTTATGCACTTTGCAAACACACACACACACACACACACACACGCACACGATGTGAGGGACTGCATATTGTTGACAGCATGGGGAAACACAGCTGGTCTGAAACACAATGAGATGAGACTTTAATGTGCGTGACTGTGGACTTCTGCTAGCATCCCGGCAATAACGACTTACAATCGAAACACATATACAGTACAGATGCTGCACACCCACACAAAGGCCACAGTCACGTGAGCACAAAGCATCGATGTACAGTACATTACACTTGTCACTTGACACACAAATACATATAGATCTCTTTTATTCAAACACACCCACACACTTCTGTCAGTGTTCTTTAGTTCTTACAAAAGCCATTTGTACATCTATGCACACAATACATGCATTCATTCCATGTTCGCTGTCCTTGTTGTCCCTCTCTTGTGTATGTATGTAGCGTATGTATGTGTGTGTGTGTGTTTTTGGGTGTGATTTTGTTCGTGTATGCGTCTGTGTGCAAACAGCCTCCACAGTGAAACACTGCACCAGAGAGAGATTGGAATCAATACTTTCTGCTCCGTCATTTGTCACATCTTTACAAGGCTGAAACCATCTGAACACCAGTCTATTCTACTTTGGCGTCATTTATCAAATTGCCCCACCTTGCAAAGACACACAAAATACACATACACACACACCCACACACACCCAGACGCAGACCCACAAACACACTCACACCCACTCAAACAGACACAGCCACATACTCACGATGGCACTCACATGCAATGTGCACACACTCTTGTGAATAATAAACACATTAACAAACACATTGTTTTCACTCTACCTTGTTCACGTCGTCCAATTGTATGTGAGGTGTGATGGAGTGAAGGAGCTACGCTCTAGCCAAAGTATTAGACAGAAACTTCTTCCTTAATTTATTTTAGAAATTGTTTTCCAGGTATAACTCCTCATTGACTCTTCAATTGACAGTTTGCTAATGGCTTCCAATAATTAAGACTTTTGATTCTCATCTCAATTTTTTTCCTCAGTGTCATGACCCATTTATTTGGTTGAACACACCTTACGATGGCAGTCGAAATGTTGCTTCCATCTTCAGGAAACTGCAAAGACTTCAGGGGGGGCAAATAAATACTATATACATGTTGCTGAAACAGGCTTGTCCTGCTTGACGAGCTCGTCATCTAGCTAGCATATTCCAAAAATGTAATACAGCAACATCAAAGCCAACAGTTTAAGGTATGAAATGCAATTTAAGTTTAACTCCCATGACACCACTTGACGGTGCTTAAGAAGGTTACGAAAGCTGTCTTGTGGCGATTCAGCTTTCCTTACTAGTGATTATATGGTATGTTAATTTTCTCTTAATTTTTGCTTTTATTTCATTCAAGTTTAGCAAACTGCTGTATTAACAACAGTGCCTTGTAACATTTGATAGTGAATTCATTCAAGCTGCTCATTGCCACAATATTCTCTGACCTATATGATGTACTTGTGCCAAAAATAATTATAAAATATAATTATAATAACTACTATAATAATAGTAGTTAAAGTTTGTGTCATAGTTTCTGGTTTTTTTTAGGGCTTTTTATACCTTTATCTGACAGCAAAGTAGAAAAAGTAGGAAATGGGGATGAGAGAGTTGTAAATAACATGGGGAAAGGAACCCCAAACCCGGCCGTCCGATAGGAGGACTGTACAGTAAACTCAGTTCATGGAGCGCTTTGGCCCTATTCATTCAACTGATCTCTCTTTTGTCTTCCTGCTTCAAATGCTTTGGGAATGTCTCACCTAGTTAAATACATTCCTGGTTTCAAAATGATATTAAAAAAATATGTCATGACTTTGTATGAATTTTCTCTTTTCTTTTTCCAAGCACATACACTTTCTTTCCACATCATCCTTGACTGAGTGCATGGTGAGTTTATAACAGGATCTTGGAAGAGATTGCTCCTCTAACCAGTTTTCCTGAACCCTGTGGTAGTATTCCAAAAAGCCAGATATGACTTTATTCAATTCATCCACAAAGGATAAAGCAATTTTGCTCTGACCACTTTCCACTGCGTTACACATGGGCCGACACACAGATACACTCAAGGATACAAGACACACACACACACACACACACACACACACACACACACACACACACACACAAAATACAACAGACTAACAATGTACTGTAAGTGCAGTTAATCCGGACAGTTCTGCAGTAAGCATCCTCTGGAGAAGGCTCTTATTCAGCTTGGTTTTCCAGGAAGGTTGAAGCAACACTTACAGCAGACCTGATACATCTAAAACATTGTATCAAATTCTTCTACTTTTTAATAGCTCCACATTTTACAGCATTACATGTTGGCAATAAAAAGACATTTTATTTATAAGTACATGATCTTGGACAGGGCTATGTGATGTATCAGGTTTATTAGCTTAGGGTTAGTATGTTTCATTGTCAGAGGAGGAACCTTTTTTATCAAACTCTGTCTAACTTTTGTTGTTACATCTGTTGGTCAAACAATATTTTAAGCAATTTATGAGAACTATGAAGGGATTGTTAGCAGAAAATAAAATAAAGAGGTGAAAAGTGTTGTTTACAGTAACAATGTTCAAATCCTTTTATAGATGTTTTTTTTGTAGATAAGGTACACCATGAAGGTAATAGCATAAAATCCACTTCATTTTCATTCACACAACCTTTAAAATTATAACTTTGCTTTTCACAAGTACGTGCCCTTTTTATGTTATATTGTGACCCAATTATTTGATATATGCTCTATTTATGGGCACTAACCATCAATGTAAAAAAATGTTTAAACATTATAAGTATTATTCTAAGAGCCTTTAAGTAACACTCTATGAAAAACACGATATCACATTGATGTGATGTCACATCCTTGCTGCATATTAGCAGTTCAAAGTGGGATATTTACGCCACTGTTATGCCTTGTCTGCTGTGTGTAATGCTCCTGCATTATTGCTTTCATCTGTACCATAATGCTGTTACATAATATTACAACATATTGGGACAAAAATGTTACGCAGTTTGGATGCAATGTGTCTACCAAACTTAGTTGCAGAGCTTTAATTGAAGAGCAATTTGTAAAGGACTTGTGGAACCCAAAAGCCCCTATTTTAAAATGTGTTGAACAGTTTTTTAAGGTGAATTAGAAAATGTCATCTTTCAGTCGAAATCTATAACATCCAACTTTGATGATCTTGAAAAGCAGTGCAAGTCTGTTTTTCTTAGTTCATTAAAAGTTGACTATTCATGCACTTTCACATGTCAGAAACAATATTTGTTTCAATTATTATGTAAAGACACATTGTGTTCAACTCCAGTACATCAAGGTAGATGTAACTCTATCGTCTCAACATTGACTGTAGGGACAAAAAAGTTTCAAGCAGAAGAGACACATCTTGGCTCCTTTCTGTGAAGAAAAGTCCTAGCTGAAAGAGACCCAAATGTCTGCCTGTGGAGTCCCTTACAGAGCCTCTTCGACATGCTTCACAGAGTGAGACATGATGACAGCAGTGTTTGAGAGAAGAAAACGTCTCCCCTCCTGAAGGAAAAATTCAGGCAGGCAATCTTTAATCTGCCCTCAGGCTTGCTACTGGGTATCTACTAATGAGGAGGCCTCTATTGACCATATCCTCTGTCTATTGATTCTGATAGGTGACATGCTCTTAAAGGATTCTGTAGTACTGGAATTAGAGATCAATGGACGATATTAAATATATATTTTGGGGTGTTTAAGAATCAGAAACATGTTTATCTAAGATGTCACACCACAAATAAGAGGATTTATAGATTGTATAAAAAACTACAGTACTTACAATGAGCAATAGGCAGAACCATGGTATTATTATTATAAAATCCCTAACCCTAACCTTAACCCACCATAGAATAATTATAATTAAAAACACCAGTACAGCTGCAAATTAAATATTACATAGCAGTTTATCTGTTACACAGCTCCATACACAGTTGAACATTATTTAAATGATCCAAAAATACAAGTTAAATTTACAATATATACACTGTATTTGAATAGACAAAGTGTGACGAAGGATTACAAGCTAAAGTAAAAAAGACCTATTAACTCTACACAGCATACTCTCTCTGGATCATGGCAGACTTGACAGAGGAGAGACATGGTAGTTACCAAACAAGTTAAAGTGAAGGTAACACCTCAGACCACTGGGACTGTGCCTGAACATCTCACACCTCTTCTTTACCAGGCCTTCAACAAGACGACAGGCTTTCTCCATTTACACCAATTGATTCTGTCATTGACATGTGTTTGAGGCTTGTTTGGCTAAAAGTCGAACTTTAGGACACATCAAACAATCAATTCATGTTTCAACCCCTGTGATCGGAAGCTGTCTTTACTTGTAACAGTGATAGAAACAATAGGAAGAGTCAAGACAAGACAAGATCCAGACAAAACTATGTTGATTTGGGGGATGACATGCACCAAACAGCAGCAGGATTGGGACCCAAACCTGCAGTGGGACAAGGACTGCAGCCTCTGCAGGTGAAACTTGCTTTACATATTGAGCTAAACCAGCAACCTGATGTACTAGGTTTTTTTTCTTTCCAAAGAATGACAACAGGTATGTGCATAGAAACACAATTCTATTTTATTTTATGTATGTACTTGTTATTTAGCCTCATTTAGCATGTCAACTTCTTTTTTTTTTTTTGCTCCAATACACCAAGACAAATTCTTTGTATATTCAAATGTACTTGGCAAAAAAAATACCAGAATTCTGATTCTGAAACCCTTTGATTGATCAAGATGTTGAATACTTTAAGATAAATGAGTTCAATTTATATTAACATATGTAACCTTGGCCTAAAAGTGAGACTATATTTAAGGCCTCTTTATTTTACTAGTGATATACCCAGTTCATTTGTCCAAAGATGACAAAATCAAAAATGTTATACAAGCAAAAGGTCTAATCAAATACCCTTCAATATAAAGACATCTACTTTGCACTGCCTCGTTTAAATGAAATTTCCATCTGAACACTCAGTGTTTGCTGCTTTAATAGGTTATGGCTAAAAACATTCAGACTTCTAAAAAAACATTCAAACCTGACTTTTTTTTAAATGATGAAGTAACATCTTTGTTTTGAAGCTGGGGCTCAGTGGTAGAGTCAGTCCTCTCTCAATACGAAGGTCAGGGGTTCTTCATTTTACAAATGTTCGGAGGTTTGATACCAAGCTCCTGCAGCCACGTCTGATGTGTCCTTGGGCAAAACACGTCACCCCAAAATGCTCCCGCTGTTTTGGCTACAGCATGTATGTGTATAAATAGTTAATGCAGGGATCTGCCATCACTGTGTGAATGTGGTACAAAATGGATAGGTGTGACCTGCAGTGTAAGATAACTGAGTATTTTGAAGACTAGAAAAGTGCAAAACAAACTCAAGTCCTGGACTTTAATTGTAAAATCTCTGTAAATGGCAATCAATACTATATCATCCTGGATGTGAACTATTTTTTTTTATAAGTTATCTGGTTATAACTAACTCCTCATTGTTAAACTTTATGCACAATTGCCTAACTTTATGTTTTAATGAACAACATTAAAGCTGTATTGTTGCAGCTCTTATGTTTGAAGGAGGCGATGTTTGTGGAGGTGGTGGTGGTGGGGATGGGGGTCTGAGGCGTGACTCTGTAAAGTGGAATCATCTTTTCTTTGAAAGGACACATAGTTAGGACTCCTCTCTAAGAGTGATCGTTAGGGATAACCACTAACACCACAGCTTGAGAAGAGACAATTACCCACAATCACACTGGCCACCAGTGGAGTGGCATTTTATGCAAGTGTTTGTGCGTGTGTGTATGTGTGTGTGCTCATGCAGGTTTGTGTTAGTCCCTCTGCTAGGCGTCTGGATGGCCCCCGTCTGCCCGGCCAGTCATCTGTCACCATTACAGGACAAAGGCAGCGGCGTCTCAGGGCCATTACTGAGATTGCTGGAGATGATTTGGAGTGTCCTCCTCAGCACAGAGAAAATCATTTCCTCACAAAGAGGCTGCCCCTCGGCTCCGCAGGCCCCTGCCAGCGTGCTGGACAAACTACAGAGCCCCTTCCTCTGCCTCCTTTGCCTCTGGGAGTGATGGACATGCACACAGAGAGACAGAAGGAGTCAGAAAAGAAAAGAGAGAGGCAGTCAGAGAGCCAGATAAGAGGTGAGCTTGGGTTAAAGAATTGGTGCATCTCTTAATGGCTTACAGTATAGGAGCAAAAGACAGTGAAGAAAAATGGCAGAAAAGTAAATGCGGTTCAGTAGGAAAGAGAAAAAAGTGAAAGTGGAATGAAGTTGAATTAGCCAATCTCTAACATACTTCCCTGATTTGGTTCATGCTCTGCAATCTGTTAAGTCCTATCTCTCCAATCCTACCTCTCATCTAGTTCTCTCTTTCTCTCTCTCTACCTCTCTCTCTCTCTCTCTCTCTCTCTCACACACACACACACACACACACACACACACACACACACACACACACACACACACACACACACACACACACACACAGCTGGCCAGATATGTAGCTTCATTTACAATCTAGCTGACCTTGGCTGGAATGTGGATGAGTGTTTAAAGATCAGTGTTGTGAGTGAGCACAGTTTGTGTTTGTGTGTGTGCTACTGGTCAGTGGCTGGAGTTGTTGCAGTCACCCTCCTCCACCTCCTCACCCCACCGAACCCCAACCAACAAACAGACACACACTCTAACACACACTTCTGACACACAGAGATCATGATGAATTGTCCTCTCTGCAGGCCCAGATTGTTTTTAAGGTTTAATTCAGTTTCTTCCTGTGCTTGGATGAGCAGGTCTGTGTGTGTGTGTGTGTGTGTGTGTGTGTGTGTGTGTGTGTATGCGTGTATTGATGGGTGTGTTTGCACCTCTGTGTAGGTGTGTCACAGTATGTGTGTGAGATAGAGAGAGCAGAGGAGAGAGAAGGAGAACAAACAGGCGTTATGGATCTCAGGTCTAATGTACTCCAACAGGTCAGGTAGAGGGAGCCTCCGGTCACCATGGAAATGACAAAACCAGATCAATACTCAAGGTCACAACCTCTAAACTGTGACCCCGCCCCCAAATTCCTGCTATCTATCTATCTATCTATCTATCTATCTATCTATCTATCTATCTATCTATCTATCTATCTATCTATCTATCTATCATCTGTCCATCCATCCGTCCGTCTTTTTAACATAAAGGCTCTTAGGGGGACAAGGGTCATGAACTGGGTAGTTGTTAAAATGCTGACACGAGCTCCTTCAGGTCTAATATAAAGTGTCTTAGGTAGATTTATGCGTGATAATAATTTCTGAACGACATTATTGTGCTTTCCTTGAGCCATTTTTAATAATCGGACATTATTGACCTGATGCTCTTTAGTTTTAGGTATACATATCTGTGAAGACAAATTTAAATACATTATTACCAGTATACAATGTCAATTATAACCTCAAGAGAAAATAAAAATATAAGATATTCTGTTAAGAAATAATGCATCTCTGGGCATTTTGTGTTTGTTTATCCTTATAAACACAGTTGTTAGTGTGTTTTATGTTTAATCAAATAAAACATTTGAATGATAATCATAATACATGATTTCAGGTTGTTTTAACTTATTATGTTTAATCTATACCCCACACATACACATGAACATCTAAATTACTGACTAACTTTTCTGTGTGAACTTTCATGTGTGTTGGATATAAACTATGTAGAAATATATATTTACACAGTTAATGTCAGCATTCTTTGGAAAATGTCTCATGAAGTTCATTCTCTGACCTCATCGATTGCTTTTAAACTTGTAGATTCTGAAGCTTTTAGAGTGTATTCCCTATAAGCAGAGCAAAACAAGACTGATAGAAGAGGAAAGACAAAAGAGAAGAAAAACTGATTATCTGTCAGAGACTTCTTGGCTTTGCAGAGTGTATTCATCAATACCGAGACAGCAGCCCTCTCTGTCTGTGAGGGCAGGAAAAGTGGAAAATCCTGGACATCTTCCAGTCTGCAAACCACAGAGCAAAGCCTCCATTTGAACTTATCAATATCAATCTATCCTGGGCTTCCTTCAGACTGAATAAAAGGTATGGACTCTCTCCGTCAGTGCTACAATAAACTGATACCATCTGGAGGAAAAAGGAGGACAAAGTGAGGAAGAAGAGGAAACAGTGACTGATCACAGTAAATCCTCCGGATGTTTAAGAATACAACTTTTTCTGACATAATCCTGTTCTGTGGCTTTCAAAGACTTAATTTGTTACCAACAGTGCGGTAGAAGAAGAAATGTCTTAAAGTGTGGTCATGTATCTCGATCTTGTCTGCTGTCTGTGTTAAACTGCTACAGCAAGAAAAAAACGATAAAAAAAATTAATCTAAAGATCAAATATATTTATTTATATATATTACTTTTTCACTCAAATATTAATAAGGGTTGATGGATATAATAAAGTTTTAAATTAATGCATTCATTTTTCAAAATCTTGTTAATTATTTGTCATTTTCTTGCCTTGTAGGTGCTCCCACGTTCCTTCTGATGCACCTTAGATATAACGTACAATAATAGCAATGTCCACCTCGTGTCAAACAGAATGAAAAAGTCAACATATTACTTTGAGCTTGAGCCACCACACCTGAGCAAAGTGCAGGCAAGTTGCAACAGACATATGGATAAAATCCTAAAAGTAAACTACAGCACTTGCTCAATGGTTGGCAAATTATGATGGACCATTTGACATAGTGGAAAACTGGGATCTAAGGGATGTCCTCAGATCGGCAAATTGTGACCAGTTAAATGCCTTAACAGAACAATTCTTGGATTAACATGATCGCATACAACATACAAGTCTCTACTTCAGAGGACCAACCTGCAATGTCAAACGTTGTGTCTTATCAGGCTCATTAATGTGCTTGACCTGATGATTGATTTAATTAAGCTTTTTTTTTCTTAATAGGATGCACTTTTATGTTGAAGGAATGGGAAGAAATGCTTTTGTTTGGATTATTGGGTGCCGACTTGTTTCGTATTGAAGTTCGAAGCATTGTGAATAAAACCAATATTGGGATTGCAAACAGACGAGTGAAGTTCTTTAAATGTTAGTGAATGAAATAGGCAATATTGAAGAAAAATACACTAATTTAAAGTGATGATTGTATGATCATGTAAGATAATACGATATGATAATACGATAAGGCCATTAAGAACCTACGGTCTAAACTATTCTGTCATGATACAAACAAAAGTAAAACATTTAGCTTCAAAAAAGCCTAATAGATTTATGCGCTATGAAATCTAAAGAATAAACAGTTCTGATGTTTTCCACAATCATCAAAGAACCACTTAACAAAGATGAACAGAGGGCAGAAGTGGAGAGTAATGAGCAGAAGCTGGTATGGGTGTTTCTCCACTGAGTGACTTTAAACCCGTTAAACCCTCCACAGATTGCGCTGGTGTTTTGACAATGGCCAGTAAACTATCTAAATTGCAGTGTTTTAGCAGCTGTCTCTCTAGGCTGAGCTGGGTAGCGAGGCGTGAGGCTGTCAGCCTCGTCAAACGGCCTTTCTTTCTCTCCTTTCTCTCTCACTGCACGGCGGCTATCATCATCACCGGCCTTTCACACGCTAAACTTTGTGCCTTTATCTCCGATTGTGCTTCTCCCTCACTATCCTGCTAAAATTACCCTTTCATTTTGTTGTGCCATAAAATTACAGCCTGGTGAAGATTGGCAGTGTTTTTCTGCAGAGGGAGGGGGGGAATCAATGTTTTTGTTGCGGCAGTACATTTGTGTGTGTGTGCGTGGGTGTATGTGTGTGTATGGGCGTCTTCAGAATGTCAGAATGTAGTGATGTGTGATCGATGTGCTATTGTTCATGTGTTTGTGTGACTGAGTGTGTGTGTGTGTGGTCCTGTCTCACAGAGATCAGTGAGGATAATAAGACTCTTGGTAATGCCAGGCTACAGGGGCAGAGACCCCTGTTTTACTGGACGCTTTTAGATTTTTTCAATCAGTAAGAGGAAAATAGCAAAGAAGTCCTGGAGTTGAGGACCTGCATCGGTCTAAAAGAAAAAGTGAATTGCTGCGGTCACTCTCTGTATGAAAGTAATGATATTCATACCAACTCTCTGCAGAGCAGACACAGATTCTGATTCAGCCGAGGCTTCCCCTCTACTCATTGATATAAAGCAATCATACCTTTAAATTCTTTGCGGGTGTAGCTTTGCACTCAAGGTTTCACCTCCACACTCCAACTTCCTAGAAGCCAATCAGAGGAGAGAAGAACTCTGGGGACATCATACCAGGTGTCATACCCTAAACATACCCTAGACATGTATTTTATAACACCCATGAACAGATCAGAAGAGAACCGAGCTGGACCACTGATCCTTAAGTTTTGTTTCTGAAGAAGTTCCTGTCATGTGAGAGGTTTTTCACTGGTTATGGTTTTTTTGACGACACTGCTTTTTACTCCTCATACAGTAGACAAAGCTCTCCTGAGTGGGTGGGGCCATTGCTTTTCCCCCAAAGTGGTGGAAGGGCTAAAGGGTGGACAGAGAGGCTTAAACTTGGAAGTAATAACATGTTTGAGCCTCTGAACAAAACATATGCAAACTGATGAGAGTGCTTCCCCATCCATGTGAACACATACTGTCGTCGAAATCGACAAATCCAGAGGGAGTTTTACATCACAAACTTTTTAGGAAGTCTTTACTCCACATGAGATTTTTACTTAGTATAGATTAGATTTTTGCCATATTAATATTCTGAATATAACACTATGTGCCTTTAGCCACCAGGCAACTGAGCGTTAGTGATGGTTTCTTGATATTTATATGTGTGAAGAGGTGTCATGCTTTATGGTTACAGCATGTTGATGTTTTTCTCAGCAAAATTTTACAGTGATGATGTGATTTTTTTTTTTTTTAAATAGCAAAATTTGATTTGATTTTCCATCATAAAACACAAATCAGCTAACTTATCTAACTTATAAGTGGTTTGTCCACAGGGGGCATCAAAATCAACACAAACTAAAAGTTCCTTAAAGGAGCTTCAAAGAAAGTAGTTTCTAGTCAGTTTATACAGCAGTTTTCCCCATTGCAGTCATGGATTGCTGTTATTTGTATGAGACGATTATTTAAAAAAAAAAAACCAAAAAAACATTGCTGTTGATCATTGTCTAAAATGTGCAGAATATGGTGACGTTCTTTTCTGACCTTATGGTTGCTTCATGAATATAACACTGGGATTTGGGAACAAGTAAAGGACAAAAGAATTCTGATGTTCATATTGTTTTATTGTGGCAAATTGGTTGCACAATAAACATGGGGTTATAGAGAGCCAAACCCCACGTTGTACAATATTGTACATGTAACACTTTTTTAGGCAACAAAGATACACAATAGAGCCTTATTAAAGTGCCTTCAATTTGCACAATCAGCACGATCAGGACAGTATTTCTGATTTTTCTTAAAATATTATAAAGCGTCTTTGACAGCCTCAGTCTTTATCAGCCATGAGCTCTCTACTTGGAAAACTCTTTGTTTGGTCAATTAATAACCAACATTGATATTAACATGTTTGCTCAAGGAGCGACAAGAACATTTTCGTTATCTCTCCTCTTAGTTGACATATTTCTTGGTTGATTTTATGCTGCTTCCTCATTGGTTGGAGCTGAAACAAACGAGGAGTCCTATTTGCACACAATCTGAAAGCTATCTAATTGGGCAAACAATGTTTTCTTTGTGGATTTAGGTCTCGTAAGGTATTCTTAATACTGATAATACACTCAACAAAAATATAAACGCAACACTTTTGTTTTTGCTCCCATTTGTCATGAGATGGACTCAAAGATCTAAAATTCATTCCAGATACACAATATTACCATTTCTCTCAAACATTGTTCACAAATCTGTCTAAATGTGTGATAGTGAGCACTTTTGCTTTGCTGAGATAATCCATCCCACCTCACAGGTGTGCCACATCAAGATGCTCATCAGACACCATGATTAGTGCATAGGTGTACCTTATACTGCCCACAATAAAAGGCCACCCTGAAATGTGCAGTTTTTGCTTTATTGAGGGTCTGGGGACTCAGAACCAGTCAGTATCTGGTGTGACCACCATTTGCCTCATGCAGTGCAACACATCTTCTTCGCATAGAGTTTATCAGATTGTCAATTGTGGCCTGTGGAATGTTGGTCCACTCCTCTTCAATGGCTGTGCGAAGTTGCTGGATATTAGTGGGAACTGGTACGCGCTGTCGTATACGCCGGTCAAGCACATCCCAAACATGCTCAATGGGTGACATGTCCGGTGAGTATGCTGGCCATGCAAGAACTGGGACATTTTCAGCTTCCAAGAATTGTGTACAGATCCTTGCAACATGGGGCCGTGCATTATCTTGCTGAAACATGAGGTGATGTTCATGGATGTATGGCACAACAATGGGCCTCAGGATCTCATCACGGTATCTCTGTGCATTCAAAATGCCATCAATAAAATGCACCTGTGTTCTTCGTCCATAACAGATGCCTGCCCATACCATAACCCCACCACCACCATGGGCCACTCGATCCACAACATTGACATCAGCAAAGCGCTCACCCACACGACGCCACACACGCTGTCTGCCATCTGCCCTGAACAATGTAAACCGAGATTCATCCGTGAAGAGAACACCTCTCCAACGTGCCAGACGCCATCGAATGTGAGCATTTGCCCACTCAAGTCTGTTACGGCGACGATCTGGAGTCAGGTTAAGACCCCGATGAGGACGACGAGCATGCAGTTGAGCTTCCCTGAGACGGTTTCTGACAGTTTGTGCAGAAATTCTTTGGTTATGCAAACCAATTGTTTCAGCAGCTGTCTGAGTAGCTGGTCTCAGACGATCTTGGAGGTGAACCTGCTGGATGTGGAGGTCCTGGGCTGGTGTGGTTACACGTGGTCTGCGGTTGTGAGGCCGGTTGGATGTACTGCCATATTCTCTGAAACGCCTTTGGAGACGGCTTATGGTGGAGAAATGAACATTCAATGCCCGAGCAACAGATCTGGTTGACATTCCTGCTGTCAGCATGCCAATTGCACGCTCCCTCAATGCTTGCGCCATCTGTGGCATTTTGCTGTGAGACAAAACTGCACATTTCAGAGTGGCCTTTTATTGTGGGCAGTATAAGGTACACCTGTGCACTAATCATGGTGTCTGATGAGCATCTTGATGTGGCACACCTGTGAGGTGGGATGGATTGTCTCAGCAAAGCAAAAGTGCTCACTATCACACATTTAGACAGATTTATGAACAATGTTTGAGAGAAATGGTAATATTGTGTATCTGGAATGAATTTTAGATCTTTGAGTCCATCTCATGACAAATGGGAGCAAAAACAAAAGTGTTGCGTTTATATTTTTGTTGAGTATATAAGATGCACATGTAATACACATTTGAGAGTGTACCTTGATGAGTATAACCACTGCCAGAATCTAAAAGCAACATTCAACATCTTGCTAGAAAGCTATGCTAGAAACTGTGTGGAAATAAAAAATGTTAAAAAAAATAGTTTCAATTTCAAACTGATGGATGAAGGGTAATTTGAAGGTTGTTTGCTTGAATCAGATGTTCGTGGCTATTTCTACGAGACGTTATATAGGGATGAGCAGTTAAGGCTGAGGGAGGAACAGGAGGCAACTGCTGCCAACAGGCGGGTCTCAGCAGCTGGGGTACAAGACCTGCCTGTTGGCGGCAGTGAGGACAAGGAGCTGGGTCAGACAGATAGTGGCGGTGCTCTCACTGTTTGCCTGCGGACAAACACATAGGGCCTGATTTACTAAAGGTTTGCGTGTATTAAAACGTGTGCAAACTTGATACCACCAGCAAAAAATGTGCTATCTGATTTACTAACAGCGTGCAGTGAGGATTGCGTCTTTCATATGAGCAAAATAAAACGTTTTGTCCAAATAGTACGTTTGCTTAATGAATATGCAAAACGAGGCGTTTCTGCCTCAGCGTGCAAAATACTGGGAGGAGAAAATGTGAAGAAGTTAAGTTAGTACACGCAATGCGATTTACCAAGTCAAGCAAAAATTGCGGCGGTTGTGACGGTGTCTGAATTTAACACCTTTGAAAAGAACGTGCTAATCCAAGAGCCCCAGTGTTATGCACTGCAGGCTGCAGTTAGGAGGAGACATAGGCACAATAAAAGACGTGTTAACATGTTTAAATGACAGAAAAATAAATGGTATGCATTTATTTTGTATCTTGCTTCAATAATAGTTTAAAAGAAACACCATGATTAAACTGTAACTGAACATTCGCAGCGTCTGCATTCTAAAGAATTTCAACATTGACATTATGTCGTCCTATTTCCCTCGTCTCGCCAACATTACATTTTTCCTTTTGTTATATTCATATTTATCTGCTATTACTTGAAAATACTGGAAGTTCATTTGCCTCTAACTAATACCTATTTTTTGCTTGCAGTCGTCCTGCTTTCCGTCCAAACTCTCTTTGACGTAAACCAGTAGAACACGCAAAAGCCTGACAGAAAAACTACCGCCTCCACAGGGTTTGCACCTGACGACAAATGTTCTTAGTAAATCACCCGCAAAACGCCCACAAGCCAAACGTGCAAACTTTTGCGGTGAACACGCGATTTAGTACTCTTTAGTTAAGATCTTAGTAAATCAGGCCCATAGAGTCCATTTGTTGCCAGAAATTTTTAAGATGCCAATTCCTTGTGGAAGAAATCTCGGAATTAGTTGAGGAATCGACCGTAGGGGTTGTAGACAGTCTGTAAGCACCCGAGCTTCAGTGGGAGTGGCCTGTTGTGCATTCTGTGAGTTGTTGTCTTTCATCCAAATGAGCCAAAAAGACACGTTATTCCTTTTCTTGGTCAATAAGGCACCAACTTCAAAATACATTTCACAGTTCTACTAAATATATGACCCGATTTCAATAAAGATTTATGTTTCGGGTGACGTTTCCCATTAATTGAAAGTAAATTCCAACAAAACCTTTCTCTGGGTGTTAATCCATACTGAAGTACAGGCCAGAGGAAAGCTTAACTGGAAAGTTGATTTTGCAGACAAGGAGGGGTGACTTTTGCTTAACTTTGTTCAGAACACTCCGTTGCTCCTAAAGTTAAAGGGATGCTTCACCCATTTGCATGAAGCTGTTTATCATTAGAAAAATGGTAGTGGTGTTGAATGGTCGTGAATCCAGCCCTCATTTTGCCCTGAGACGAGAAAAAAAAATGTTTTTCTTTGCCTGGAAGTTTTCTTCATGTGATGCAAAAAGTGTCATATTGCATCACATGAAGAACACTTTCAAGCAAAGAAAAACAATTTTTTCTCATCTCAGGGCAAAATGAGGGTTGGATTCATGACCATTCAACACTACTACCATGTTTCTAATGATACACAGCTTCATGTAAATGGGTGAAGTATCCCTTTAAGAATAGGACTCGAGACAAGCCCATGAAAGACAAAGTCTTGGCTGGAAGTCATTTGACACTAACTTATTTATCGGGATGTTAGCCATCTGTGGGCCTTGCGTCACTGTGAGACAATTTCAAATGGGTTACGAGACTGATCAGGTTCTACTTCGCACTTTATATGAATTTAGCTTTTGACAAAGTTTGATGCATCTTAATCTGAACACTCCTATGTATGAGCGAACTTCACGATTAAATGTATGGAAGATAAAAAATGTGTGCAAGAGGCCCCAATGAGAAGAAAAGCAGTTCAATTTCCTTATACTTAATTCAATGATTCTGACAATTCTGATTCTGTTTATTTGTTTTTCACCATATTTGCTGCCTTCTACAATTTGTGCTGCAGAGACTGCCAATGAGGTATTTATAGAGCAAATCCACCTCATGACTCATAACTCACTTGATAGTTATAAAATCAACCTCCATGAAGTAGATTGAGTTCTACTGGAGTGATGAATACACACTATAATAAATCCTTTGATGGCTACTGCAATCCTGTTTTCTCTGAACGTATTTGGATCCATACAACTCCTTTTCTCTGGCTGTATAAGGAAGCAGGGTGACCTTTATGAGACCTCTTCACCTGCAGTGCATGCTCTTTGTCGCATCCTGGCCTCTCTGTGTTACAAAGTCCAGGAGTATCTGATAGTATATGAAAAGAATGAGGGGTGAATGTGAAAGAGGTGAGGCAGAGTGAGAGGCAAGCTGCAAGGTGCCGCCAGTGCAGAGAAATGGGAGTGAAAAGGATGAAAACCTATAAATGAAAATCAATACAAGAAGGCAGGAAGGCATAAGAACTGGGGGGGAAGGTAATAGAATAGACTAAAGATAAATAATGAGGACGGGAGGAAGGGGGAAGAAATGAGAAGGGAGAGCAGAAACAAGGAGACAAAGAAAAATGATTGCAGAATACAATCACAGGAATATATTTGTTATTGTGAGGCTGTCCTTTCCATCAATAGACCTGAGTCAGAAAAAGGAAGAATCAGAAGCTCTTAAGAGTGAAAAGTGAAAAGAGTCTGCCCTATAAGTATTTATTTCTTAAGTACTCTGTGATTGAACATGCTTACGTGTGACATTGAACTTAGAGCTGCAAACAATAAGTCATTGTTTGAACACGGGAAATCGTAAATGCCTTTATGTAGAAAAATGCAACTAATATCAGTTCTTCACTCTGTCAATATATTGTTACATGTTGTTAGAAAAGTGCACAAGATATGTTCAATTCCTCAGTTTTATAACATTTACAACACTGCTCGTAGATATTCCACACAAAAACTTATGTCAAGTTGAATTTAAAAGCAGGGTAGGTAATTTTCTCCAGATACTTTTTTTCCAGAGTTTTTTAAAGATTTTGGTTGAAATTGTCTTTAAGTCCTGACAGTAATAAATAATTCATGTTCAAAAAGAAACAAAAAAAAAAGTAAAAACTTTGACCAATGTCGGCACTTGGTACACGTTTTATAAACCAATCAAGCTTCACTACCTCATGTATGCATGAGCCCACACTCAAAGCATGAGCTGTAATCTGCTTCTGGACCAATGGCGCTACTGCTTGTAAGTGAGGGGCGTGGCTTTTGAGGGAGCACAGAGGGGCGGGGGTGGGTGAACGAAGAGGACGCTACTTTGAAAATCACAGTTTTTTAAAATTACCGACCCTGCCTTTTAAGTTTTTAAAAATTCAGATGACGTGTTGTCCTGAAATCTTAAAAGTTATGCAATCTAATAAAATAGTTCCTAGGTTCTATGGAGGTGTGTTTAAAGATGCTGGATAAAAATTCAACAACACTTTTGTAATTTGTACTGACTGATTTGCATCAAAGATACTTGTCCTGTATTTCTTAAATTCCTTCGATTATATGGCACTCTTTATTTCAGGCAGCGTTACCCCATGATTATGATTAAAGTAGCTATTTGATCATCACTTTTATATGTGCATACAGAGAGTTGATTTCAAAAGAGAGGAATACCTCTGTACTTTAACAGGGAAAATTATTCCAAAGGTTTGGAGAATTGCCGAAGGAATGTAAAAAAAAAAAAAATCAGATCAAACCAAAGATTATTAAAAAAAGATAAAACCAGAAATATCTCAGGAGGGAATACAGTGGTAGATTTTTTTAACTGAAGCTTTAAAACAGATAGCAATAAAATTATTTTCAAACTGTACCAGGGTTTCCAGAGGCAGAAAGGGAATAATACTGCATATGTCAAATTAAAACACGAGGACTGAATATAGAAAGATTACTGGATGATTGATGTTCAATGTGGGGCTTTCAACATTCATCCACAAGCTCTAAGAAGTGGAGGGAATTTGGATGGAAAAAAAACACCATTAAAGTCAGCCTTCAGCAGTGCTAGAGACAGTGTGGACACACCGATGCCAATCACTCACACATGTGCTATGGGCTATGGATAAAATGCTAATGACAACATTGCTAATGATGTCAAGGTCTTATATTTAGTTAAATGATACAGGATAAAAAACACCAACTTTGGAAATCCCTTGATTTGAAAAGTAACAGAGATTTTTGCAATTCCCTCGTATGATGCTGAAAATATCAAAGAGGTTAATTATGTAATCAATTTGCAGTAATGGATCCGGAGCAGCGCTGTATCAGTCTACCTTGCTGTGGTCTCTGTATTAAAGAGGCTGAACATCATGTGTTTAAACGCTGTGATAGTCGAGTGTTGGTTAAGCGCAGACGGTAAAGCAGGCTACAGCTGAACTCCTTTAAAAGAGAAATATTTTCCCCTGTTTTTTACTCGATGTTGGTGTTTGAAGACTTGTTTTACCCCCACAGTTTAATAAGGATCCCTTTTTAAGCCCCATCATATCAACTTATAAGTCTCTTAATTCACAACTGCAGTGCTCGCACTTTCTCACTATATCAATTGTAAAATCCATACACAACACTATTGTGTATGCGTTGTATGAATATTTGCCGGTGCACTGAGTGTATCTGTGTAAAGAAGCTATTTAATTGCATTTGGAAGCAGAGATGATGGGTGTGAGCATGCAGGCTATTGATATGTTTCTGTGTCTGTGTGAATGCATCCCATCACACCCTGAGATATTTCAACACAACCATCGATCAGCTTCAGCAACAGCCAGATCAGATGATATGGCGCTCGGTTACAGGAAGCAGGCGTTTGTGAATGTGTATTTGAGCCAAGGACAAAGAAGGCGGCAGTGAATGAAGAAAACAACACCTTAGGTCTAACATGAATAGAACGATGATGAATTAGTAATGAAATACTAATAAAAGATGTGGATGGTGATGTTGTGTGGGTTTGTGTGGGGCTGTTGTGAAGGTGTGTTTGGAAGTCTGTGGGGGGGCACGTTCTTTAGCCAACCCTAAAGCTCACCCTCAATCATGAACGAGAGCAGATCCTCCACCATCACGCTGTGCAACTCTCTGGACGCTGGCCAAGCAGGAAAGGGAGGCTGGCAGCAATTACACACACACACACACACACACACACACACACACACACACACTGATCGTACAAAGCAGTGAGGCCAGTTCCATCTGTGATTCTTCAAAGAGTTTGGCTGATATTGATTTGGTGCCAAGGTTAGCAGCTCATTCAGGCAGAGTGGAGCTTTCAGGAGCAGCTGGAAGGAGCTGAGACCACAGCCGGAGACGGAGGCTGAGACCTTGAGCTGAAACACACGGCAGCAATCCTCTGCTGGGGCTAACAATGTCTCCTAGCACACCATCACAATCACAGCACAGAGAAAGACAAATAAACACACCGACACTCAGGCCCACAGACCCACATACACAGCCACACAAGTGCATGCATACATGCACTCTCTTGCTCTCACACAGTCTTGAGCGTGCTGTATTGAATGCAGAGTGGGACAGAGGGCAAAAGAGTGTGAGAGAGGGAAGAGCTGCTGTGTGTGTGTGTTTGTTGTGGAGAGATGGAGGATTAGTTGTGTTTTTGAGAAAGTGATTGAAGGGCTTGAATTCAACTCCTCGTCCCTGTAGAGGACCTCAGGCTAATGCTGTGTTGTGCAACATGTGTGCGCAGGCTTTGTAAATCAGTGTGTGTGTGTATGTATACAACTTTCCCTACTTTTAACTACAGTATGGTTTAACTAGGCATGCATGTATTTCGTCCTACAGGAGCTCATGATTCTAGTATCACCCTTTTCCTCCCATAGAAATGAACTGGAAAACAAATGAGACAAAGGAAACTGCTGTGCTAAAATATAGAAAATATGTCCAATAAAAAGATCATGACCAAACACTGTCAATAGGTTTGTGCAAGAGCAAGAAACATACATTGAGGAAGGGATGTCACTAGTAAACTTCTTGCTCTGTTTCTTGCTTCAGGGTCACACACACTGTCTGCACATGAAGAATGTTACATGTTGAACTTAACATGGAGGACAAAAGTGTAGATACAGGTACCAAACTCCCTTCTTGTCTTTAGAATTTGTCTTTTTTTGTGAATGTAACATTCCATATTTACTCGCCGGATGATGTAATTGATTTTCTTTTTTTCAGTAGAATATTTCAAACACCTAAACCTTTTGATTACATTTGGTTCAGAGTTTGAAGGCCACAGAGGGAAGAAGAGACACGTTGCAAAAGGGGCTTTCATGAACATTTAGTTTTGTGTCTTTCAAAGACACTGCTTACTTTCAGAATTCTTCAACAGGGCCTTCATGTAAGGACATAATTTGAAGTGGTTCAGTTTTAAACCCATAAAGAACTTATTGATCAAAGTTCAATTTATTAGAATAAAGTGTAGTTTTTGAGTCCCGACAAAGAACAGTTTTTCCTCAGTCTTTAAGGCCATTCATTTCATGCTTTTCCTTCATGCACTTATCGAGTATATATCCTCCATTAGGACTGCAGTGAGGTCTATTATCACAGAAGTAGAAGACCATTCCACTTACGATCTACCAACTAAGTGCCAAACCATTACTTATCTTACTTAGCTTCCCAAAAGGGGATTTTATGTGATGTACTCATGGAAAAGGCACAAGTGCAACATTAGTTCAGCAAGAATGAAATAAGGACCTTTATTTTTTAATAAAACAGAAACAGAAAGAACCTACAAGAGCTTCTTGTCATCTTATAGTCAGTGGTAACGTTCCTTTAACCAGCTGTCATTAAAAAATGCGTTTTAGTTTGCTCCTGGAAAAGTTTACTTGAACAGTTACAGGGTTTTCATTTGACAGCATAAACAAACTCATGGGCATGTGTGTCAGTACGCGCTCACACACCCACGCACATCACCACCTTCACCGTCATCATTCAGGCTAATCCCCTCACAGACCCCTCGTGTTGCTCTTTGAACGCAGTACAAAGCGTGTTCTGGGCTTAAAACAGCAGCACAAAGACTCAAATAAAATACCTGCTGAGACTTTTGACCTTTCGGTCGGGATTACAGTTTTCAAACAGCGTTCAAGGAATTCAGCGCTCGCATCCACACAGCTTTTCAAACAGTCTCCCTTGCTCTCCTCATCTCTGCCTGCTCGCCAACTTAATGGCCTTCATTTCTGTTTAATACCACAAACATGCTGCAGTGAGTGTGCCATGTCTTCGTTTCTTATCGGATTTCGTGCTTTGCCCTGACAAGGAATACAAAGAGTGAAATGATACAGTCACACTTATTTGATCACATGAAAACTGTTCTATTTGTTATGTAGTAATTATGAAGTACAGCTCTGGCAAGAGTAAAAGAAGAGAAAATTCATAATACATCAAATATACAAAGTTAAATATTTTTACTTTTCTTGTCAACACTTACAGCTTATGGCTGTAAAAACTCCATAAAATCTCTGCTTCTACAATGACTCCGCTTGTTGTATAATGCTGCGTAAAACCTCGAGAGCTCCTACTTCTACTTTTTGTTTTGAATATGTTTAACTTATATTTCTCCATTTTTATATTCCATCTGTTAAGTTCTCAGTGCGTACTTTTTTTTTCAAGACAAACATTTTAGTATGCCGTTGATGCATGAAACATTATGACAACTTGAAATAAAGTTTATTCAGAAAAAAAGATTGAAACATAATTGAAAAACATATAGCATATATAACATTTAACATATTGCGAGAAACATTTAGGTAGGTATTCTAGAAATTGTTCTCATGTAATAATCAGTGAAACATCAGGCTTTGTCTTTTCATTACATCACACACTGGAAATGCATTTTTTTTCTGGTTCCGGCTTTAGGAGACAGTTTTTTTATAAGTGCAAATATTGATTAAATTGTTGAGCGAACAAGGAAGAGCGTATGGATTCTGTTTGAGGAAGGATCTTTTGCTTAAACTAGAGTTTGCCTACCAGATCTTTTCTGAGCTGAGCTGAGAATGGTTAAGAGTTCACCAGTGTCAATCAGACACTCAATTTTACATGTTTTAGTATGAAGAGACATAATCTCTGTCTGTGTGTGTGTCATTGTCTGGTGATTCTTCTCCCACCTAAATGCTCTTCCTCTCTTTCCTCTTCCCTTACAACCCCCCTCTCCATCCCAACACATGCACAAACACACACACACACACACACACACTACACACACACATTTTCTTCTCATTCCTGTTAGGCAGTTGACGCCTCTGCAAATCAATATGTGCAATTCTGGAGAAATATTGCATCACCATGGCAACCAGACCTCCTGTCCTATGTAGAGAAGAGCTGCAAACTGTACAGTGTGGTTTCTGTCCCACCTTCTCCTTTCCACACCATCGTTTGATGATTATCAATATCAATATGTCAAGTTTTTCTAGATTCTGTTTTTTTTTTCTGTTTGTGTTTGATGTCTTGCTACTGTAACATCTCTTACTGTTGACGTACTTCTCTCAGGCAGAACATCACATTTAAGTGGACTTGGATGTCTGCGGTATTAAACATGTCTCTTTCAATCCAATAATCTATGATTAGCTCAAATAGAAAGCTGTGTATGTGTTCTTTAGATTATGCTCTATCTATCTATCTATCTATCTATCTATCTATCTATCTATCTATCTATCTATCTATCTATCTATCTATCTATCTATCTATCTATCTAAAGAATAGATTAATAGAGTAAAGAAATTCCATAATTTTCACGTTATTTTTCTTCATTTTAATTTATTTTTTCTTTTATTTCATGTTGTCCCACATTTTAAACCAATAAAAACACATATTAAACAGTATGAAACAGTTCTCTAAATCGCTGAAGCAGTGAACACGTTTAATTGGCTGCAGTCCTTTTTACCAATAAAATCCTTATTTATACAGAATATGCAGCATCAGGCTGTGTCTGCTATTGTGATTATGTGGCAAATGGAAAGGCTGATATACCTTTCCAGTGTCCAGCCTCGACTGTTTCAGAACTGCCCAACAAAATCAAGACCTGCCCCCACATGATGCTGCAGGCTGCCTGTCAGGGCACAAGAGGCCATCATGTATTCATTATAACAACAAAAGCACATTTTTGTGTTCTCTGTAACCCCCATATTAGTAAGACTTTATCTTGTTCCAGTACACATTCTTGCTTAATGTGTTGTCACAGAACCATCTGTCTTTTTCTCTCTGCTTCCTTTCTGTCACTTGTTTTTTTACCATATCCCCCACCTACGAGAAGTGTCTAAGTAGGTGTGCGTGTCTCCCCAAAGAAGCTCAAAGGCTGAGGCCGCCACGCTCCAGAGATCTGATGGACACCAGCCATCAAAGGCACGAAGACGTGTGACAGATATGCAGCTAAAAATACACTCATCTCTCTCTCTCAACCATCTTTCTTTTCTTCTTCCCTCCTTTAGTGTTTGTCATTCTTTTACTATAAAACTGTTTAAAGTGGCTTCTTTTCAAAAGTAATGAACAAATAATCCTTTATGATTCTAAATGAAGGTAGCATGTTCTGAAGGTAGCATGTTCTGAAGGTAGCATGTATTCACTTTAATATAATTTAAAAACAAGACTTGTGTGATTTGTCACAACTTATGATGCAGTACATACACGTAAGGACAATTATTATTATGAAGGGTTTCTTTTTTTCTTACCGTTAGAAGAATAATCTATCATTTCTGCCAGCATTGTTCCATTTTTATGAGGATTATGACTGAAAAGGAAATTCAAATGTGGTTTTCATTGTCCTGCTCCATGCTTGAACAGGCTACCTGTAGCGGTTGTTTTCACATAGCCTGAGGAAAGCTGCCTTATGGAAAATAAAAAATCAATGACAAATTCATGAAGGACATTCAATGACATTCACATTTAACACACTAAAGGAAGGATTAAAACATTCAACAGTGGCTCTCTGGGCCTTTGGAGACCAAACACATAAGGGAGATCATTTAAGAAAAGGTAAAAACAGCTCGATGAAATGTAGAATGCAAGTGTGTCAGGACAGTTTGTTAAAGAATGAAACTTTCTTTAATAATATTCTTAAAAGGCCCAGAAAACATAAAGCTTACAAAATCTACTTTGAAAAAAGTTTTTTTTTTTTCAAGAAGTTTTCATGAATAGTAAGTTGTGCCTTTTTATCCTCACACACAGGAAGTACTCAATGGCTCTTCAAAGTGAAATCAGTCCGGCTGTGTGGAGGAAATCAATGATAAGAACATCAAGGAGATTCAGAGACTTTATATCCAATGCTGAAAAAGGAGACTGAAGAAAAAAACGAACCAAAAATAGGTGATTATCCTCCACTTTTCAAAGTACGAGTCCTGCTGCATAATAATCAATACATCTTCTTTGTTGCTCTAATGCAGGAAACATAACGTCTTGTCACTCTTGATTCATCTCAGCTCATAAACTTCCTCATTAAAATGTTGAAGAAATGGAAAATTGTGTCGATGGGGATAGGGCTTCATATGAAGAAAAATAAACCCCTCAGTGAGTCAGAGTAACGTTGCTGCGTAACATGGACAACAACGACTTACGCATCAAGATGAATAAAATGAACTTAGTATGTCAGAAACAATATTTAGATTGGATAAGTGCATTAAGTTTATAAATTAAAAATAAGCATACTTAACACATTTCTATATTTGATTTATTGAGCTGTTTCTAAAAAAACAATACAAATGTTGGCAAACTATGTGACTCCTCATTTAGTTACTACTCTATACATGATTATTGTGTACTACTGTAATAACTTGTTGTAAAATGAGGAAGGATTGGTGAGTGTGTATCCTAAATGTTTCGATGGAGAAAGAAATATCCATCAAATAGCCAAATTTTCATATTCATTCATTACCCAAAGCATATGAGACAGCCTAGCTTGTACATCTACTTCACACACACTATGTCAACTCCAGATCAACACACATGACTCACGTGATACAGCCGACCTGCAGAGAAAAGTGCAGTTAAAACTCTAGGTTATGCAGAGCAGGTCTGCTAGTTCCAGAACATGCATGTACAGCTTTACACGTGCCCATCGCTCTGATTGCCTGGTTATGGGAAGGAGAGCAAAGCTACTGTAAGTGAATTGGGTGTCTTCAATTTACCCCAATCACTTAGAGCCTGTGCATCAGCGCATGTCATCCATCATGTGGACCAGAACACATCCCAGACAAATGATGCATCAGCAATCCACAGGGCCGCTGCGATCACTGGTCAGAAGGGCTATAGCAGTCGAGGTTAGAGTCCCTCTGGCCATCCAGGATAAAAGATGACCCTGCTATTATACCTCGCCTGATACCAGACACCTTATTTAACCTCTGAGCTTAAGTCGAAGGCTTTTGTTGTAGTTCTTGTCAAAAAAAAAGACAACATGGAACTGTAGCTTCCCCTGTGAGAGGACATACAGTATGAGGTTGTGTCAGGACACACCCGAGTATTCAGGGAAGCATGGATAGAAGAAATTAGAAAATATATAGTTACAGTAGTGGGGAAATGTGTAACCCTGCCTGTGTGTGTGCGGGTGTGTAAGAGGTATCAGCTGTGTGGTGCACTCTGTCAAAGAATCCGTGCAGGGACCTGGAGAGTTTTTGCTATAGGGTCAGCATGGTAACCTTGGTTACATGTCACTATAGGATGGTTGAGCTTATTACTAAATGCTTGACCCACACCATGGCCTGCTCAGAGTGACGGAGCCATCTCCTGATGGCCTAACCTAATTCAAAGATGGAGGGACTGTTTAATGGATTACTACACTTCTCTCTCTCTCTCTTTCTGTTGGTGTCTCTGCACGAAACCCTCTCACACACACACACACACACGCACACACACCCACCTACACACACACACACACCTAGACATACAGGGAACAAAAAACAGATCAGTAATTTTATTGTTGATAGTTTGCTTATATTGAAGATTGTTTTCTTTTGACACTCATTTGAATGTGTCAGTGGTTAGCTTGCACTGCATGGTTGAGGTAGCTAACGGAGGACCTGCAGCAGATCCTGAATGCTTTTGCCAAAGCATACGAGGCGCTGGGTCTAACGTTGAACATCAAAAAGACCCAGGTCCTCTTTCAACCCCCCGCCAACCAGCAGCCCACCCAGCCTGCCATAACCGTAGACAATACCCCCCTGGAAAATATGGAACACTTCTCCTTAACACTTCTCCTTACCTTGGACACCAACATTGACTCAGAAGTCAGTCACTGTCTGAGCTGCACCAGTATGGCGTACGCCAGGCTTAGGAAAAGGGTGTTTGAAGATCGAGACCTAAAGACCCAAACAAAGCTCTGGTTTACAAGGCTGTCATCCTCCCCACTCTGCTGTATGGATCCGAGGCATGGACCACCTACAGCAGGCATCTGAAAGCCCTTGAACGACACCATCAAAGATGCCTACGCAGCATATTTGGGATCCTCTGGGAGGACAGACGCACCAACATCAGTGTTCTGTAGGAAGCCAGCATATACAGTATCATCACCATACTCAAACATCGCCAACTTCAATGGACTGGTCACATCATCCGCATGCCCAACACACAGATCTTGTATGCCCAGCTCAAGGAAGGTCAGCGTGCCTCCAGTGGACAAAAGAAACGCTTCAAGGACAATCTCAAGACCAACCTGAAGAAGTTCTAAATCACACTCAATGACTTAGAGAACGTGACTTTGGATAGACTTCAATGGAGTGAAGTCGTGCACAAAGGAGCAGCTGCTCACTGAGTCTGAATTGCGCCATGTCGCTAACTTAAAGCTCCAACTCAGAAAAGAAAGACTGAAGAAGGCTCCAACTCCATCACACATGGTCACCTTCCCCGGCCCACATTGCCCCAAAATATACAAGTCCCGAATTGGCCTCCACAGCCATCTCAGGACCCACAAGTAGCCCCCGAAGAGGACAGTCATACTCGTTTCGAGTGACGGCTGATGATGATGATGATGATGAGGTAGCTAGTGGAAATTATTTCATTAATATTTATACAGCTAATAACACGTTTTTAAAAATGAATAAATCCAAGAACAGAGAAGCTTGCAACACCTACTACCTATCTACTCTGAAACTGAAAAAATAAAGAGGATCTGAATAATTAAAGATACAAAAAAACCCAACTTATCAAACCTTAAGCCTTTTCAGTTAAAATTATTGAAGTTATTTAAGTACAGTTTTTTTTTAATATGACAATTTGCCAAAGCATCTGCCTCTCTGCTTGCTTTTTTCAATAAAAAATGTCGCCTTTAAATTGGTGTTCAAAAAGGAGAGAAGCAAAACAAAATCATTACAGCTTGTTAAAAAATATGCCTTCAATCTTTGTGGTGAACATGCAGTCTTGGTTTGTGTGTTCATATCTATTTGACTGTGTTGCATTGCATAGTGTAGTGACGTTTGTGTGGCTGGGTGACGAAAGTGTCACTCCGAGGAGTCTGCAGAGCTGTGTATTGACACTGTGTATTGGCATATGCAGCCTTCACTGGGACACCTGTCACGAAACCTGTAATGTTCCCCCATAAACACACTTTAACATATGGAAAAGAGTCAGATACAACTCAAGGATATGTGGCAGTCACATGAGTCTGGTATCTCCACACTCCAAATACTGAACTATTCAAGCAGTTTAAGGGCCAAGCCATTGTATTCAAGCAGGTCAGACAGACAAACTGGAGACCACTAAGATGGAAACCCCCCACACAGAGACAGAAGATTCCCCTGAGCAAAGCCATTGACAGGACAAACATCAAGGAGTGCTCCTCTCTCTCCTCAGTATGTCAAAGCACACCCTCCTGACCTCCAGATCCTCTCCTCACACCAGTGGTCACATGAAACATTCAGAGGCTACAGCTGCCCAGACACAAGACAATACACATACAGACGCACAAAAAACACACACAAATAAGACATACAGTACATGAGACATGTGTGCACGAGGTCTCAAACGGATAGGTACAGAGGTCACCTGATGATTATGAGCCAATAAAAAGTTAACTGCAGATTGCATAAAAGTATAAAAAATATGAAAACAATTTTGATCATAGTAAATAAGATTGCGATGAAGTGAAAGACATCTTATAAATATCTGAAGAAATCCTTGACACACATCCCTGCTTGAGCCTTGCTGTCCCACTGCACAGGTCTCACAGTCATATAGGACTCTATATTACAGTGCTGTATGACAATGTAATCCTATAGTGCAGAAACAGCATTCCACCCATCTTCATTAGCAGGAGTTTAAATTCCTGCAGCCTCTCTGAGCGTGCTTGGGTGCTGGTGGTGGTGGGGGGGCTGTATCCCACGCCACACTGGAGCAGACGGAGGTGGCGCCTGGGCAATTTCATTTTGTTTAAAAATACTCCCCAAATGTTGTTAGGGCTGCATTAAAGGATCCTGTGTTAAAACAGGCAGGAGGGGAGGATTGAATCAGCTCACCATGGGCCGACACTCCTCACAGCTCCACTTTGCATTAAAGGCCTGTTGGGTTTCACTCTCAGCAGGAGACAGAGCTACAGCGGCTCACACTAACTGCATTAATTCCTCTGTGTTGTTAGATATATAGGACCTGTGGATACAACTTGCTATAATGTCTGTAATTACTGTCTGAACAACAAAGCAATACACGCTGGCAGTAGCTACCGACTCAGACAGGACTGAAGAATCTCTCCACAAAGACCTCCAGTTACGAGGCAGAGACAGAAATTAGAATATTAATAAAGGTCAAGTCTTTTGGTCCAGAGGGCTTTTGTAATTTTTAAGCCAATTGCATTAATGTACATTTTCTAAACATCAGAAGAACATGCTTTGGCTGTAAAACCAACGATTTATCAATGTTAGTCCTCTTGCCCTGCAATTCTTTTGAAAAGAAATTTTGAAAAGAAATGTGTGGCTAGTTGGAAACTCAAAGTTCCTCTTTTTGGTTGTGATCGGTCTGCTTGCAGGATACGAGTGCACATCTGCATTCTGGACTAAAACACATCAGCACTATTGTGGTTAATCAATCAATCATCATTTAAGTTTTAATCAACCATTCTACATCCGTGCAACATTTCAAAATCATACAGGAGTCCAATCTAGAAAATGGTGTCCTTTTTTGGGCATAAAAAAACTATTAATTTCTTTGTAGTTTGAATGGTAGGAATGTGCTCAGAGCAAACACAATGTTTTGTCTGTCCTTCCGGCTGTCTATGAATGTAAAGTATGTCTCCACATACACTTAGATTCTTGGCTTCATGTTTCTTTTAATGACAGCTGTCCTGTTCTATCGGAAAGCTATCCTTATATGACTTCAAATGAGATCTGGCCCCATATAGAAAATAAAATTCAATTACAATCTTATCTTGTACAGTACTGTCCTAATTTCAAATCTGTTTCGCTGAATACTTGTCTCTTCTGTAAATTGTATTTGAAATGTCTACATAGAAACCAGAAACTGTAGGCAATGATGTCAAAACTTTCTGATTTGAATGGACCAAATGGGGCATTGACTTATGCCAGGTTGGCATGAAGTATGTATTTCAGAGTAGTATTAGTTTATCCTTTCTGTCTTCAATCAATGCATCTTCTTAAAGTTGAGGGCTACATAGGGAGCGGAGTCCTGAGGGACCATCCAAATCTTGCGGGAGTGAGTGGTTTTACTGTTACTGCAGGTGTAAGTGGGCAGTCCAAAACTCATTGCTTACAATGCTGGAATTAACAAATGATGAGAAAATGAAAACTCAATTTTTTTTTATACCACGCAAAACAAAGCAAGGCCAGTTGGTCATAAATGACTGATAACAATGGCTATGAAATGGGCTTTCTTTGTTGCAACACATGTGAAAACGTTTTGACACAAATCTGACATGTCTAAGATGAGATGAAACACATGCTACATTTTCCTTGATCAAAGTAAATTCTCCTTGAATGAAGCTCATCTCTAAAGTATGATTGGGAGTCAGTTATATTGTGTTATATTTTGAAATTCACGTTCCACTTCAGACTTCCTGTTTGGGTTGTTGTATTCTGTTTAGCTTGAAGCCTGCTCCATCGAAAATATACTTAGTAGTGCATTTGAAACCGAGACAGACCATGGTGCTCGCTGCTGTAACAAGAGTATTAACAAAAGTGTCAGTGAATGTTGGCATAGTGGGTGGCGCTATTGGAGAACGGGTCGTGTAGCCGGTAGAGTATGTGGAAATTGGGAGTAACAGTCTACACCTGAGCTAAATTACTATTGTGTTTCCTCAACAGTGATATTATAGTTTTATGCTTGGTAAGACTAAAGATGCCAAGAAAACTTGTGGAGTGTAGAGAGCCAGTAGCTTGCTTACCCAAGTATCCAATAAGATTGATTGTGCAGACAAATACCATGTGATTGAATATAACCGGTCTCTCTTTACATCTCTCCACCTCAATCTGTCTGGGGAAAGCCAACAACAATCTTGGCTTATTTACACTATATGTATAATAAAGAATGAACACGCTAAAAGCCAGGTATGATTAGGGCAGTATTGCTGCTACTTGTTGAAAATATATCTATTCAATAATACTACAAACATACCCTCACATGGCCATTTTGGACACCCTTCAATTTGCCATATATGAGAGCAGTTATCACAGCAAATCAACAGGAGTTGCAACAATTGAAGCAGGCAAGAGAACTGGTTCAGGTATAACTGATTTACCCAACCTTTTATAAACAGCTCCAACATTAGGAAAAAAAATTCTGAATTATTTTTTAAAAAAATGCAGAGAGGTTAGAATGGAAAAAGGTTTCAAGACCAAAGCAGAGCTGGCTAAACACTGTAGCTTCAGCTTTCTGTCACAGGCAAACCAAAGCCTCCCCTCTTGCCCTAAATCTTACAACAAACAAGTATAACCAAAGCCAAAATATAATAATAACACTGAAAAATAATAGTTCTATGTTATTGTGCTGACAGTTATGATTTCTCATGCTCTACACCAGTTAGTTAATACAGACATTTCTGACACTCACTGCCGTAGTACAAAGAAGCTTTGTGGCCTAGTGTGACCTCTTTATCTGCCATGTTGGCAGAGATGGAAAAAAAAAAGAAAGAAAAAAAAAATCGAATGACAATGTTTTTACCAATAAGACAGGGCTTTTAAATATAATAGAGACAAGACACCAGCTATTGTAAGCATTTTTTTTCCGTGTTCCTGCGATCAAGAGGCCCTTCAGGACTCATTACAAAGACTTAATTGCTTTGAATGTCTGTGGATGCAGAGGGAGGGACTCTTGTGTTGTAAGAGTGTGTAAGAGTGTAGGCTACAGACATAACTCAGTGGAAGGAAAAGCGCAATATATATGATGATGAACGGTTAGATGTGTACAAATTCAGAAACACACAGACCAAGTACGAGGTCACTGGTCTGTCTTGTACTTTTCCTGCTAACTGATGGACATTGACCCTCCCCTTATGGACTCCGATGGACTCCTGAAAACAAGATTGATCTCTGCTCCCTCACATTTGCACACTGTGAAAATGCCCAGAGCATTCATCAAAATGACACACAAAGAGGATAACGTCTGTGTATTTCAAGTGAGGTTGAACAAAACGACAATATAGCGCTCTTCTACTCCGGGCTGTTGAAGGCATAACAGAGCGTATTCTTGTTCATTATTATGAGTAAGGATTATGAGGCAACTCATTAAATTAAGCTTTAATCATTATAATACAATAATCTGCCATTTGAGAATTAGCAAAGCAATACTTGTACTACTAATATAGTATTTCGATACACTATCTCTGGTATTAATTTCCCTTCAGGGTAAACTGCTCAGTTTAATCAGAAAAAGCCATTCATCACACCCAAGCTTTTCTTAAATCTATTAAGCTTCATCTCTTTATGATTAAGAGCTTTTTAACAGATTTTTTCCCTCTCTTCGGAGCCCCAGGTGGTTGTAGAAGCTGCTACATACAGACTTCTCTGCATGTAGTACAGCATGTGTGTGAGAGCAGCTATCATTGTGAGAAACGTTGAGTGCGTGTGTTACAGCTGAGGCAAGCAGAGGAGAACAAAACCTGGCTGGTTCCGAATGAGTCCTTTTATCAGACGATCGGTGACCGGTGGGAAACCTTGAGAACCCAAACTGTGTTTTAAGTGAGACTGCAACTGCTGGGGCCATTATCCTTTCACTCTTAAACCTTTCTCTTTCTCTGTCTGAACGTGTGTCTGTATATGTGTGCATACTATATGTGTGTCCATGCCTATGTGTATGCGTGTGTGTGTGTCCTTCTCCTGCCTTGAAAGCCCTCCGAGCCTCAGGGAGCTGTGAAAAATCAATACTCTTCGGCAGCTCTGCCTCTTTATTCATTTAATAACTCACTACCATTGCATTACTGTTCCACTGATCTCCCATCACAGGGCCCAGATTGACACCTTTGTGCTCTTTTACCACACTGGAGTTTGATGTAATCAGTTAAACCTCCACCTCACGCCTGACACATGCATCAAATGGACCTTGAGTATGAACATGGGTGCATCAACAACACTGCAATATGAAAAAGAGGAGTCAAAGTGTAAGTGTGAGGGAGGAATCTGCCTGTGTCTGTTGTCTGCTTGATTGTCTGACGCTCTGATCCTCGAAGTGGGCGTTGAACATGAGTAACACACACAAATAGCAGGAGCGATGTGAGAAAGCAAGACTGAAAGTGGGACCACCTACTGTGCATACTCAAAGACTCAAACATCCACTGTGTGCATGGTGTGTGTGTGTGTGTGTGTATGTATGTGTCTGAGCATAGAAATCAGAGCTTTATTAAAACACAATGCAAAGATATAGGGCGAGATATGATGACAATTTGCACCAGGTGACGAGTCAGAGTCATGTCGGGAATGTTAAAACTCTGACACAGGAGGACGGTGTGTGCGTTTGAATATGTGTGTTCGTCTTTGTGTGTCTTCACGTACAGTGATTGTGATGCTGGAGGTGGGGGTTGCCTCCCTGTGTGGGACTCGGAGCAGAGAGCAGGTGGGCTCGGGATGGAGCAGAGAATCTGTATTGATTGTTTTTGTGCCTCAGAGCTGTTTAGCCGTTGTCAAAGCAGCCTCCACCAGCTGAGAGGCAAATTGCAGCATTTACACTGGGAGGCGTTTTCTTTTCTTTTTTTCTAATCTATTTTTACATTCATTTATTAACAATGGGAGCTGTATCTACAGTCTCAGATGATTGTCTTTTTATTCAGTCTCAGACAAACAGCAAAAAAAAAAAACACGGCAAAGTCAGACTGCAGGAAATGTGTTCTTTTTCTTTTCTGGCCATGGATCATGAGTCATTTAGTGAATATCAGGAAAAAGTCTTTCGTGACTTTTGTGATGTCATCAAATAAGGAGGACATTGTCAAAAGTGGGTACAAATTAGCACAATATTTTACAATCATACATAAAGTACTTTGATTTGTACCGCGTGTCCAAAAAACTATGTTTGCACAGTATTCTAATAATCCAATGTATGAATACAGGCAGAGCTGAGGAGGTGTTTGCTAAAACTGCAAAAGCAGTGTGAGCATCACAGAAGTACTTCGCAATATATAAATAAGAAGTAAAAATGTAAAACATTAGTCCCACTTATAGAAGTCTTCGTCGAGGTCATACAAAGTTAATGCTCACTTCAGCCTGAAGAAAGGCATACAGGTTAATACCCTGCATTGCAGATTTTTTTTTATATGAAATTGGGGTGTTTCTTCAGCATTGCACATGCAGGTTTATAATTCTACATTGTCAGTGAGACTGCATCATTATGCTAGTATTAGTTGAGGACAGAAAGAAGACGAAAAGTGTCCACACTATTGACAATTAAAAACCATCGGCCCTGAAGAAATGTAAGTCTATTTTTGCACACAGGTCAGATTTGAACCTGGGTTGTTAACTTGGAGAAGCATAGCCTCAAAACTTAGCGCACTTGTACTAAGCACTATACACCGCTGGTGCCCCGAAGATAATTCCTATTTACTAAGCCTGTATGATAAACCAACAAACATCAGGAAAGATCGTTGTCCTTTTCTCCAGAGTTATAAACTTTCGCAGTGAAAAGCAAAGCAGTTTGATCTTGTGTAGAAAATAGGAAGGAGGATGAAAGGAAGTGAGCAATCCATCAAAAAATGAAGAAACAGAGTAAGCAAACCAATGTTTACATCGACCACAGAGCAGTACTGCTCCATTATGCAGCTGTAGGATCCTGTTGGAAGACCAGAGATAAAGATACAGGAAAGAGACAGACAGAAAAGGGATACGTCAAATGTTTTAACACCATAAAGCACTGATTCAAGCCCAAAGAACTTTACAATGCCGTGTTTTACCTGATAGGTTAAGTCATCAGAGCACAGGGCTGAGTGGATGATTTTATGATGGTGCTGCAGCAGAAGATGCACACTACAGCGTGTTTGCTGATCCAATAAAGGTAAAGCAGGGAAAGTTAATGACATGAAAGGAGCTGCTGTTTGCTAAACACACTGAAACACATGATTGATTTATAATCCAGGAGGCCTGAACGCCATGTCAGTCAATAATATAATAGCCTATATGTGCAGGGCACTAAAGTGGTGCATGAATACAGCCACAGAAACACCAACAACAGGCCATTCAGCACTAATTGGTGGTTGGATAAGTGTGGGTGTTGTAATAAGGGGGCTTGTGGGGAAAAATCAAGTGGTTTTATTAAATGTGCAACTTGCAAGGCTCTTAATCAAAAGGACTTTAATGAATGTATTCACTGACAGGCCTATAAATAGGCCATGAAAGCATTATACAGAATCTTTTCAAAGTGGGAGATGTGTCAAACATGTAAGCAGTAGGAAATTACAAAAAGTTGGATCATTTAGTTCCTGCATTGAACAATTAATGTGTTGTTATTTTTGCCTTATGGAAAATAAGAAAATATTGTTTCAAAATTGCGTTAACAAATGACATTAACTCGCAGGATGTTTTGGAGGAAAAGGTTTTGGTGATTAGATATTATCTGGACAGCAATATATATTTTTTGTAAAGGTTTAAGCTGTTAAGTTCTTTTTTCTGAAATCTAGAACAAAATACTTGATGTCAAACACTAAATAAATACAAACTAAATACATGATGGTTAATTATTGTTCTCTTCCAAGTCCTTTTTATGAATCATTGAAAAGAGAAGTTTGGCATTTGCATCTTACCTGTAAACTTTTCTCTGGAATTTGAATGTTCCTCAATTAGGGAGCACTGCAGGACAGACAAAGCGAAAGACACGAAAGGAGACGTGTTAGTGGGTACTGTATGTTGTGTTGCTGCTTGGCTCGGCTCCATGCTGAGAAGCTGACATTAAATCATGCATTGTGCTTGTTAGCGTCTCTGTGTGTGTGTGTGTGTGTGTGTGTGTGTGTGTGTGTGTGTGTGTGTATGTGCATTTATTGATTGGCTTACACAGCTTTATAGCGCTGCGTTGTAAATGTCATGTTTTTACAGGCTACCGTTTGATATAAACCTGATTAAAGTATTTGCTTGCTTACACAGATTGCAAGCAGCAAACGACTACAATCAGACGATTACTCAGCAATTAGGATGCGACTGATGACTATATGACTGTCTGATCAAACAAAGTCAACAAAGTGTTTTCGTGCTCTCTGTCCCCCTCATCCTCAATCTTTCTGTGTGTGTACAAGTAATCACTGCTATTAAAAAGGGCTGCCATCAATAGCCATATTTAAGTCTTATTTTGGACATCATAATTCTTCCTTTTTGCTCTGCATAAATCTGTAAGAGAGTGCCAACCCAAACTGGATCAACACATATTTAACACATTACAGGAAAAATGGTCAGGATCGGAAAAATTATGTCTGCAGCTGAAGCAAGGAAAGTAACTTCATACATTTGTATTGGTGCATTCTGTGTATTTATTTGATATTCAGACCTTATCACATGAGGATATAAAAGTAAAAAAAGAAGATTTGGGGTGCCGTGTAGTCTAGCAGTTATGGAGAGCACCAACATGAACAGGGACTTTAGTCTTGGTCCCAGCAGCCGTCGGTTTGAATTCAGCCTGGGCCCTTTACTGCTTGTCTTCCCTCACTCTTTCCTCCACATGTTTCCTGTCTCTCTTCAATTGTCCTATCCAATTAATGAAAATATTGCCCAAGACTATAACAATAACAACACCTAATTTGAATCATTTTATAGCAAGAAACCTAAACTGGATACTTTAACGTCCCAGATGTTTGTAAATCTGACTTTAAAAGGGGAAATCAATTGATGATAAAAATATAATCTTTAATCATAAATCATTATGAAATAAGTTATGTGCTTAAAGGTTATTCACATTTTTTTTAAACGTCTTTCCTTTAAATGTATTACATTACAACAGCTGTTTTTGTAGTGTAGCTTACTCTGCTTTTTCATGGTTTGCCATTGTCGAGGACCTTGAGGCTGCTGTGTCTTATGTATGTTTTAGTTTTAAAGTGTAGTGCTCTTACTGTTTTGATATCATTTGAGAATTCTAATGTGTTCAAGTTAATATTATTGTTCAGTGGTTGTGTATTGCTGTGTGGATTTATTTTTTAGTGTATACTTTATTTCTAATCAGAAACGTCTCTGTTTTCTCCCTGGGACTACAGATGTAAATGAGCTCATAACTAACTCTGGTACAGCTAAAAGGTGGAACACTTTCCCTGTCAAAAAACATACAATAAAAAAAATGAAATTAAAGAATATAATTACTTATTTGCTGCTGGCAGTTGTGATGCCTAGGCTTCCCTCTTTAATGTCCATTTGAATTCTTGTGTTCTTAAATCTTCTTTACTTTGCATATTTCCCTTCTCAACATACTAGACTTCTGTTTAAATGCGACTAACAATCATTTACTGCCTAAAATATTTCAACCTCAATAACCTCATTAGGTTTTAACCTCATTAGGTTTTATTTCCTGTATGTTCAGTGGTGATATTCCTCATAGACTTGTGTGAGTGAAACTGTGACCCCTCAATAAGGCTCTGTGCACTGCATCCCTGAAGGCCTTTATCCTCGATGTTCTGTGGCAGAGCGGCTTGGCGACTACATAAGACTCATTGATTTGGTTTCACAGATGTGTAAATGTGTGAATACAGCATATGACCAGGAGCACTGACCAAGCTGTCTCTGATGATAACTGACGCTTTTCAGCTGCACAGTTTGTGCCTTTATTTCTATCGCTGGTGAGTGGCTCTACCGTGGACTTACAGCTACACCCAGTGGATAGTCTGCACAACTGCAACAACGAGAGAGAGAGAGAGAGAGAGAGAGAGAAGGGGAGGGGAAAAGATGACATTGATACTTATAGTACTATAATTGAGAGAATACTCTTATTACTCTGAAGCCATGTTTTTCATGAGTATTCAATGTTTTACGTATGCCTGCAACAAGATGCAAGAAATCAATATCAAGGAATAAAAACACAATAATGATTAAAGCTTATTAAAAGATATCTTAAAGAATTTTTAAAACCAAAATTCTTTCAAGTTGCCTTTAAGAGGATCAGTCAAAGATTGGCATTGTTGTGTTAGCAGGCTAATATTAGCACACTTAACTCACAGCTTTACAATGAATATAAAGTGACACAGAATGACCGTGATCTAAACACACACGTGACATCCAAGTAAGCACTGAGTTGGCTGTTATTCTTCTTTTCTCTAGTCCTTGACTTAAACAGCTTTATACGCAAGGAAAGGGGTTGGCAGTCCAGTCCATGTTAATCTGATGTAAAGATATTTAAAGAGCATATACTAGATTTCTGCTGTATGTATTTATACAAAGGAATGTCAAAATGGTTCTTCTCTCTTTTTTCCCCTCTGTCATGATTGTTTTGATGTCGAGTGAAGCTCTTCGAATTGCCTTGTTGAAATGTACTATATAAATAAACGTGCCTTAACTTGCCATTTGCCTATAATGTTGCACATTCTTGCTTCAAAAGCTTTCAATGAAAAGCTGTTATTGTGGTGTTATTTAAAAATAACGCCTATTTTAGTAGCATTAGTAGTCCAAATTATGGACTTTTAGTGCACATTAAAGTCCTAAGACTCAGGAGAATAGCTTCTGTAACTTTTTGAAACTATACTGCAAGTTAAGATGAAAGCAGACCAGGAGTAAAAAAGAAATATGGTAAAAGAGATTCTAAAGCAGATGATAATAAATGATATACTGGCTCATATATAGGCTGTGTACCCTTTTTAAAGATGACTTTAAGGTTGATGCCAGCACTGAGGGCAGAGCTCTGTCTGTTTTAATTAAATGCCAGCCTCAGCAGGAGAGTTCTGCTGGAGGCGGCCTCCCTCCAGTTCTTTTTTTTCTTCTTTCAGTAAGAGGTGACAAAATGATATTGTAAAAAATGTTTACTATATGTAAACTAAACAATAATGTCAACAATAAAGTTGCTTTCACTTGAATGACGAGAAATTATTTAGATTTCCAAGGGTCAATGTCAGCTAAATTAATAGAAAGATTGTGTCTTTTTTAATAAAGCCCTGTCATGACAAAAATCATAATAATGTATGACATAAAAAAGTAGTTTCAGGGCAAAGGTCTCTCTTGCATGTGTTCAAATAGACAGCTACAATTCCCCTCTAAAGGCTGGTTAACGATCTGATATGTGCAAGCTCGATTCAAAAAGACATTCAGTAGAGAACAAGAAGAAGCCTTTAGCCTGGAACCTGTCCACAGTTTAAAAACTAGAGTTTTAGAGTGTGATGATATTGAGTATTATATTACACAATATTCTTTTAAAATTCACTGCAAACGCATGTTAATTAAATATCCAGTGTGTTAACCTGGATCTTTCAGGAGGAAGATATTCTTAAGAATATTTAAAGGGGACATATTAAGAAAATGTGTTTGAACATTTATTTGGGTAACTTGAGTTACCCAAGTTAACCCACAAAATTTGAAATGTTTCGAATTTTTCTCAGTTTGTGACATCACAAGTTGGATTCTGGTAAGGTAATTTCCTCCCCTCCCCTGGTATCTCGTCCCATTGACTTCACCTCGAGCCAAGAGCAAGACTTTTGTGCAGGTCCACCATTTTTCTTCTCTACAGAGGGGTGATGTCTACTGGGAAAACTCAGGAGGGTCTCATTTTATTTAAAAAGACACACACACCAAAACGGAGCGTTCTGAAAGAGCTGGTTTTTACAGGGTCACAAACCTCCTCTGGTGCTTGATTCATGTTATATTTGGACCAAAGCACAGCCCAGATGTTTCATTTAGAGCACAGGAGACTGTTTGAAAAGGTGAAAAAAGCGTATAATATGTCTTCTTTAATCAATAATCTATAAATGACAAATGTTGTGATACCAACACCTTTTGCTCATTGTATCCACAGTGGGAGAGGGAGAGTCCACCATGTTGAGAACCATGTTGCTGTAAAAGCCCCAACTGAACAAACAGATGTAAAGCAGCCATTTGACATTTGGTAAAAGAGTATGCATATTTCATTGTCGTTTCATGTTGAAAGAATTAAAGTGCACTTGAGTAATTGAGTGTGGGAATATTTTGTGTGTGTGTGTGTGTGTGTGTGTGTGTGTGTGTGTGTGTGTGTGTGTGTGTGTGTGTGTGTGTGTGCCTGAGACTGAGTGTGCAGCTGTCTGTATGTTGAGGACACCCTGGGAATAGATCCTTGGTGGCTTTGTGAATATGCATGGCTGTCTGCATGCATGATTAGTTTCTTGAGCAAATGTCAGAGTATGGGATTAGAATGTAAATCCAACTGTAGGCCTGCAGTGCCTATAGCCAAGGCTCACCTTTGAAATTTGCTTTTGCACAGTATTGATTCATTGACGTCCATACAACTTATTAAAAAGGTAAGAGAATGATTGCAAAGGCAAGTATAATCTAGCATTAGTGATCTGTTAGTACTGATTATTTTGTTATACTGTGAACAAACATGTATATTACATCCTACATTATACTGTATGTCATGCACATATCAAGCTGCAAGTGTTCGACAAAGACCACTTTTGATATATCTAGTTTTGCTTTCAGTCTTTGATGCCAACACTTTAATTCAGGGAAGACTAAAAAAGATGCCAGGCAAGAATGCTAAGCAAATCGTTCTGATGTTTATGTAGGGCGGTAGAGAAATTAAAAGCAGCTTATTAGAGCCACCGGCAGCTGTGGTTATACTGACTAGCGTACAGAGACAATACTTTATACTCTTTTATTGTTCCTGTTTGGGCAAATTGTACCTAATGTGCTTTACATTTTTGGACAAAAGATCATTTATAGAGATCATATCTCCTTTTCTGTTTCATAATGAATATGATTAAGTGCTGCAAAGATACCCTGAAGGCAAAATGTCTTATCATACCCGACCAGAGAGATCAAAGTGGAGGCTAAGCTGCTCGAGAAATTGTACCCCTCCTTTCGAAGTCACATGATCTCTAAGTAAATGCCTTTTTGTGTCACATAAAGATGGTGTAATTACGCCTCTGTATTCTACATGAATCTGCATGAAAGCACTTCATTACTGGATGAACTGAAAGGAAAGAACTGCATGCACACACCTATTATACTGCATTAACTCTCCTCTGGACTAAATGACTAAAGCAATGAGGACATTTTCACATGCTACCTGCTGTTGCATTGTTATAAGAGATACATTGGGTTGTAACACGTAACATTGCCAAGAGGTTATAATGTCTGGAATATAAGGAGCAAGGTGACAAGTTCTAATTAAGGTTTCTGTAGCTGTATATTTTGTATATTTAGATTAAAGTTTATGATAGAGCAGCAACATATCCAATCAAGAGGCATATGCAGAGTTACTGATCTGGGTAACTATCACATTAAAGGTGCAACAAATTGTGTGGTTCTTTGCTTAAATGTCTATCATCTCAGTGGGATAGCCTGTATAAGACTGTGTAAGAAGAAAGAACCATCGAGGGCTGAGCTCCAGTGATGGGACAGAATGATGGATGAAGAAAACAAATTAACCAGATGAAGGGAAGCTGCACTACACCAGCTGCATAGTGTGATGCACAGGAAATTAAAGTGCAAACCCACACGTTGGATCCAAATCATATCCATTAATCAGTGAAGCAAATCTGAAGAATTTATAGTATTAGATTTTTTCATATTGTAGAAAAAGTCATTTGTATTTGTTTTTTTCTCCAGTAACTGTGCTTTTTTTCAGTTTATGAATTATTTATGGAAAATTTACAAAGCTAAAAGACATTTTAAAAAATTCAAATCTCCATTGCATGGAGCAGCATTGCTATAAGCATCTCAAATATTTGCCTTCATCGGGATTTTGTAAATGAAATCAAACACACTGAAGTATTCCATATCCACTGCCTCTTAAAACATTTTACAAAGTTCAATTCAAATGTTGTCAAAAAATTAAATGGCTTTCTCATGAGTGGAAGTGAGAATTTGAGAAAACAGTGCAAAATATTTGTTTTTCTGATGACTCTGACCCCACTACTGCAGAGATCATGTGAATAACGTCACTGCAGACCATCCATTAAAAACATCTTCCCCGATGTCCACAAGAGGGCACTATTGTCCTTTCATGTATACTCTGCCCGTCATCGCTCAGGGCGTTTTCCCAGACCATAGTTCGTGTGCAGGGCAAGTGGGCAACAACTGAGTGCTTGTCAGAGCTCGAGGAATTGGCTTCTTAAATTTTAACTCCTCCATTTCCTGACGCCCTCCAGCTTGTCCCCTCCTCGAGGCTCAGGAGCAGTGTTGTATCAAACTACTGTCTATTAGTAATGTTTGTATCATTCAGAACAAAGTCATATTTAATGATACAATTATTTTTGTGTAGGCTTGTAGCATGATGGATTTTTGGTTTTCATTTTAGTTAATGTATCAATAAATGATCTGTAGGCAAAAAAAACCCCAAAACGTACAATTTACAAACAAAATAACAAAAAAACGTTTTCATATGCATTGCACTGTATGTGTTCAGCTACGAGAGGAACCTGCTAGCACTTCCCTGCTTGGGGTCATATGCTCTGCCTGTTTATGTTTCTTAACCCTAACCCCGGCCTGATCATGCAGTGACTTACGAGAGCCCTGCCTTGAAGGCTGAGTCGACGTCTCTCCAAATAAAGCTGATAGAGTGCAGGCAACAGGTGAGTCAATACCTTCACTTTCAGGGAGAGAATTTAGAAGAAAGCTTGGCAGAAAGGTTAGATTCATTTTTCTTGTTCCTTCTTCATAATTGAATAATTGAATCTTTCCATTTCTGACTAGAATGCGGCACACCGAAGAGAGTTTCAGATGTAAATTGGCTGTAAAACAAAACAATTTACTGAATGTTTTCTTTGTGAACAAAAATAGAAACATATTTTTCAACAAAGATGAGCAGTTCTTGTAGCACAACTGTATACACAGGAACAACCATCAATTATTTTTTAAGAAATGCATGTCTGTAGTCATGTGTCAAGTGTTTAAGTGTCTATAGTAAATTAATTAAAACAGTTTTTTTTACAGATGTAACTTCTTATTGTAAGCACATTTATTTATATATAATACTATTAACAAAATGTTCATGAATTCATTCATCTTCTTAATTCTTGGAAGGATAACTCTTCTTTTAGGTCTGTGTAGCTGTATGACATATGTGTATGTGTGACATCTCATAGCAGTAGGTTTATATTTGGATTGTGAACTGAAAAGGAAATGTGATTCTCTAATGCTCAAGATATGTATGTTTGACATTTACAAGTGAATATAAACTCTTCTTTCTTGCCTGTTCTGAGTGTCTAAAGGGAGAGGAATTTGTTGGCTGTACCGGCTAACAGACTATTAGCAAGAATGTTAACATGAAAAGTTTGCAATGTGTGTTCTGTTGTTGTTCTCTTACTTCAGCCGAATCGATAAATTCTAACTTAATCCACAGTCTGTCTCATAATTTCCTCATGAAACATTTACAGCAAAAACCTCCACACCTACCAAAATGTTAATATACATTTTGTAGTGTTTTAAATGAATGATATAAATGACATCCTTTATTAATACATAGGAGTCTCTTTTTGCAGTTTGTTAAAGTACAACGGTAAAGCAGTTCAAAGTTAAAATACTATTAGGTATAGGAAATACCATAGAAGTTTTTCCTTGCTTGGTTGAGGACCTTTTCATGCCAGTTGTGTATGACATCAGTAACATATAAACAAGTTAACAATTTTAATATGTTTCAAATTAAAAAACCCCAAAACAAAACAATTATTGACAAAACAAAGGTGAACAAGCATATCTGGTGCTCCTCGGATGCCTCATCTTATCTACACATCAGATGGACTGATGTACACATTTGAAGGACCAAAAATGAAACTAAATAATTCTTCAATTATGGAATTAAGTTCATTCTTTGCTTCATACAGAAACATTTTCTTTTTGTCATATGAATGTTCCTCTATCTTGTTTTGTTTTAGAGCAGAGGTGTCCAAACTTTTTTTCTTGCGGGCCAAAATTGTTGCGTTAGAATCGCTCACGGGCCACAGGGTTTTTTTGTTGTTGTTTTTTTTAATTTTGAAAGGAACTTTTTGTATTTTGACCTCTTCAAAAAATATTGTAAATGCACAATAACTAATTGCAGTGGGAAAGTGTTGTGTTCTAATTTTTTGGAAAGAATAGTCAGGCTTTTGTAGGTCCCCCTACCTAAAATGAAAAAAAAAAAAAAGAACGAAATATGCCATCTGATGAGGCCTGGGGCCAAAATCTTCTGATTCTTCGATTTGAAGTCAAGGGCCACAAAAAATCCACTCAAGGGCCACAAATGGCCCCCGGGCCGCACTTTGGACACCCCTGTTTTAGAGTGTGTCCTTCAGTTTTAGATTTTATTCATTCACCTGCTTTCAGATTTTTTCATGCTTTTCGTTGAAACCCCGACCTTGCGCTGAAATAGCCTCCATTGCTGCACTGATTGTACTCAAACTGTAGGCGAACATTCAGAAAATTGCACGGGAATTCCTGTGCACCAAATTCAGTCCTTGTCTTCATACTCCAGCTCCTCTGACATGTCTACACTGCTCTTGGTTATTTAGTACATATAACCTCAGACCTATAAAATAGAATTCAAGGTAAACTTGGGTAAACTTTCTCTCCATCTCATATGGGGGGAAAAAAAAGTTCTGGAATTTTAACCTGGAAAAAACACATAATGCAGCAAGAGTCAAATTGTCTTACTGTCTGGGTTATTCAAGCCAGATAACCAAATTATACCCAGAGTATTTAGCACCTGCGGTGGCATATGTGAGTCTGGTACTTTCCACAACCACAGTGAATCTAAAATGTAATCATGGCTGTGATGTTTTTTGAATATCAATCTTTTTAACCTGTGCAAGTGTGCATGTATTTTACACAGGCTACACCAAGTCTGACTCACGAAAGGGTTATATATTTCATAAACAAGCATCCACCTTTGTTTTGATTCAGGATTGCCTTATAAACAAGCAAATCATGTTGCAGTGGACACTATGTGCCCTAAAGCAGCGAGAGGTTTCCTGATTAAAAGGCTTTTGCTTCAGCTTTGTCATAAACTGTAGAAGCTGAAAAGGGAACGATAAGTAGCCTCAGGTTATTTGTGTGCGTTTCTGTGTGTACATGGAATTGACTCTCTCTCGCTCTCACACGCACTGAAACACACAAATACGTACACATTGTTGTCATCCGTTTTTTTATTCTGTTGTAGAGGGAGGTTAACCTTTTCCATGTTGACACACACCATATCCTACTTTTCACACGTATGATTAACCATTAAACACGAGGAGGGTATTACTCAGTCAGCATGAATGTCAAGAACGCTTGTAATCAACATGGATTCAACGTCCTCTAAAATCACACACACACACACACACACACACACACACACACACACACACACACACACACACACACACACACACAAGCAAGGCCACATGCTAACGTACAGACAGAATCTTAATCTTTGTTGCAGTGATACAACGTCCCAATGGAGATCATTAAGGTCATGGAGATAATTAAGGTTTTGTCCAATCTTATTTGATCTAATCTAACATAATGTAATATGACGTAATGTAATCCCCCACACACAGTAGAGCAATGACACAGACCTGGCATTCTGATTTCACTGCCAGTGAAACAGAAATTGCATTTAGATAGGCCATTACTGGATTTTAGCACATGCGTAAAAACCCTAAAGTTCAGGACGTGATCTGGAAACTTTCCTCAGAATTATTCACATATCTGTTTTTGATTCAACTAAGGGCTATTTGGCTTTTTCTTCTCAAACAGGATTTTCATTACAAAATGGGATCAGGACATGTTTGAAAAGACACTTTAGCCCTACTTTAAGGATTAAGGATCACAGAGTGCACAGGTGAACCAGGTGAACATCTTTCTATGATTTTAACTGTTTTAGGATCAGAAATAATCTTTCACAAACTCCCTCCTGTAATTTGGCTCTGGGTATCATGCCATCTGCAAGGTTGAGGGTAGTTATTGAAAACATCTTCAATGTTCAAACACATCCCACTGAAATGCTTATTGGCTTTGAATTCATGGTGAACAGATAACAAGCAGGTGTTTCAAACAGTTGTCTGGCAGAAGAATTACAGATGCACCGGTAATCTGCCATTCCATCTCCTTTTTGGTTGAAAACATAGCTTACCTCTTTTATTGAGTGGAAACAGACTTCTCTGATGATGTGTTTGCTCATTTCACTTCATATTCTGTTATTTGGATACATGTTGAGATACGTTATTAAGGCTCTAAAATCCAAGGGCAGACGTTATGGTGATGATCACCAAAAGAAGCTTCTTCAATTTGTAGAAAGAAAATAAAAATAATAGAAATATACAATGACTTGGATCTTGAAAGTCACAGGTAGCCAAGTATGCCTTACGTTTATAAGCTATTAAATGTAATCCTGGCTACAAAACTCTGAAAAAAGGATTTTATAGCCTTTCAGCATTGCCATGAGCCATCTCTTTCAACAATGTTCCAAAGGCTGCTGATCAATCACATTACTTTACAGGAACTTTACACATGTAAACAATTTAATCCCAAATACGTAACAGAGTGTGGCAATGTTGGTCAGAATGATCCCAACAACTCAAGTAATAATTGCCAAACTCAACATCAGCATTGACACCAACATTATAGGAGAGACTGAAACTTAATATCTATTTCCCCTTTTGTGTTGTGCCATTTAGGAACGTCATGTTCTGCTGAAGTATTTTCAGTTCATCTCAATCAGTGCTTTATGTTCTGTTGCCACAAACAAGAGGCCCAAGCTGTGATGTTTTGATGGAGTCAACATTAGCATTGGCCCAATCACAGTTAATCACAGTTCAAGTTCAGGCAACACACACTGTAGACTAGGGGCTCCAACTCAGAGTTCATTGGGTGTAGCATTCCAGGAAACCTCTATCCTAACAATCAGCAGCAGTCCAAGAGTCATCATCCCAATCATGTGTGTCACAACTCCACTCAATTAGAGACCGATCTCCGTTTATTTAGACGCGTAATTTAGGGCTTGGTGATTCTCACTTGCAGATGGATGGATTTTTTAAATATATTTTTTTAACAACTGCACTGTTATTGTTATTATTATTATTATTATTATTATTATTATTATTATTATTATTATTATCATATCATATTGTCTGTTTAAATTACTCACTGCTTTTGATCGCACAAGTAACTTTAAATCCTCACTGGTCACTAGGACAGTTGTTCAAAGGTAAGATGATCAGATTTTGGTTATCGGATTGGATCAAATCCTCAAAATGGGTTGTTTAAAGGGGAAAGAAGGAATCTGAAATCCGATTAGATCACGGAAGAAGCAGGAGAATGAATAAAGATTTTTTTTTGTTTTAATCTAGATAAAATTGTCACTTTGTGTTGTTCAAAACTTGTCAGAAGGGTTGGATAACTTTGATGAAAAAAACAAAACAAAACAAAAAAACAGGAATATCCTGATCCCAACAGGGGATAGGATTTCAAGGTGGGTTAGGGTTAGGTAAAATTTAGTAACATTTAAAAATTATACATTTGCATCATTTAGTGTATTTTCTTTGATTTATATTTACACCTGACTTGTGTAACCGTTGTAGCAGAAGAACAAATCAAGTTGACCAAACTGCAGCACATCAAAGCAAAAATTCAGATCTCTAAACGCAGGGCTTGGAAATGCTGGTCCCTCCTCTTCAGATGAAGAAGAACCATGAACATTCTTTATTTTGTTAACTATTGGACATTTAGCGTTTTGTTTAAGACATTTTCAAAATATCCACAATGTATTTTGTTTTAAATCATAAAGACTTACAGTGACCCCATATTGGATCTTCTACCTGTTATCTATATAGCTGTGAGCCCACATTGTGACATGTTGTACCATTTAAAACACTGTTAATCTGGATTTGGTAATCTTGAAAACTGTGTACCTGGATCAGGGTAATCCAGTCCAATGTTACTTTGAAAAAAATGGCATAAAGGTAAAATGGATTACCTGATCCTGAATAGCAAAAACTGGGATTTTGATCCAGATTAAATGTTTTGAACAACTGGCCCTTTAACATGGCATTCACTCCACAAAAGATCTTAATTGTTCTGTATAGTTCACCTCACTATTTATACTCTTTTATACCTTCTATTGTCCAAGATCCAAGATTACATCAACTTCATGATAAAGGCCAAACACAGCAGAGGAAATTCCAGAGGAAAAAAAAAAACATTTGGCTGATTATTGTAATAGATGCTAAGTGAGTAGCACGTGATAACGTTAAGATTAGCTATGCTCTCCAGGTCATTACCCGCTAGGTAAATCATTTAGAGAAAGGTCAACAGTGCATTTTGAATTGCTTTTTTGTCGGCTAATGACTTGAAAAGGCGCATTTGTACAAGCATGAGCTGCATGTGATTAAAGTGGTGGCACAAAAACTTTGAACTCACATAGTCAAGGTGACTACTTCCTTTCCAGTGGATCACAATGGCTGCAAAATACCCCCAATGACATATTTTTTAAATACACATAGGCTCAGTATTTAATGTAATACAAATTCTTTTTGGCACATATTGTGATGTTTCACCTGCACAGTGCAGTTTGGTTGAGATATTCCAGT